>NW_004444000.1:341920-381507 GCF_000243295.1 Trichechus manatus latirostris | reverse complement strand
TTTTTTTTTTTTTTTTTTTTTTTTTTTTTTATGTCACCAGGGCCAGAGAGTTGCCAAGGGTCTCAGAGCCCCTAGCATGCTAGACGGTTTACGTAAGAGGGAGGAACTGTGACTCCAGGAACAGCTGGCCACGGCCAGAGGCCTCTGTGTCCTCATCCCCTTGGCCCTAGAGAAAGGGTGTACTAGGGAACAACCCAGTAGTGGGTGGAATGGTAAGCATCTTCTCTGCAAAGTTGATGAGCATGATTTTATTGTAAATTTCTTCCCGTGGTTGTATTTTATTTCAGAGCCATTAGGATCATATTGCTATGGTTTCTATGTCAGTAATATCGCTGCCTTATATACATTGTTCTGTGAATATTTCCACTCTTGTTCTGAGAAGAGGTTGTGTCTGTGTAATTTGAAAGACACACAAAGGCATTTGTCAAGTCAGTCCTGAAACCAACTTGCTCCTCCTCCTCATTCGTCTATGCTCTCTCTCCCAGCCACTGGGACAGACACCCACACGTGGTATCTGGCCTATGGGAAGAAAGGGCTCACTTCCCTAACATGCCATCAGCAGAACAGATAGCACACTGAAGGCTGCATGCATGGTGGTGCCCTGCTCTGGCAGAACTGCCATGCAGGCGAAGACTTCAGGCCAGCCCTGGGCTGAGGACCAGAGCCTCAGGGAGGCCACTGGGAGACAGTGCGGTTTAGAAGACAAACCCTGACTTTGGAGTCAGGAGCTAAACAGACTTCAAATCCACCTCTGCCACTTACTTGCTGTGTGATTCTGGACAAGTGACTATAAAGACCTTCAGTTTTCTCATCTGTAAT
Organism: Trichechus manatus latirostris; assembly: GCF_000243295.1. NCBI lineage: Eukaryota > Metazoa > Chordata > Mammalia > Sirenia > Trichechidae > Trichechus > Trichechus manatus. Next base: position 380,688 of record NW_004444000.1, on the reverse strand, counting down.
GTAGAAATGACAATACCACAGGACTGTAGTGAGAATTAAGTGACATTATGAAGTGAAAGTACTTTACAGATCAAGCACAGTACAAATGCCCATTGTTAAGAGGCAGCATAGTGTAGTGGTTATAACGTAGCCCCGGGAGCTGCAGTGTTTTGATTTGATGGATTTAATGGATTTGAATCCCAGCTTTGCTGCCCTACGGGGAGTTACTCAGTTGTAGAGAGCCACCTCTCTTAAGGGCATGGCCTTGCAGGGCAGCCATGGAAAAACTAAGCCAGGTGGGGTACAAAGGCCTGACCAGCTTGCCCTATGTGGGATAACTCTGACAGGCACTGCTCATTCCAGAGCTCCCTGCTGGGTTAACTAAGGCTCTGTTGGGTTGTTAGAGTTCTCTTCCCAGTCCTACCCCCAACTTTCACAGGTGCTGATCCCTATTAAACATCTGTATACAAAACCCAATCTCAGTGTCTTCTTCCAGATAATCCAGCAGGTTATGAGCAGACAAACATAACACCAGTGCAAACATGTATTGTGATAATTAGGTAAGAATATAGTTTTTAAGGACTGTGAACAGTTCCCGGCACATGGTAAATGTTTGTTATGGTTATTACTATTTATTATTAATTATTGATATTGTTCTTTCATCAGAGTCCTGCATAGAGCAATTCTCACATGGTCCTGTCCTCTGGTGGCTCCCAGGCCCCTCAGCAGTCACAGATGTGGGATTCCATGTCTATCTTCCTGGTGTAATGCTGTGATCTTCAGATACTTCCTCCCTGTGCATTGAGCACTCACTCCGTGCCAGTCTGTACTTTGCTAGGACCTCTACACAATCTCTAATCCTCATAGAAACAGCACAAATAAGTACCATTATCACCACCTTTCAGATGAGAAACCTGGGGCTTAGAGAGTTTACGTGACTTGTCCATTTCCGAACTAGTTGGTGGCAGACCTGGGATACGAACCCAGATCAGTCTGACACCAAAGCCTAAGCCATATACAAACTTCTCATGTATAGGCATTGAGACTGGCCCTAGAGAGATGGAGTAGGTTGCCAACAATAGAAGCCAGTGTCCCCTGATCCCACAATAGGTAGGCCTTCTGCTGTTGCTGCCACTGTCTATGTTATCTGAATGTTTAAATGAAAGAAAACGCAACGTCCATAACTAATCTCTCTTTCATTATTGTTCCTGCCTTGCTCTTCTGTGGTTTTCTTAGTCATCTTTATAAGGCATCATCATCTTTCAAATGCCCTTGCTCTTTCTAGGGAAAACTGATCAGTATCTTGCTAGGCAAGGAAGAAGAAGTTGGTGGGCAGAGTGAAGCAGATAAGACAGAAGGAGGGCTGAGGCCATGTCCATAAGCAGGGCTGGAGGACAATCTGAGGCTGAGATACCCTTCCCAAGTCTCAGCACACTGGAAGCACATTAGAAATGTTAGAAAACTATGGCTGCTGTGGTGATTTAACATTTAGGTTGCTGGTCTTTGAGACAGTGTGGAAATGTTGATCATGTAGCCTCCAGAGATGGGAAGCCCTGCCGTTCCTTTTCCAGGTTCAGTTTTGGAGGGGAATAGTGAGAAGATGGCTGCTTGTCTTGGAAATTCATTTTTCTTAGTCCAGGAGAGTGCCGAGATTCAGAGAGATGCTCTGAGTCCTGACCACCATGGTTCCAGAGGGGTCGCATCCACAGAAGCCCACAGAGTTTACATCAGACAGCTTTCCACTTCTCGTCATTATGCATCTCTCTCTCTCTCCATCTAACCGCCTGTTTATTAAAAGCAGTAAAAGCACATATGATCAAGTCTTTTGTCATTTTCTCCCAGATGTTCGTATGGCTCAACCTCTCACTTTATTCCCCCCAGATTTCACTTGCTTTCTTATCTGGCCACAAATTAGAACCTCTTGTTATTCTCTCTTTTATGTTCTCTTATTTTATTTTTCTTTATAATATGTATCACTGACACTATGTTATGTATTTTCTTGTTTATTGTCTTTCCTCTTCATTATCTTGTGAGCTCTAAGAGGTCTGGGATTCTGTTTATAATGTAGCTGCCTCTTATACTAAACACCTAAAACAAAACCAGCTACTCAAAAAGTGCTCAGTAAATAATTGTGAATGAATGAATAAGTGAATGCTGAGCCCTGGTGGTAGAGTGGTTAAGCACTTGGCTGCTAACCAAAAGGATTTGAACCCGCCAGAGGCTGTATGGGAGAAAGATGAGCAACCTGCTTCTGTAAAGATTTACAGCCTCGGAAACCCTACGGGGACGTTTCTATTCTGTCCTATAAGGTCACTGTGAGTCAGAATTCACTCGATAGCAATGGATTATATCTAAATATAGTATATCTAAGAGAAGAAAAATGTATATTTGTTTGAAAAAGTTTGTTTTGTCTATATGTAAAGAAAGGCAACTCAATTCTTTATTTTCACTCTTTGGATCAGATGAGGGTGTGTGTTTGTGGGTTTCCATAAACCAACCAAGAAAAATGCAACAAATGTCTTAGTTTATTTGTACGATGTTGTACAAAAGATTAATATATGTTATATAGTATTTAAATGATCAATAAACTTGTAGTAATCCAACTGACATCAATCTGAACATATATGGAAGCCCACCCGTACTTAAGTCTCATACAAAAGTGATACCCTGCCTATAAGCACAGACATACAGCCATCACTCAAAGAGACATGACTCTTCAAAAACATCTCTTCTTTCTGAGGCTTCTGCCCTAAAATGTGAAGTGACTTATTTTCTCAAAATAATCATGTAAAACTGTCTTTAATGGGGATATTGAGTTTTACTCAGCTGAATAAATATTTATTGAGCGTCAGACCTGTGCTAGGTCCAAGAACACAAAGAGTGATGATTCAGGGGCCTGTTGTGGGGCCATTACAGTCTACTTGGAAGCTCAAACATATGACCATTTCAATACAAGATCAGCCCTAGAGGGTGCACTTGTAGCCCAGAGGAGAGGATGAAATTGCTGGCTCCAAGAGACGACTTCCTAGGAGTATAGCACATAAACTGACTCATCAAAAATGTTAATATCAGTGGTGATGGTTAACATTTGCTGAGCAGCTGGTATGATCCAGGCACTGTGCTAAATGCCCATATTTATTTACTTAAAGACAATATTATTTTATACATTTTATTGTTGAGAAGACAGTCTTACTGATGGTAACTAAGTAACTTGTCTTAGATCATACCATCAATAACTGACAGAACTGTGATTCAAATCTGTGTCCAACTAAAGCCAGGTGCTGTTTCATCTTTAAAATAGCATTCATGAGTTATAAGGAGCCCTGGTAACTCAACGGTTAAGCGCTTGGCTGCTAACCAAAAGGTGGATGATTCAAGCCCACCCAGCCGATCCTTGGGAGAAATATCTGGCCATCTGCTTGCATAAAGATTACAGCCTAGAAAAACCTATGAGCAGTTCTACTCTGTCACATGGGGTCACCATTAATCAAAATCAACTCGACGACACCCAACAACAACAAGAAGTTATAACCAAGACACAACAATTTCATAAGTTGTGACATATGTGTTTCCTATGAAACCATAACCACAATCAATAAAATAAACATATTCATTTACACCCAATGGTTTCCTCATAACCAATTATAATCCTTCCCTCTCACTTCTTCTCAGGCAACCGCTGATCTTCTTTCTATAACTATACATTAGTTAGCATTTTCTAGAATTTTAAATAAATGGAATCATACAGTATAGTACTGTACTTTTGTTTGGCTTCTTTTGCTCAATGTAATTAGTTGGAGATTAATCCATGTTGTTGTTTGTAATGTCTTGTAGTATTCCAGTGTATAGCTACCTACAATTTGTATATCTATCTACCTGCTGATGGAAATTAGATTGTTTCCAGCTTTTGACTATTACAAAAATGCCACTATGAATATTTATGTACAAGTCTTTGAATGGACATGTGCTTTTATTTCTCTTGGGTAAACACCAGCAGAAGTCTGAGTCATATGGTAGGTGTATGGCTAATTCTTTAAGAAACTGCCTAACTATTCTCTCTTATTTGTGGTTTACAGAGGGTTCATATCAAGAATTAATGTTAGATTTCATTACTTTATCGTCTCAATACAGTGAATTACAGAAATTGATTTTCAAAAATTAAACCAATTTCGCATTCCTAGGATATACCCAACTTGGTCATTTATTATTATTCTTTCTATATATTGTTGAATTTTATACATTTTTAAAATAAATTTTGCATATACGTGTACAAAGAATATTGGTTTACCATTTTTTTTTCTTTTCTTGTAATGCCTTTGTTTCAGTCTGGTATCACAGTAATGCTAGCCTTGTAGAATGAGTTGGGAAAGATTCCTTCTTCAATTTTCTGGATGAGTTTAATTTGTACTATTTCTTCTTTAAGTGTTTAATTCTCCACTGAAGGCATCTGGGCCTGATATTTTCTTTGTAGAAAGATTTTAAACTAACAATTCAACTTTTAAAATAGATATATGACTCTGACGGTTTCAAGATATATTGTTGTTGTTGTTGTTAGGTGCCATCGAGTCAGTTCCGACCCTAGGTACAACAGAACGAAACACTGCCTGATCCTGCACTATCCTCATGATCCTTGTTATGCTCAAACCCATTGTTGCAGCCACTGTGTTAATCCTTCTCATTGAGGGTCTTCCTCTTTTTGATAACGCTGTACTTTACCAAGCATAATGTCTTTCTCCAGGGACTGATCCCACCTCTTAACATGTCCAAAGTGCATGAGACAAAGTCTCATCAGCCTTGCTTCCAAGGACCATTCTGGTTGTACTTCCCTCAAGACAGATTTGTTCGTTCTTCTGGCCGTCCATGGTATATCCAACATTCTTCGTCAACACCATAACTCAAAGGCACTAATTCTTCTTTGGTCTTCCTTATTCATTGTCCAGCTTTTGCATGCATATGAGGCAACTGAAGACACCATGGCTTTGGTCAGGCACACCTTAGTCCATAAAGTGACATCTTCGCTGTTTAACACTTTAAAGAGATCTTTTGCAACAGATTTGCCCAGTGCAATGAGTCATTTTATTTCTTGACTTCCATGGTTGTTGATTATGGATCCAAGTAAAATGAAATTCTTGACAACTTCAATACTTTCCTGGTTTATCATGATGGTGCTTAATGATCCATTTGTGAGGATTTTTGTCTTCTTTATGTTGAGGTATAATCCATACTGAAGGTTGTAGTCTTTGATCTTCATCTCTAAGTACTTCAAGTCCTCTTCACTTCAGCAAGCAAGATTGTGTCATCTGCGTATTGCAGGTTGTTAATGAGTCTTTCTCCAATTATGATGTCCAGTTCTTTTCATATAGTCTAGCTTCTTGGATTATTTGCTCAGCATACAGATTGAATAGGTATAGTGAAAGAATACAACCCTGACGCACACCATTAATGACTTTAAACCACACAATATTCTCTTGTTCTGTTTGAACAACTGCCTCTTGATCTATGTACAGGTTCCTCATGAGGACAATTAAGTGTTCTGGAATTCCTATTCTTTGTAATATTATCCATAATTTATTATGATTCACATGTCAAATGCCTTTGCATAGTCAATAAAACACAGGTAAACATCTTTCTGGTAGTCTCTGCTTTCAGCCAAGGTCCATCTGACATCTGCAGTGATATCTCTCATTCCAGGTCCTCTTCTGAATCCAGGTTGAATATCTGGCAGTTCTCTGTTGATGTATTGCTGCAGCTGCTTTTGAATGATCTTCAGCAAAATTTTACTTGTCTGTGATATTAATAACATTGATAATTTCCACATTCAGTTGGATCACCTTTCTTTGGAAGAGGCATAAATATGGATCTCTCCCAGTCAGTTGGCCCGGGTAGCTGTCCTCCAAATTTCTTGGTATAGAAGAGTGAGTGCTTCCAGCCCTGCATCAGTTTGTTGAAGCATCTCAATTTGTATTCCACCAATTCCTGGAGCCTTGTTTTTCACCAATTTCTTCAGTGTAGCTTGGGCTTCTTCCTTCAGTACCATCGGTTCTTGATCATATGCTACTTCCTCAAATGATTGAGCATCGACTAATTCTTTTTGGTACAGTGCTCTGTATTCGTTCCATCTTCTTTTGTTGCTTCCTGCATCATTCAGTATTTTGCCCATAGAATCCTTAAATGTAGCAACTTAAGGCTTGAATTTTTTCTTCAGTTATTTCAGTTTGAGAAATTCCAAGCATGTTCTTCCCTTTTGTTTTTTTAACTCCAAGTCTTTGCACATGCCATTATAATACTTTATTTTGTTTTCTCGAGTTGCCCTTTGAAATTTTCTGTTCAGCTCTTTAACTCATATTTCTTCTATTTGCTTTAGCGAAGTTTCAGATTCTCTTCTGACATTCATTTTGGCCTTTTCTTTCTTTTTAATGACCTCTTGCTTTCTTCATGTACGATGCGCTTGATGTCATTCCACAACTCATCTGGTGTTTGTCTTTAGTGTTCAATACATCAAATCTATTCTTGAGACGGTCTAAATTCAGATGGAATATGGAATATGCTCAAGATCCTACTTTGGCTCTCATGGACTTGTTCTAATTTTCTTCAGCTTCAATTTGAACTTGCATATGAGCATTTGATGATCTGTTCCGAAGTTGGCCCTTGGCCTTGTTCTCACTGATGATATTAAACTTCTCCATCATCTCTTTCCAGAGACGTAGTTGATTTAATGCCTGTGTATTCCACCTGGTGAGGTCCATGTATATAGTCGCTGTTTATGTTGTCGAAAAAAAGGTATTTACAATGAAGAAGTCATTAGTCTTGCAAAATTCTGTCATGGAATCTCTGGCATCGTTTCTATCACTAACGCTGTATTTTCCAACTACTATTTCTCCTTCTTTGTTTCCAACTTTTGCATTCCAATACCCAGTAATTATCAGTGCATCTTGATTGCATGTTCGATCAATATCAAACTGCAGAAGTTGGTGAAAGTCTTCAATTTCTTCTTCTTTGGCCGCGGAGGTTGTTGGATAAATTTGAATACTAGTCATATTAACTGGTCTTCCTTGTAGGTGTGTGGATATTATCCTATCACTGACAGCGTTGTACTTCAGGATAGATCTTGAAATGTTCTTTTTGAAGATGAATGTGATGCCATTCGTCTTCAATTTGTTATTCCTGGCATAGTAGACCAGATGATTGTCCTATTCAAAACTGCCAATACTAGTCCATGTCAGCTTAATAATGTCTAGGATAGCAATGTTTATGTATTCCATTTCATTTTTGACAATTTCAAATTTACCTAGAATCATACTTGGTGCATTCCACATTCTTATTATTAATAGATGTTTGCAGCTGTTTCTTCTCATTTTGAGTCATGCCACATCAGAAAATGAAGGTCTTGAAAGCTTGACTCCATCCACATCATTAAGGTCGACTCTACTTTGAGGAGGCAGCTCTTCCCCAGTCATATTTTATATACGTCAGACCATGTTCTGCTGCTATTCATAAGGTTTTCACTGGCTAACTTTTTTCAGAAGTAGACAGCCAAGTCCTTCTTCCTAGTCTGTCTTAGTCTGGAAGCTCAGCTGAAACCTGGCTGCCATAGGTGACCCTGCTGGCATTTGAATACCAGTAGCAAAGCTTCCAGCATCACAACAACACACAAGCCCCCAGGTACGACAAGCTGACAGACGCATAGGGGAATTCATGAACACTTATGTCCACATTTTATTTGATACTCTTCCTTCCAAGAGGTGGAACTCAGTTCCCCTCTCTTTGAATGTGACCTGGACTTTATCACTCTCTTTTAATAAAGCATAACTGAGAGTGTATGTTTTGGAGACTAGGTAAGAAAAGGAACTACAACTTCATGCTTACTTTCCTTCCCTACCTCTTGGATCCTTGGCTCTGGAGAAAGCCAGTGGGAACTCAGGAAGCTTATGGAGAGGCTCATGTGGTGAGGAGCTGAGGACTCCTGCCAGCAGACATCTTGCACAGGAAAGATCATTGCAGCTTCTGCCGTTATTTTGACTGCACACTCAAGTTGCTGTTGTTCTTAGGTGCCATCTAGTAGGTTCCAACTCAGCGCAACCCAATGTACAACAAAAGGAAACACTGCCGTGTCCTGGGCCATCCTCATAATCATTGCTATGTTTGAGCCCATTGTTACAGTCACTGTGTCAATTCATCTCTTTGAGGATCTTCCTCTTTTTCACAAACCTTCTACTTTACCAAGAACAATGTCCTTCTCCAGGAACTGGTCCCACCTGATAACTTATCAAAAGTACATGAGACGAAGTCTTGCCATCCTTGCTTCTAAAGAACATTCTGGCTGTACTTCTTCCAAGACAGATTTGTTCATTCTTCTGGAAGTCCCTAGTATATTCAATATTCTTTGCCATCACCATAATTCAAATGCATCAATTCTTCTTTGGTCATCCCTATTCATTATCCAGCTTTCACTGACTGCTGCTTCCATGGGCATTGATTGTGGATCCAAGTAAAATGAAATCTTTGACAATTTCAATATTTTCTCCATTTATCATGATTTTGCTTATTGGTCTGGTTGTGAGGATTTTTCCTTTCTTTTTGTTGAGGTGTAATCCATACTGAGGGCTATAGTCTTTGATCTTCATCAGTAAGTGTTTCAAGTCCTCTTCACTTTCAGCAAGCAAGGGTTGTGTCATCTGCATATTGCAGACTGTTAATGAGTCTTCCTCCAATCCTGATGCAGAATTCTTCTTCAAGAGAGATTCCAAATCAGAACCACCCAGGTAGGCTGCTCCTGAATTCCTGACTCATAGAAATCATGAGCTTATAAATGCTAGTGTTTTAAACCATTATGTCTTGGACAATTAGTTACACAGCTGTAGATACAAGGGCTATCCAGATTATCTGCCTCTTCTTAAGACAATTTTGGCAGTTTGTATACTTTAAGGAATTTATCCTTTATATCTATATCCATTATATCTATATCTATCTATGTATTATGTTGTTCATAATATTTCGTTTTATCTTTTTAATATCTGTAGACAGTCTTGTGATGTTATGTCTCTCATTCTTGATATTGGCAATTTGTGTTTTGCTCTTTTTATCATTCTGGACAAAAGCTTATCAATTATATGGGTCTTCTCAAAGAAGCATTTGGTTTCATCAGTTTTTCTCTATTGTTTTTCTGTTTTCAATTTCTTTGATTTCCACTCCATTATTTCTTTATTCTGTTTACTTTGGGTTTAACTTACTCTTCTGTTTTGTAGTTTCTTAAGGTGAAAGCTGAGATCATTGCTTTGAGACGTGTCTTCTTTTCTATGTAGGTGTTTGTTGTTGCTGTTAGCTGCTGTGTAGTCAGCCCTCACTCATGGTGACCCCACATGCCAAGGGATCAGACTGTTGTGATCCATAGTATTTACATTAGCGGATTTTTCTGAAGTAGATAGTCAGGTCTTTCTTAGTCTGGAAGCTCTGCTGAAACCTGTTCATCATCATAGCAACATGTGAGCCACAACTGACAGATGGCTGGTAGCTATGAATGAGGTACATTGTGCAGGAAACTAACCCAGGTCTCTTGCAAGGAAGGCAAGAATTCTACCACTAAACTGCCACTGTCCTCTATGTAGGTATTTAGAGGTATGCACCTGCATCCCACAAATTTCATTTTCATTTAGTTCAACATTGTATCACAGTTCTTCAGAGAAGCAGAGCCAATAACATATGTATGTATGTACACACACACATATACATACATATATGTGTACATGTACATACATAAATAGAAAGAGAGAGAGATTTTAAGGAATTGGCTCATGTGATTGTGGGGAGTTGCAAGTCTGAAACTTTTAGAGCAGGGTGGCAGGCTGGAATCTCAGGGAAGAGTTGATGTTGCAGTCTTGAGTCAAAGTACAAAGATTACATCAGCAGGCTGGAAACTCAGACAGGATTTATATGTGTACAGTCTTGAGGTAGAATGCCTTCTCCCAGAAACCTGTTTTTGCTCTTAAGGTCTACAACAGATTTGATGAGGCCTACCCACATTATCAAGGGTAATCTCTATTATTTAAAGTCAACTGATTATAAATGTTAACCACGTCAACGAAATACCTACACAGCAACAATCTGGGAGCCATAGCTAGCAAACAACTGGGCACTGTAGCTAACAAAGTTGACACACAAAATTAACCACCACAAACATATTTTCTAATTTCTACTTTTCTTTCTTCTTTGACCAAGGGGTTACTTAGAAGTGTATAATTTAGTTTCCAAATATTTGGGGATTTACCAGATATCCTTTCCTTAAAGTTGTTCAATTTAATACCATTGAAGTCGGTGTACATATTTTGTATAACTTCTATCATTTTAATTTTTAATGACTTTTTATGACTCAAAATTTGGTCTATCTTTTAAATATTTTGATGTACTTGAAAGAAAGTATATTCTTCTGTTGTTGGGTGAAGCAGTCTATAAATGTTCATTAGGACAGATTTGTTTCACCTTCTGTAAGTAATGTGTCTTTTTTTATCTGTCTGCTTTTAAGATTTTTTTTATCCCTGATTTTGAGCAATTTGATTATGATTATGGCTTGGTGCATTTTTCATTTTTTTATGGTTCATTGATCTTCCTGGATCTGTGGGTGTATACTTTTTATCAAATTTGGAAAACATTTTTGACCATTATTGTTTCAAGTCCCCCACCCCCTTCTTCAGAGAGTCCAATTACACTTTTACTAGGTTACTTGAAATAGTATCATAACTCACTGATGCCCTGTTCCTTTAATTTTTTCCTTTATTTCATAATGGATGGTTTCTATTTCTGTGTTTCAAGCACATTAATCTTTTCTTCTGCAATATCTAATTTGCTATTAATCCCAGCTAACATATATTTCAACCCAAAGCTGTAATTTCCCTCTCTATACATTCTATTTAGGTCATTATTCTTTCTTTTTATATTTTCTATTTCTTTACTTTGAATATATGAATACAGTTATAATAATCCTTTTAATGTCTTTGCTAATTTGAACATGGTTAAGTGTGCAGCTGCTAATCAAAACGTTGGCAGTTCAGATTTACCAGCCACTCCTTGGAAACCCTATGGGGCAGTTTTACTATGTTCTATAGGGTCGCTATGAGTTGGAACTCGATGGCAACGGGTTTGGTTTGGGTTTTTGGTGTCAGTTCTAGGGAAGTTTTGATGATGATTTGTTTTCTTATTATGGGTTATATGTTTCTATTTCTTTGTATGTTTGGTAGTTTTTGATTGGGCGCCAGACATTGTGAGTTTACATTGTTAGGTGCTAGATTTTTTTACCCCATAAGTATTCTTGACTTTTGTTCTGGGATGCAATTACATTAGTTAGAAATAGTTCAGTTCTCTCTGGTCTAGCTTTTATGATTTCTTAGAAGAAGCAAGATAACTGTTCACCCTAAGACTATATATTAACTAATGAAGTAAGATTCTTACTCTTCTGTAACTTGCTGAAAATCACCCAGCTAGTAAGTGACAGATCCAGATTTCAAACCCAGGCAGGCTGCCTTCATAACTGAACTCTTCACTATTGCCCTTCACTGCACTGGTAGAAAAAAAAGGTTCTATACCAGAGTGAAAATGACAGTTTATAATGATGGTTGCTGTGTATTAAAGGAAAGTGAGGAGTTACTTCCAGATGGCCTGTGTGTAATTGAAAAACTAGCTTTATTGTGGCATAATTTATATAAGATAATATTTATCTACTTTAAGAATACAAATCAATAATTTTTTGTGTGTATTTACAGAATTATGTAACCGTCACCAAAATATAATTTTAGTACATTTCCTTTATCCAAAAAAGAAACTTCATGTCTATTTGTCATCACTCCCCATTTTTATTCCTAACCATAGGTAGACATTAACCTACTTTTTACCTCTATAAACTTGCCTTATCTGGACATTTAATATAAATGGAATCATACAAGGTTGTTTTTGTGTGTCTGGCTTCTTTCACTTAGCATAATATTTTTGAGATCTATCCATGTTGTGCCCTGTATCACTGCTTTCATCTTTTATACCTGCAAATAGTATTCTTAGGGCCAATAGAATTTGTTTTGCCATTTTTTTAAAGAAATATTTACTTTTACAATAATTTTAGATTTACAGAAAAGTTGCAAAGATAGTGCAAAGAATTTCCATATACTACACACTCAGATTTGCCTATTATTGACGTCTTACATTAATATAGTACATTTGTCAAGACTAATGAACTATTGATGATTATTAAAATCCTCACTTTATTCAGATTTCCTTAGTTTTCATCCAGTGTCCTTGGTTTTTACTTAGTATACTTTTTCTGTTCTAGAATCTCACCCAGGATACCATATACAGTTGGCCCCCCATAGCCACGGGTTCCCTATTCACAGATTCAACCAAGCATAGATTGAAAATATTCTGAAAAAATAAAAATAAAAAAGACTTTTTTTCTTATCATTATTCCCTAAAGAATACGGTATAACAAATATTTACATAGTATTTACATTGTATTGGGTATTATAAGTAATCTAGAGATGATTTAAAATATACAGGGTGAAGTATGTAGGTTATGTGCAAATACTATGCCATTTTATATAAGGAACTTGAGCATCCATGGATTTTGGTATCCTTGGGGGTCCTGGAAGCAATTGCCTGCAGATACAGAGGGACAACTGTAACCTTTAGTCATGATGTTTCCTTAGGTTTCTCTTGGTTGTAACAGTTTCTCAGACTTTCCTTATTTTATATCCCCCTGATAATTTTAAGGAATACTTGTCAGATATTTTGTAGAATATCCTTCAATCGGGATTTGTCTGAAGCTTTTCTCATGATTAGACTGGGTCATGGTAAAGTGCAATTCTCTTCACATCATGTCAAGGGTATAGGCTATCAATCTGACATCACAACATGATAAAATGTTGACTTTATTATCGATCACCTGGACAAGGTACAGTTTGTCAGTTTTCCTTACTGTGAACTTACTAATTTTCCTTCTTTTTATACAGTATTCTTTGAAGAAAGTCATTATGCATAGCTCTCACTTAAAGAGTGGGGAGTAGGGTCTGCCTTCTTGAGGGTGAAATAGCTACATAAATCATTCCGCTTGGGAAATTTATCTCTTCTCTCTATTTATTTATTCAACCATTTATTTATATCAGTATTGACTTACTGATATTTATTTTATACTTTGGGTTACAACTCCATATTTCTTTATTTATTTTGTTACTCAAATTATTCTCTCTTTGGTCTTTAGGAGCTCTTTCAGTTGGCTCCCATGTCCATTTCACATGCCACTATCGTGTGTGTGTGTGTGTGTGTGTTGAGTGTTTACTTACTTTCTGGTACTACAAGATGTTCCTGGTTCATCTTATATATTATCTGCCCTTGTCTTAGAATCAACCATTTTCCCAATGAGCCCTGGTTCCTTTTACTGGAAAATAATATTAGGAACTGAGATCTGGGAGCTAGGTGTGCTCAATGCTACTGGGGTGTTGTCACTTCTAGGCCCTCCCAGTGGTCAGGACAAGTATACTAACTCATGTATATACACACATCTATAAATATTTTCTCCATATATATTCATATGCATCTATATTAAATTAATCATGAGTTTATAATGATGTCTCTGACTCTAATCCAGTACCACATGAATCATTCTAGCCTTTTCCCCTTGTTTATGTGTATGCTTAACTTTGAAAAACCTGACTCCAATCACCCACCATTCATTTATTTAATTTTTCGATTGTAGTGTGCATGTGTGGTGGTTTTAGAATTGTTAACTTGTACCCTTGTGGGAAACAACTTTACAGAAAAGTATACAGTGCTTATTTACAATTCCATTTTCTTTAAGTCTTGTAGACCTCTCCCCTTTCCAAAGTTGCTTAGGTTGGCATTTCCCCCATCAGCCTCCTCCAATGAGGTTATTCCATACACTTTTAGTATAGCTAGATTTCTTTGCCATAGTCTGCATTTCATCCTGTGATTTCCCAGCCTCCTAAATGATTGTTTTAAATTCACATACATCCAAGTGCTATAAAGTTCTATGGGTTTTGACAAATGCATAGTGTTATGGAACAATCATTTCAGTGTCAGACAGAATTGTTGCCCCCAAACATCCCTCACTTTTCATCTAGTCAACCCTACCCCCTCACTGAAGCCCTAGCAAATACTGATCTTTTTAAGAACTCTGTAGTTTTACCTTTTCTGAATATTACATAAAAGTAATCATACAGTATGTAGTCTTCTCAGAAAACGCATTTACGATTCATTCATTTCTTTGTATGTCTTGACAGCTCATTACTTTTTATTGATGAATACTATTCCGTTACATGGAATGTATGGTAGTTCGTTTATCCATTCACATATTGAAGGACACTTTGGTTGCTTCTAGTTTTTTTTTTTTTTTTGCAATTATGAATAAACCTGCTGCAAACATTCAAGTGCACGTTTTTGTGTGAACATAAGTTTTCAAATAAGCTGAGTAAATATCTAAGAGTGTGATTGCTGAATCATATGGCAAGACTACATTTAACTTTGTAAGAAACTTACAGATTGTCTCCCAAAGTGGCTGTACCATTTTGCATTTCCACCAGCAACTAATGAGAGTTCCTGTTTCTCCACACAGTTGCCAGCAATTCATATTGTGGGTTTTTTTAAAAAACATTCTAAGAGGTGTGTAGTGGTATTTCATTGTTGTTTTAATTTGCAATTCCCTAGAGACAAATGATGTTGAACATCTTTAATTTGCTTATTTGCAATTTGTCTGTTTGCTTTGTCGAGGTTTCTGTTTAGATCTTTAGGTTGTTTGAAATGATTTTTTTCTTAATTTTACGTTTTAAGTGTTCTTTGCATATCTTGGATACAAGTCCTTTATCCTATAGGTGTTTTGTGAATATTTTCTCCCAGTTTGTGACTTGTCTTTTCATTCTCTTAACAATGTTTTTCACAGAGTAAACATTTTCAGTTTTAATAAAGTCTAACATTTTGGTTTTTTTTTTCATGGATCATACTTTTGGTTTTGTATCTAAGCCCTCACCACCAACTCCAAAGTTATGTCAATTTCACTTTCATTTTCTTCTAGAAGCTTTATAGTTTTGAATGTTACCTTTAGATCTCTGATTCATGTTGACTTAATTTTGTGTAAATTATAATATCTATGTTTTGGTTCATTCTTTTGCTTATGAACGTCCAATTGCTCCAGGACTATTTGTTGTAAAATACTCTCCATTGAATTGCCTGTGTGTCTTTGTCAAAAAAAAAAAACCTGTTGATGACGTTTACGAGGATAGGAAGGTAGGGTGAGGGTTATTCACCAGCGAGATAGTAGACAGGAATTATATTAGGTGAAGGGAAGGACAACATACACTACAGGGGAAGTCAGCACAACTGGACTGAACCAAAGCTAAGGAGTTTCCTGAATACAATCAAACACTTCGAATGGCATAACAAAGCTTATTAAGAAAATGTTCTGCATCCTACTTTGGTGAGTGGCATCTGGGGTCTTAAAAGCTTGCAAGCGACCATCTAAGATGCATCAATTGGTCCCAATCACCTGGAGTAAAGAAGAATGAACACCAAAGACACAAGGAAAGTATTAACCCAAGAGACAGAAAGGACCACATAAACCAAAGACTTCATCAGCCTGAGACCAGAAGAACTAGATGGTGCCTGGCTACCGCCCTGACAGGGAACACAGAGTCCCTAATGGAGCAGGAGAAAACTGTGGTGCAGAACTCAAATTCTAGTAAGAAGACCAGCCTTAATGGTCTGACTGAGACTGGAGGAACCCAGGAAAGCACAACTCTCGGATTCTCTATCAGCCCTGAACTAGAACAATTTCTGAGGCCAACTCTTCAGACAAAGATTGGACTGGACTGTGGGATATAAAATGATACTCATGAAGAATGTGCTTCTTAGCTCAAGTATATACATGAGACTAAATGGACAGCTTCTGTCTTGAGGCAAGATGAGAAGGTAGACAGGGTCAGGAGCCAGTTGAACGGACATGGGAAACCAGGGGCAGAAAGGAGGAGTGTGCTGTCACATTATAGGGAGAGCAGTTAGGGTCACATACATGGTATGTATAAATTTTTGTATAAGAAACTAACTTGAAATGTAAACTTTCACTTAAACTACAACAATAAACAAAAACAAACAAAAAAATGCATTGACTGTATTTTGGTAAGTTTATTTCTGGACTGTCTATTCTGTTCCATTGATTTATGCATCTATTCTTTCACCAATATTATGCTGTCTTGATTATTTATGTAAGTGTTTAATTTTTCTGTGTCATTTTAATGAGCATGGACTCTATCCTCTGGTGATAGGGATTAAAGGGTTAAAAACAATGGAATAACTTGGAAAAATATGTTTTGCTAGATTCACTTGGAAGACATCTATAGGACTTACTGGAGTAGAATAAGACTCGATATAGGAAGACCACATTATCCAAGTGCCATGTAATGGAGGTGGTGGCAGTGGGTTTGGAGAGGAGCAGGGTGAAGGCAGACAAAGAGGGTTATCTTTAGAATATTCTGGAAGTACCAGCCAATAGGCAAATGAGACCACATTCATGTCCAAATTAGAATGGTTTAGCTCTGCCTTTCCATCCTTCTCCAGCAGGACGTCAGCCCTTGCAAAATTTGACTTCTTGACTTTTTGATGTCTACAATCACAAAGCCAACTGAATTGATTGACTAACCACCACCTATTTCCAACCCCTATCAACCTTACCGCTTCATACAGTAGAGACTGGAAAGTCAGAAACTTACTTTCTGAGGCTCCCCTGTAGTCAGGGGAGGTTGTATGACCCAGTTCTGGTCAATGAAATGTACAAGGCTAACTTCTGGAAATAATCTTGCTTTTTTGATAAAAAGGGATATATGCAGCTGTTGCCACCCCCTCCAGCCACACATATAGACACATTTTCTTCAGCTTTGAAGGTATATTTTATACCCGTGGCTGTGGAAGCAAACCTAAGGCCGTGAAGGTGAGGCTAAGAAAATTGCAGCAATCTTGGCTTGGCAGTATTAAACCACTGAATCAATGTGAGGAGCTAACTACTCCCAATACAAGATGTATCATTTTATGAGAACACAATTCTGTATTTGTTAAATTCACTACTGGCTGGGGGTTGCATTACTACTTGGTGGAAAAATTCCTAAATGATATACGCACACATCACTGTTGTCATTACTGCTGCTCTGTGAGTGGAGATGCACTGTGGTTGACTGCCTTTATGGCTGTCCTGGACTCGCCTTGCTTGATGGTTTTGTGTGTATATTACCAAGGGGGAAGACACCTTCCAGATCTCTGAGATCAGTGAGGCTTTTGCAGAGCAAAGCAGAGAATACTTCCACCATCTGTAGGAGAAGGGATTTGGAGAACAGGATCCCAGGGAAGTGATGCTGGTGAACTGAAATGTCGTAGTGGTTAGTGGGACAACTCTTCCAATTTACCTACAGTCATTTTCTGCCAGTTACACTTCTGTCAGGGTATCTGTGTCACGATAGGTAACCAAATGTTATCCCTCACTGGAAACCATCACTCCCTTCCAGCCCTCAGTCCATGTTTCTAAACCTGACCAAACTCTTCACTTAGGGGCATTCTGTTTCTCAGAGGACTCTAACTTGGCTTCCATAGCAGAGTCCACAGGCCCTCAGATATGCGTGCATTTTTCTGAATTCCTCCTGTGACATGGATCAAGTACCCACTTTCCCATGAAACAACTCACGTCCTTGTGCATCAGTGGATGGGTGGTTATCTGCTTGTGTGTCTTTCTCCCCCTATAGTCTATAAGCTCCTGTAACTTGGGACTATATCTGATCATTTATTGGATGCTTAATATATTTTTGTTGAATGAAAAAGAAAGGAAGGAAGATACATGGTAGCTTTTATATACTGATGAAAGGGCTTCTACACAATTCAGGAAGAAAGGAAGGGTGGGTGGTGGAGGCAGAGGTTTTCAGCAGAACACAGAGAAACTAGGGGCTGTGACTTTTGGGGCAACATAGTGGTGTGTGTGTGTATGGGAAAGAAAGAGTGTGAGAGAGATTTCAGAGGCACCCATCAATAGTCAATTTATAAAGGGTCTGAAAGACCAAGAAATGCAGAATTTGACACAGCAGAATGCTGACTAGCTGCTGACAGGATTCTATTTAAAGAAACAGGAGGAGCTACCAGACAGGTGCTGGGTTAAGAATGATTCAAGCCCCACATAGCATGGCCAACATGAAGGTGAAAGTCTGGCAGCTTCCCTATTGCTGTGCCTTCCAGGAGAAGATAGGTGGGTGTGTATAAGTATCTCACCTAAGCTTATACCCCGACCCAAGTTCCTGGGAAGACTGGAAACCTGGTTTCTTTGACTGAGAGCTCAGGAAATTGAGGGAAGACTCTGGTCCATGATGCTTACGTCATTTTTCTTGCTCCTGGGTGGTAAAATCAGGGAAATGTGTCTCAAGAAGTGCTTTGCTTTGGTTTCAGCTTTTAGTAAAGGTTTTAGTTAATTCTAGCTCTAGTACATTACCAAAGTCACAGACTTAGTATTCTTTAGAATTCAGAATAGTATAAAGGGAAGAGCATGGGCTTAATTATCAGAAAGCCCTGGGTTCAAATTTAGACAACTTCAATGTGGTGTGGTATGATTAAGCACATGATCTCTGGAGTCAGATTTGGTGTTGGAATTCTAGATCTTCTGGGGCAAGTTAATTCTTTTTTCTGTACCTCAGTTGCCTCATTTGTTAAAATGGTGGTTATGATGAAACCTATCCCACAGTGCTGTGAGATTTATACAAGGATACATGTGAAGTGCTTAGAAGAGGTCCTGGCAAATAGTAACCAGACGATGATGATGATGATGATGTGACCTTGGAAAATCACTTAACCTCGCTGAGGTTCTCTGTCTTTATCTTTGAGATGATGATAAACATACCGTATGTGGTGGACATCGTGATACAGCACCCATATCCGCTTCCAGTAAAGGATTGTTACCCCAACCATTGGGAGTGATTTTTGCGACCACCTTCAGCTGTCTGTCACTTGGGGCATCCCCTCAGCTGCAGAGAAGCAGTTCTCCAGGGCCATGCTCCTCATCACTGACCCATAGCCAATGACTAATCCAAGTGAGAGTATAAATGCATGGCCATCTTGGCCCACCGTGGGATAACTCTTCAGGACTATTCTTTCTCCACAGCCAGTTGAGGCTCTTGTTGGGCCTGTATCACAGCTCAGATTCTCCCTCTGTCTACTCCTGTTTCCTTTCCCTTCTTTCCACAGAACTTGGTCCCAAAGACACTACTTAATAAGCATCTTGGCTGCCAAACTCCACCTCAGAGTCTGCTTCCAAGGGAACATAACCTGTGACATCTAGCTCTATAGAATTGTTTCCAGAATTAAGAGAAATAACATATACAGTATTTAGCACAATTGTAGTCCTGTAATAATGGACATTTAATAAATATGTTTCTTCACCCCTCCTTCCTTATGCTAAATCTTTTGTAGATTCCCAGCACACACTAAGCAGGGAGTACTGCCTTCTTCCAGGAACATGGCTTTCATGACTAGCCCAAATCAAAAAATACTCTCTTAGGCCAATCTAAATCCATCCTGCTGTAGTTCAGGGTAGTGTTTGATGTTTAACCCCAGATGACAAGAGGGACATGAATTTAGCTGGTTAATGAATTCTACAAATTCCCATTCCAAGCACAAGGTTGAAGACCAGGTATCTCCAGGCAAGTTCTGTCCATGCATAGGAGGTAGAGGTTCTGCATCCTGATTCCTGATATCCTCTTCCCCTAGACTGAATGCACAAGTTTCTCCAAACTTTCAGTTGTTGCTTTCCAGGAATCATGCTTAATGGCATTAGACAATATGTTAATTTGCATAGAGACTGCCAATGCCCTTTGCAAAGCAAAGAAATGCACACCGTTAAACAGTTACAATAATATTGATTGCAGCCATGAAAACAATTTCACAGCAGATTAAACACATTTAGTGAAAGAAGCCCAGTGCAAAAGCATTCTCAACACTATAGTAGTTTAGTCAGCAGCCAGCAGAGAGCCTCGGAGACAATGACCAGATACAGATTCCCAATTTCACTTGCTGATCATTGTCTTTAGGTGAGTAGAAGCTCTTCTCCAGCTTGATGAGATTCCCTTCCTGAGACCAATAATCAAACTATAATGAGGGAGAGGAGGAGAGGGAAAGCTAAGCCACAGAAGTAGTTAGAGGGAAAATGTTTTTGTTGTTAGGTGCTGTCAAGTAAATTTCAACTCATAGTGACCCCATGTGACAGAGTAGAACTGCCCTATAGAAGTTTCTTGGCTGTAATTTTTTTTTTTTTTAATTGGGGGTATACACACAAATTTTATTGCACTACAGAAGTTGCAAAAATAACATGGTAGAAAAAATAAAGTTACTAGGAATGCAGTGTTAAATTTTTTTTTACTTAAGATAATTAAAGCTAAGTTAAATTTTTTAAAATTGTGCTTTAAGTGAAAGTTTACAATTCAAGTTAGTCTCTAATACAAAAATTTATACATACAATGTTATGTGACCCTAGTTGCTCTCCCTATACTGATTTCCTGTGTCCATTCAACCAGCTCCTGACCCTCTCTGCCTTCTCATCTCGCCTATGGACAGGAGTTACCCATTTAGTCTCATGTATCTACTTGAGCTAAGAAGCACACTCTTCACAGTATCATTTTATGTCCCACAGTCCAGTCTAATCTTTGTCTGAAGAGTTGACCTTGGGAGTTATTTTAGTTTTGGGCTAACGTAGAGTCCGGGGGCCATGTCTTCATGGTCCCTCCAGTCTAAATCAAACCATTAAGTTTGATGTTTTTACTAGAATTTGAGTTCTGCACCCCATTTTTCTCCTGCTCTGTCAGGGACTCTCTGTTGTGTTCCCTGTCAAGGCAGTTATTGGTGATAGCCGGGTACCATCTAGTCCTACTGGTCTCAGGCTGATGAAGTCTCTGGTTCGTGTGACCCTTTCTGTCTCTTGGGCTGTTTCCTTGTGTCTTTGGTGTTATTCATTCTCCTTTGCTCCAGGTGGTTTGGGACCAATTGATGTATTTTAGATGGCTGCTGGCTAGCTTTTAAATACCCTAGATGCCACTCACCAAAGTGGGATGCAGAACATTTTCTTAATAAACTTTGTTACGCCAATTGACCTAGCTGTCCCCTGAAACCAAGATCCTCAGACCCCTGCCCCTGCTACTCTGTCTCTCAAAGTGTTTGGTAGTATTCAGGAAACTTCTTAGCTTTGGTTTAGTGCAGTTGTGCTGACTTGCTCTGTAGTGTGTGTTGTCCTTCCCTTCAATTCTTGTCTACTATCTAGCTAGTGAATACCCCTCTCCCTCTCTCCCTCCCCACCCTCGTAACTATCAAAGAATGTTTTCTTCTGTGTTTAAAACTTTTCTTGGTTTCTTATAATAGTAGTCTTATACAATATTTGTCCTTTAGCAACTGACTAAATTCACTCAGCATAATGCCTTCCAGATTCCTCCATGTTATCAGATATTTCACGGATTCATCGTTGTTCTTTATCACTGCGTAGTATTCCATTGTGTGAATATACCATAATTTGTTTATCCGTTTGTCTGTTGATGGGCACCTAAATTGCTTCCATCTTTCTGCTGTTGTGAACAGTGTTGTAATGAACATGGTATGCATATATCTATTTGTTTGACGGCTCTTATTTCTCTAGAATATATTCCAAGCAGTGGGATTGCTGGATCACTTGGCACTTCTTTCTATTTCTAGCTTTTTAAGGAAGCACCAAATCGATTTCCAAAGTGGTTGTACCAGTTTACATTCCCACCAGCAGTGTAGAAGTGTTCCAGTCTCTCCACAACCTCTCTAGCATTTATTATTTTGTGTATTTTGGATTAATGCTAGCCTTGTTGGGGTAAGATGGTATCTCATTGTAGTTTTGATTTGCATTTCTCTAATGGCTAGTGATGGTGAACATTTCCTCATATATCTAGTAGCCGCCTGAATGTCTTCTTTGGTGAAGTTCTTGGCTGTAATCTTTACAGAAGCAGATTGCCAGGTTTTTCTCCTGCAGATCTACTAGGTGGGTTAGAACCGTCAACCTTTAGTTAGCAACTGAACATTTAACCATTTATGTCACTAGGGCTCCTTTGAGAAAAATAGAGGGCATGAAATCTGCACAAACCATGGGGAAATTTGATGTCAGCCAAGTATTAAAAGGCAGACATGAGAACAGAGAACTATTGCCCATTTTATGTGGTGATAACAAATCCGAAAATAATGGATTCATAATAAGACATTAAAATTGATCAAATACTTAGGAAAGAAGGAAAATAATAATCAGAACTATCATTGAAAAAAAATCCAGCTTGACTTTAATCCCTCTTTCTCCAACCAGGTTCGTTTTATTCACCTCCTTCCTATTGAAAAGAGAGCTTTTCTCCCTCTGCATCTTATCAGGTCTCTTCTTACTCCAAGGCCCTGTACACTTAATCCAGCTCATAAGTCTAATGCTGAAATGGTTGTTTTCCCAACCATGATAATCAGGCTACCTTTATGTGCTTTGCCTGGGTAGATCTCAACAAAGAATATTGCTCTTCACCTCATTTTTTTTTTTTTAATTTGTGGTCAAAAACCAGGGACATTTGGACATCTATAAGTAATAAAAATAAATTTCATTGGTTAGAGGAAAGGCCATCAACATCATTTAAAATCTCCCCAAGGATTCCTCAAGGAATCACTAGAGCTGGACTAGAGAAGTGAATCCTGAGAAACAGACAAAAGAATGTATTATATTAGAGAATTCATGACCATGAGCATGCAATAGTTTAGGGTGATTTCTGCTTGCATATGATGCCTCTGATCAGGTCAAGCCCTTGGGAATAACAGACCAAACACCCCTTTCATGTCATATTTTATTCACCATCTCTGAGAGTACCTGGAGTTTTAGGTCCTAAAGACTTTCCAGATTAAAGAATTTCCCATTCAAAGATAAATCTTCTTGGGGAAAATAAAATTATAAGCCTATCTCAGCTTAAACCTAAAACCAAAGTAATGACAGGGACTAAGGCAAAACTGACATCTAGTGGAAAGCAAGTTTCTCCCTGATTGAGGTATAATGCAGAAACACCTAAGTAATGGTTATGGTGGGGTCCTAGAAAATTGAGTAGGGTGAATTCTAAGGATAAATACCACCTACTTCATTATTTTGTCTCTAGATCTAGAAAATCTATTTCTCTATCATCCTTACACTCAGCCAAGGCCCTAGTTGTTGGGATCCATCCAGGGAAGAAAATAATACTAAACTTTACATTGAGATTGATAGAAAAGTTTAATAGGAGAAGGAGGAAGAGGAGGGATGGGGAAAATGTGTAGGAGGTGGCGGTGATTGAGATGAATGAAGAGGCAGTAGTGGAGGAAGATGAAGATAAAGATGATAAGGTATATTCAGTGTCTTCTATGTGTCAGCCTCTGTTATTAATTTTCATATACTTTCTAATTTAATATTTCCAACAACTCTATGAGTTAGGCAATCATCTATTTCACCAGCTCACAGAAATTAATAGCATGTCCAATTGCAAATCAATAAATAAGGTGTTCCAAAAGTTAGGAGTGCATTCATCTGTTTTAAAATAAATAACAATAACAATAAAACAACAGACAAACAATAACAACAAAACCCACTGGACTATAATGGCTTAAAGCAAATAGGATTTACTTTTTCTCAAAACATTAAAAATCTGGAGGTAGAAAGATGTTGACAATGATTCAGCAATTAGATGGTATCAAGACTGATATTTGTTATTCTATTAGATTTTTCCTCACACTTGTGTTCTCATGGATATAATATGACATCTGTAATTCCAGATATTATATCTGAAATCACAGTAATAAGAGAGGATGGTAGCACTGGTTGTAGCTGTTTATCTTGTTTGGAAAGAGTAATCCTCTGAAGCCACTAAAATCCCATATATTTTATTGGACTGAACTGTATCACATGGCCTCTTCTAGTGGCCAGGTTGGTTGGGAAAATAAACATTGAGTTTTCCAGTTTCTACAGTTAAGGAAAATGGAAAAAATAAGGTTGGTGATGCCTTTTGGGTTAGTCAACAAATAGTGTGTGCCAGAGTGAGAGCATGGACCTGAGTCTACTGGCTACAAATGACATAATCTTTCTTCCACAAAACCTTTGTACAGTGAGATTTCCAGCCAATTTTCTGCAGATGTATCTTCTGTCTATAGAGTCAGATCCCTTGCATAAGTCTTTGATGCTAGGCTGCCGCAGTATTCTTACCTAATTTCTCATCTAAGAATAATATACTATCTCAGGAAACAATTGACCTGGATTCTAGTCCTGATTTTGCCCCAAAGATCCAAACATTTTCCCTCTATACCTTGGAATAAAACTACAACAATTAAACTCAACATCCTCTATCCCACATAGTTTTGTGATGCACTTGAAAGTAATTTTGGAGGTTTCATATGAATTTTCAATTAGATCGATACTAATAACACACTACCATTCCCAATATTTGAAAAGTGCTTCACTTTCAAAATGTAAGTATCTCTTTTTTGTTTCATTGTAAATGTAAAGTATTTCATTTTGTTTCATTTATGGAAAATGATGAACAACAAAGGACAGCTGAAGTGCTTAGTGCCATTATGAGGCCAACATCAAATGGAAACAAGTCATTTTAGAGTAAAAGTTGCACATCAAGTAACCAAATTTCTCCCACCTCCACATTATTGGAACAATTCCAATAGGGGTATTAAAATATCCTCAACTCATTTTCCATGTAAATCTTTTTCTATGGCATACTACTTCTCATACATTACACACATCCAAAGTTTCAGTCTATTTACATCCTCTCCCTTCTTGAGATTCTCCCTCATCTTCTAGACACAATTCTCAAAGCAATAGTTGCTTTGCTACTCCTTTCCCCACTCCTTATCCAGCTCACACCAATGGAGTAAATTGAGAGGAACATGTTTTCAAGTTGACAGGATAAAACTCCATGAGCCAAAAAGACCCTCTGCTGCTCCTGTGAAGGGCTGCTGAATTGATGTAAGTTTATGAGCATATCAGTGATCAGCTCTAATCATCAGTTTTTTTATAAGGGGCTATGATTTTCTCTGGAAGTTGGTGATAAATATCTGAATCTATCATTCAAGAGTCCCAGCCAGAGTATTCTTTGGCTAAAATGCCCAGCCTCAACTGTGATATTAGATTGAGGTTCAGAAAAACTCCTGATACTTACCACCTAAGCCCCCAGGAAATGGCTTTTGTTGCATTGGTGGAAAACGATGAACCACAAAGGACGGTTGAAGTGCTTAGAGTAGAGTGTGTCTGAGAAGGTGAACTTCCCAAGTCATAGGGTAGGCTAGAAAGGGTGAGGGTAGTGAGGGGAAGAGGTGAGAGGAAACTTCTCACCTGACAGGTTTCTTTTCTAACCTAATTATGCCCAGATACATGCCGATCCTTAGAGAGTTGTGTTCATGTAGCTGAGGGACTCTGTGCTTCATGACATGACACCTGGAGAATCATTTAGCTGCTTTGGGAAGATGGCCCAATTTGGTTACCGCCAACATGGCTCTAGCTGACCAATTATCTTCCTATCTTACTTGGGTCTTCTGGACATCCCAAGAACCAATTTTACATATGACAGATGAGTCCTCTAAGAACTACCTTCTGAGAACTAACTTCCCAGTGTGTCTGCCTTTCAGGAACAATATCAGCTTGTATTGAGCACCCATTAAGGGGGAGCACTCTGATGAGTACCTCAGTATCCCAGGGGATACTTGGATATAACATATATCTGGGTAACTGGGTAAGCCATAGATAAGGATTTGTGTAAGGGTAGCTACATGAATTCCCGCTTAGCAATTACTTTTCAGTAAAGAGGTGAGACGAGAGGAAAGAGCTGAACCTAAAATTACAGATTTTCTACTCACTACTCATGTATCCAGTAGACCCCGGATCACCTCTATGTGGCTGGTGACGAAAGGGAGGAAGGATCCTTGTCAATTATGAAAGGGAGGAAGGATCCTTGGAAAACTGACATTATTGTCGATGGAAACTGAGAAGGTCGTTCTTCCCGGGATCTGAAATCTCTCCCTTTTTTCTCCAAATCCCTTCCAAGGTTTGTCCTTTTGATTCCTTTTCTGAGGCTCCCAAGATCTGGGATGACCACTACCTAAATCCATGTGAAACTGTACAATACTAAGAAAAACTGTACCTTATCTAAGTATTGGTTTTCCAGGTTCTCCCAGAAGAGCTACAGCTGGAGATGGGAGTTTGGAATATAAATGGAGACACTCAGGTAAGGGGAGCCCAGTTCCACACAGCTACCATCAGTCATGAATCACTTTCTGGGATACTGAAACATGGGGGAGGAAGGAAGCTTCAAACAGTACTGTGACAGAGATTGTATCACATCATTAAAGGTTTTGAAAAAGATAAATAATGAAAATGTTTTGGATAAATGAGCTCTAAGAAACACATTTTTCCACAAATGAATTAAATACTAACATGGGCAAAAGGAGAAGCTCCCTATTGTTAACAAACTTATATCCACAATAAGTGAAATTCTAAGGAAATGCTATGAAACTGATACTCCCTAATGCTATAACTAAGTTTTTGTGAAGAAAAGTATATTCCAGATCCCAAGGTCATTAAACATATACAGAATGTGCCTCCAATAAAAGCTCTATTAACAGGTCTCAGAGAAATGCACTAATCCTGGAAGGAGCTGCGTTATTGTAAAACACAATGATGTTGTGAGAAGCTGTCCATCATGCTTACACTGGGGATACAGAAACGCTTCTTTTATAATTTATTTCATGACATCACCTGGTACAGAAACCTCATTTGAAGATATAAATTTGAATGGCGGTCTGGGACTGTCTTTTTATCAGAAGGAGAAAACTAACTTTAGTGTGTTGAGGGCTGAGAGTAAGTAGGTCTTATTCAGTGTGCTCCCTGCCCCCACAGTCCCAGCCTGAATTTATCTGTGTTTAGTAGATAATTAATTTCTTCAATAAGCTGTTGTTGAATGTGTGTACAGTTAGTTTTTCAATTTTAGATGTTGCTATAATTTATTTTATCTTCTTTAAGTCAGTTTTCTGAGGATATGCAAATTATATGCCCTAGATGACAACTTTCTCTTTTCTCTTTCTGGTCAACTCCTCCACCATCCCCATCTTTACTAGCCATTTTTATCTATCCTTCTCTCTCTCTCTTCCCTCCTCTTTCCTACTTTTTCGGTTTCTGTATCTCCTCCTCCTCTAACATCCTTTTAGTTCCCATCATCTCTCTTGTGCTCTTCCTCTCAAATTTATTATCTTTGGCCGTATAGCAGAGTTGGTCATGGCACTAGTATTTCTCTGTCATGTTCAGCTCAATGTTTGGAGCTAATGGGGAGAATTACTAGAGTTTGAAATGCTTCAAGGGTAAGAAAAGGTTAAAAATAAAATTCAAGAGGTTGATTCAATCATGTCTTTCTGGGATTCTTCAGTCTGGCAGATTTATTTTGGGAATGGTAACTGATTGTGTCTGAAAGCGCCCTAGAGAGTGAGTAGGATAATGTCCAATCGGTGTTAGCAAACAATATCTCAGGCAGCATCAAAAAGTGAAACAACCTGGCTGTGGTACTGGTAATTATCCTGTTTGCTATTTCATCTTGGTTAATTGTAGCAGTGTCCTCCATTTGGAAATCAGAAAGAACTTAATGGCTAACGTTAGATGCTGTTTCTTATTTAACACCATACAGTTTATTTATTAAGGACAAAATTTATCTTAACTGTTTAGTTGGTGAATTTTGACAATTGTATACACCCATAAAACCACTGCAAAAAAAAAAAACCCATAATACCCCATAATACAGACTATTTACACCATCCCAGAAAGTTTGTTTATGCCCTGTTATAAAACCTAGGAGCCCTGGTGGTGCAACGGATAAGCACTCAGCTGCTAACGAAAAGGTTTGCAGTTTGAACCCATCCAGCAGCTCTTCAGGAGAAAGACCTGTAAATCTGCTTCCATAAAGATTACAGCCAAGAAAATCCTATGGGGAAATTCTACTCTGTCACATGGGGTCACTATGAACTGCAATTGACTTCATAGCACACAACAGCAACAACCACAAACACTTTCCAACCAGTTATTGTCCAATATAGTTCTGGAAGATGGCACAGGACTGGGCAACATTGTATTCTGTTATGCGTAAGGTCCCCATGAGTAACAGCTGACTCAGTGGCAACTAGCAACTAACAAACACTCTCTCAACTGTCAACCAATATTCTGAGTTTTTTCACTGTAGATTAGGCTCGATTGTTCTTCAACTTAACATAAGCAGAATCATATAGAATGTATATGTCTGGCTTATTTCACTCAAAATAATGTTTTCGTGATTCAATCATGATGTTTCATGTATCCATAGT
Source organism: Trichechus manatus latirostris (assembly GCF_000243295.1). NCBI lineage: Eukaryota > Metazoa > Chordata > Mammalia > Sirenia > Trichechidae > Trichechus > Trichechus manatus. The sequence goes on along the minus strand of NW_004444000.1, from coordinate 352,293 downwards.
TTATTCCTTTTTTATTGCTAAGTAATATTCCTTTATAAAAATATACTACATTTGGTTATTTATTCTTTAGTTAATGAATATTTGAGTTGTTTTCAATTGTTATGAGTAAGGTTGCTATAAATATTCTTTCACAATTCCTTTTGCAAGCCCATTATTTTAATTTTTCTCTGGTAAATAACTAGGAGATTAATTTTTTGTTCAGAAATATGCTTGAATTTATAAGAAACTGTCAAAAGAGTTTGTCAAAGTGAATTTTCCATTTTATACTCCCTCAGATATGTGTTAGAGTTCTAGTTAACTTCACATCTTTGCCAATGTTTGGATTTATACTACTTTTTTATTTTAGTGATTCTAATGGATTGGAAATGATATCTGACTGTGATTTTAATTTGCATTCACCTGATAAAAATAATGTTGAGCACCATTTCATGTGCTTATTGGTATTCATATATCTTCTATTGTAAAGTGCCTGTTTGAATTTTTTGCCCAGTTTTTGAATTGTAAACAAAGAATAAGTCTCTCTCCGCACACACACACATATGTGTGTGTGAAATCTCAGTTATTTTCCTAATTGTCACTTGTAATCCATAAAGATTACATCAACAGAGGAAGAAAGAGGCTCAGGAATCAGAGAAGGAAATGTACTGCATGTATATATATGTTGTAGTATGTATAAGGACTTCTTTTTTAAGTCTGAGTAGTATTCCATAATATATATGTGCCGCATTTTGTTTATCCATTTATCTACTGAAGGACACTTGGGTTAGTTCTATATTCTTCCCATTGTGAATAGTGCTGCAATGAACATCTGCATATATATGATTGTTCACGTGTTTACTTTTAGGTCCTTAGTGTGTATTCTGGAAACCTGGTGGCATAGTGGTTAAGAGCTACAGCTACTAACCAAAAGGTCAGCAGTTCGAATCTACCAGGCATTCCTTGGAAATGCTATGGTGCAGTTTTACTCTGTCCTTTAGGGTGCTATGAGTTGGAATTGACTCAACGGCTACGGATTTGGTTTTTTTTTTTGTTTTTTTTTTTTAGTGTGTATTCTAGGTGTAGAATTGCTGGATCATATGGTAGCTCTATTTCTAATTTTTTGAGGAATTGCCAACAGTTGTACCATTTTACATTGCCATCAGCAGTGGATAAGAGTCCTGATCCCTCCACATTCTCACCAACATTTGTTATTTTGTTTTTTTGATCACTGCCATTTTGTAGAAGTAAAGTGGTATCTCATTGTGGTTTCAATTTGCATCTCTCTGACGGCTAATGATGACGACGATCTTTTCACGTGTTTGTTGGACACTTAAATACCCTCTTCAGAAAAATGTCTGTTCATGTCCTTTGCCCATTTTTTGATTGCATTATTTGCCTTGTTGTTGTTAAGTTGTAAACATTTTATATATATTTCTGATAGTAGACCCTTATTGGATATGTGATTCCCAAAGATATTTCCCAGTCTGTAGGTTGTCTTTTTACTCTTTTGATAAAGCCTTTTGATGAGCATAAGTATTTAATTTTCATGAGGTCCCAATTATCTATTTCATCTTCTGTTGTTCTTGCATTTGTTGTTGTATTTGATAATCTATCATTAAAGAATACTAGGTCCCATATTTTTTCCCCTATATTTTCTTCCAATAACTTTATTGTTTTAATTTTAATATATAAGTTCTTGATCTTAAATGGTTTGGTGTATGATGTGAGATATGGGTCCGCTTTCATTTTTGTGCATGTGGAAACCCAATTTTGCCAGCACCACTTGTTAAGGAGACTGTCCTTTCCCCACTGAATAAACTTAGCAAGCTTGTGAAAGATCAGTTGTCCATAGGCCTATTCTGCATAGTACCCTTTGATAATCAGATATATTTAATAGAAATGAGGTATATTTTACATTTTTTGTTCTTGTTAGTGACTTTGATATCTCTTCTAAGAAATCTTTGCCTAACCCCAAGTTCACAAGATCACAGTATATTATCTTATATTTGATTTTAGAAAATTTATAAATCTAGTTTTTATATTTATATCTTTAATCTACATCAAACTATATTTTGTATATAGTAAGGGGTCAGGATTTTGTTTCTTATGAATATGCAATTGTTCTACTACAGTTTATAAGAGTTTTCCCTCCCCACTGTATTAATTGGCTCCTTGGTAAAAAAAAAAAAAAAATCAATTGAGTATGTATTTGTGGGTATATTTGCAGGCTCTCTATTCTGTTGTATTTTCTATCCTTGTGCCAATACTACAACATCTTAATCTTTATAGTACATCTTGAAATCAAATATGATCAAAGATCTCCAACTTTGTTTTTCATTTTCAAATTATTTGGGCAATTCTAAATCCTTTACATATCCATGTGTATTTCAGAATCTGCTTCTCAATTTTTTCCCATGCAATAGTTGTAACTATTTAAGTTATTTTAATTTATTGTAGATCAGAAAAAAATTTTAAGATACATTATAACATTTCTTTTAATATTTGTACTACATAGATATGACAATGTTTAGTATAAACAGCATCTATTATAACCTTATAAAAATGAAATATCTCCACAGTGTGACCCTCAACCATATTAAAATAACTTAAATATGCTTCAAATAGAGCAAAAACTAACAGCTCAAGGAAAATTGGAAAAAAGATAGGAACTTTTAAAAAGCTATTAATTACAACTTCCCCAACTTTCTTTTTCCAAGTAACTTAAAATAATTAGAATGCAATTTTATTTTCAGGATTCTAAATCATTTTGATACTTGCTCAAAAGGGATATAAACTAAGTAATTTACAGATTATGACAAGTTTAATCTAGTTTTCTGATCTACAATAAATTTAAACAACTTAAATCTTTATAACTTTTTTATGGAAAAAGGTATACTGCACAAAACCCAAGAATGAATAGTTTTCCTGCTGTGTCCATTTTACCACCAGTTTAAAAGTAAGTTGAGCAACTTTAACCATATCTGGATTGAGACTGTACTATGATTTCCGGTGGCTCTCTGCTTCGTAAAAACACTCCTCGTTGACCACCGACGTCAGATTCTGGACACTGAACTCTCGCTCAAGAACAGAATTTAAATCAATGTTTGTGTTTTCAGACTAGCTGTCAAGGGACTGATGACATATTTATGTCTTTAGCAGAGTTACTCTGTCCTATTTGGTGCTGGAAACGTGCTAATGTCTCCTCTGACTCCTCAAACACAACCTTGTCTTCTCTTGGCATCAACCTTAGTTTCAGATAGATGGAAATCTGCCCTGTCTCCATCTTCTGAACCTCTGGAAGGTAAGGAAGCAGGATAAATGGAAGGAAACTATTAATTTTAATGCTAGTGAATCATACTTGGGTGCAACAATTGTTTTATTTAAAAAGAATCATATTCTAGAAAAATTTGGCCCTTGCATGTGTTAATCAAGTTTGCATATGGTACTCTATTTCAGATCATGTGAAATTGGTAACTCAGAAAAATCTGTATTTATTATTTGAAAATCACTTGGCTGAATAGGTGTATGTTTAAGTAATTTCTGTTTCATTGATTAAAAATGTGCCATTAGATCATTACTTTTAATTAGCAATGAGGGAAAATGAAGTTATTATTTGTGGATATGGTGGATACTTGACATTTATATTAAGCTGTCGTCAAAGCACTTCACTGTCACTGCTTGGTTACTCCACTTGGTGTCATTGAGCTGGAACAACTCCATGTCTTTCTTGCCTTTTATGCCCAAGACATTCCTGGAAGCAAAAATGTCCCATACCACCTGCCTCTCCTAGAACTCTGCTCATTACTACTTTGTAGCTCAAATCCCCCTTATTTGTATTTTCTCAAACTAAATTTCAATCTCTACCATTTCATACTCTCCACTCCACACACCCTTCATGAATAGTCTCATGTGTCTCAAAAGAAAGAGAAAATACTCGTTTTGAAATAATAAACTACATTGCATCTTTGCTAGATAAAATTCTTGGATTTATAATGAGGTTACTGAATGTTATGACTTTGTTTTTATTTATTTACTATTGTTGTTCAAGTTCAAGTTGAAGATGAAGAAAATTACAAGTTCACAAGAGCCAAAATACAACCTTGAGTATATCTCACCTGAATTAGATACCATCTCAAGAATAGATTTGATGCACCGAACACTAATGAGTGAAGACCAGATGAGTTGTGGGAAGACATCAAGGACATCATACATGAAGAAAGCAAAAGGTCATTAAAAAGACAGAAAAGAAAGACCAAACTGGATGTCAGAAGAGATTCTGAAACTTGGTCTTGAATGTAGAATAGCTAAAGCAAAAGGAAGAAATGATGAAGTAAAAGAGCTGAACAGAGATTTCAAAGGGCGACTTGAGAAGACAAAGCCAAAATTAAAAAGAAATGTGCAAAGATCTTGTAAAAATGGCATGGGTGCAGCGTCTGACCTCCTCCAACTTCACGAGGGGAAGGAAAATCAAGATCAACAGCCCAAGGCCAATTGCTATGAGACGGTGGTCAGACAAGCTTCCTCTCTCTGCCATCTTTACCAATTCGGACAAAGCCACCCCTCACACAGCACTCTCTACTGTGTTCAATAATTCATTGCAATGGCCACACAGAACTCAAAGACCATACTCATAATTATGGGGTTTATTAGGGAAGTAACAGTTACAATTCAGGTTCAGGAACACTCAAGACACAGTTCTTCCATCAGGATAGCCTCTTCCCAAATATGCTCGCAGGCATGCCTCCACCTGGCCCTCAGTCTCTGCCCAAAGTCACTCAGCTTTCTCTCTCCATGGGCCGGGAAGCCCACTGCTGTCTCCTGCTGCTGGATCTCTGCTGCCGAGTCTCTCCTGCCACTGCTTCTCACTGTCTTCAGGGTTACAGCTTGCTTGCTCTCTCTCTCTCTCAGTCTCCTGCTTCCAGGAGCTTCTCAGAGCAGGGATCTTGGGTCCAAAGGAGGCATTCTCCACTCCTTGCTATTTTTGGTGATAGAATCCTCCTCTCTGCTCTGGAATTGGCTCTCTTTTAAGGCAAAACTGACCCGTCCCCTTGATGGGCCACAACTACCCTATCACACAGTCCTGCCCTATCACCTAGATTGGAGTTACAAGACCATGGCTAGAAAGGCCACACACACCACAGATCTGGAGTTAGAAAACTATAAGAGAAGAACAGGCTTGGTATTTCTCAAGCTGAAAGGACTGAAAATAAAATTCAAGCCTTGAGTTGCAAGTTTGAAGGATGCTATGGGCAAAATATTGAATGACACAGGCAGCATCAAAAGTAGACGGAAGGAATACACAGAGTCACTGTACTAAAAAGAACTGGTCAAGGTTCAACCATTTCAGGAGGTAGCATATGATCAGGAATCAATGGTACTGAAGGAAGAGTTTGAAGTTGCACTGAAGACACTGGTGAAAAACAAGGCTCCAGGAATTGGTGGAATACAGACTGAGATGTTTCAACAAACGGATGCAGCGCTGGAAGCTCATCTATGCGAAGAAATTTGGAAGACAGTTACCTGGCCAATGACTGGAAGAGATCCATATTTTTGCCCATTCCAAAGAAAGGTAATCCAGCAGAATGTAGAAATCATTGAACAATATCATTAATATCACACTCAAGCAAAATTATGCTGAAGATCATTGAAAAGCAGTTGCAGCAGTACATCCACAGGGAGCTGCCAGAAATTCAAGCCGGATTCAGAAGAGGGCATGGAATGAGGGATATCATTGCTGAGATTAGATGGCTCTTGGCTGAAAGCAGAGACTACCAGAAAGATGTTTACTTGTATTTTATTGACTATACAAAGGCATTCACTGTGTGGATCATAACAAACTATGGATAACATTGCAAAGAATGGCAATTGCAGAAGACTTAACTGTGCTCATGAGGAACCTGTACTTAGACCAAGAGGCAGTGATTCAAACAGAGCGAGGGGATACTGCATGGTTTTAAAGGCAGGAAAGGTGTGTGTCAGGGTTGTATCCTTTCACCATACTCATTCAACCTCTGTGCTGAGCAAATAATACAAGAAGCTGGACTTATTGAAGAAGAATGGGAATCAAGATTGGTGGAAGACTCATTAATAACCTGCAATATGCAGATAACACAACTTTGCTTGCTGAAAGCGAAGAGGACTTGAAGCACTTACTGATGAAGATCAAAGACTACAGCCTTCAGTATAGATTAGACCTCAACATAAAGAAAAAAAAAAAAAACTTACAACTGGACCAATAAGCAACATCATGATAAATGGAGAATATATTGACGTTATTAAGGATATCATTTTACTTGGATCCACAATCAACACCCACGGAAACAGCAGTCAGGAAATCAAACGAGGTAACACATTGCACAAATATGCTGCAAAAGACCTCTTTAAAGAGTTGAAAAGCAAAGATGTCACTTTAAGGACTAAGGCCGGCCTGATCCAAGCCATGATATTTTCAATTGTCTCATATGCATGTGAAAGCCGGACAATGAATAAGGAAAATCGAAGAAGAATTGATGCCTTTGAATTATGGTATTGGTGAAGAATACTGAATATACCACAGACTGCCAGAAGAACAAACAAGACTGCCTTGGAAGAAATACAGCGAGAGTGCTCCTTGGAAACGAGGATGGTGAGACTTCATCTCACGTACTTTGGACATGTTATCAGGAGCAACCAGTCCCTGAAGAAAGATATCATGCTTGGTAAAGTATACAGCAAAAAAAAAGGAAGACCCTTGACGAAATGGATTGACACAGTGGCTGCAATGATGGGCTCAAGCATAACAATGATCATAAGGATGGCACAGGACCAGACAATGTTTCATTCTGTTCTGCATACTGTCGCTATGAGTGAGAACTGACGCGATGGCACCTAACAACAACATTATTGTAATGAACCAGTATAAATGAACATTTCTAAAAGGACTTATTTGATTTTGTCACTCCTGTCCATTAGGTCACAACAAAGTCAACGACAAACATATATTAAAACAAATCTATTTGCTGAGTTCAGCTCAACAAGCAAAACTTGTGGCACCTGGTCCCACACATACCTTTCCAGATAAAACTGGTCAACTCCAATGGCTGAGGCTGCCCTGTGTCTCCCTTCACTGTTGATAATTGCCTCTGATCTTATGGTTTATTTCTTCAAAGATATACATTTTAAAAATTATATGTTGGAATTGAAATATTTCTATTTCACACAGTAACCAGAACTGTTTATGATCTCGGATAAGTCACTTTACTTCTCTAAACCTCAGTTTCTTCATCAATAAAATAAAGGATTTGGTCTCAATACATGGCTTTTGACCAAGAGTTTGCATCAGAATAACCTTAGCATTTTGTAAAACACACAGGTGCCCTGGCCACAGTAACAGACTCAGCTGTGCTGTGAGTGGGGCCTGGAATGATGTATAATTATAAAGGTCCATAGGAGATTCTGATGCACTGATGCTCTTCAAAATTGAGTAAAGGGTCTAGATCAGTGGTTTTCAAACTATAGTGTGCATGAAAATCACCTGGAGGGCTTGTTAAACTCACATTGCTGGCCTCATCCTTAGAGTTTCTGATTGAGTATGTCTGGGGAGGGCCCAGGAATCTATACAACAAGTTCCCAGGTGATACTTATGCTGCTTTTCTGAGAACCACATTCTGAGAATTACTACTCTGTGTCAGGAGCCCTGATGGCACAGTGCTAAAGTTCTATGGTTGCTAACCAGAAGGTCAGCAGTTCTAATCCACCAGCCGCTCCTTGGAAACCCTAGGGGGCAGTTTTACCCTGCCCTATAGGCTAGCTGCATGAGTCAAAATCAACTTGATGGCAAGGGGTTTGGTTTTCTGGTTGGTCCTGTATCAGGAGTCCCTGGGTGGTGCAGTTAATGGATCGCCTACTAACTGAAAGATTGAAGGCTCAAGCTCACCAAGTTGTGTCTCAGAAGAAGGGCATAGAGAACTACTTCTGAAAAATCAGCCATTGAAAACTCTATGGAGCACAATTCTACTCTGTCTCATGGGATTCAGTCAACTTGATAGCATCTGGTTGTTTGTTGTTGCTCTATATCATTCTTAGCTGAAATATTGGGATTACCTGGTGAGCTTTAAAAGGTCTTAATGATCATGTCACTCCCCAGATCACACAGTGAGTCACTCTTAGGTGGTAGGACCCAGGCACCAGTATTTTTTAAAGCTTCTCAGGTAAATTGAAGTGGAACCAATGTTGAGAACTATTGGTTTACCATCTCTCAGCATTTAATTCTCTTATCCTCTGAAAGTGATGTAGACTGGTAAGTCCTATATAACAACCAAATGAGAAGCAGAGTCTCTGGTAGTAAGAAATGAAAAGTAGACTATTGAGACTTATCTTCCATTTTTTAAGCTTCCAGTGGACCAATGAAAAAGAATTCACCGTGAGGTTCCAAACCAACTTAAAGGATGTCTGAATTGGGGATTGAAAACAAAAACCTTGGCTAATAAGAAACCATTTCTATGGTTCCATTTGTCTTGCATGTGTGTATGTACATATGTATTCATATGGACATCTGGACATCTCATGGTGAGAAGAGATGGGTAAGTAAAAAACAGAATGTGCGTATTATTGCATTTTGGAAAAAAAATATTATCTTCATAGCTTCCCCACTTCACTAAAAATTCCTTATCAATAGAAGATATATTGTGGGATAAGTGGCTTCTTAGTGAATTACACTAATTACACACCATTGTTCCCAGTGGCATTTCTTAACATAAGAAGCAAGCCCTATGCCCTTCAGATCTTGTGTTTTTCCTAGTGGACACAGGAACAGAAAGAATTAGAGAAGTCTAGCTGAAGGTTATTCAATGAATGACTTTTCCAGGGCAACCAAGGTGAAGCTCTTGAAGGTTTATCTCATATTGTTAAAGCAAAACAAATAAGATTCAGTCTCTTTGTAGTTATATGAGCTGTAATTTTTACATTCTAGTCAATGGGTGGAAATTATTCTCTAGTAAATATCTGCTTGGAAAGGATATTAATATTATGAAGAAAAGAAGCAGCTTGGAAATGTAACAGGTGCTAATCATGAATAAAGACAGAAACTAGGCACAGCAAGAATGTATTGATGGGTTTAGCTCGTTCCCCTGGGGGCTTGAAGAATTGGCAGCTAAAGAGATGCAGGGCCTCTTCCAGACATGTTCTCTGACTCTGAAGAGATAGACAGGCCACAATAAATCTCACCCAACATGTGGTGTCTGGTACAGTGTTTGTGGGAGGCAACAGTTTGCAAGCTGGACTTCCACTGCCGCACGGAAGCTGCTGCACTCTTCAAAGATCAGACACACAGGTCGGGTTTTCTTCAGAAGCAAATAATACTCTATATTAGCTTGTTATCCTCACTCCAGCCTCTCAGAACACCATTCAGTTATAAGGGAAGAGTTGGACAACAGCAGAAGACATTGCTTGTTTCTTAAATGTCAGATAAATGAATAAAATATGTATATTGGCATATATTAGTGAACATAGGAGATTTAAAATATGAAGGAAGTTTTCTACTTAGCCCTTGCCATGCTCCAGAATATGATTTTCAAATTTCAATAAAATGACTCCAAAGAAAACTATCAAATTTTATTATTGATATAAAATACAGTTATGATAGGCAAATTGTAAATAAAGTGGACTTATAGTTTCCACTCTGACATGTAAAGAACATAGACTTGTCAGTCTAGTGCTTATAAGAAAAAAGCTGAACAAACTGAAAAACAACAACTCTTTTTAGATCCATTAGAGAATAGAGAGCACAGTAAACCACTGTTATGAAAATTGGAGAAAGAGACAGGTGGATACAGAAAATCACAGCTTACTAGGAGCCTGCTATTAGAACCAGCACTGAGGGATACTTAAATTGTAGTTGATGAATTTCTGGAGGCTCAGTGTACACCAGGTTGCAAGTTAAAAACTTTGTGGGGCCAAATCTTGAGGAGGCCCACCCTTTCACAAATTTCATCTATAAGCAAACACTGGATCACTGTGGATCCTTTTATGCTTCTGGCTGGAAGAAGGGAAGAGTAACCATTTTTTAAATATGCCTGGGAGAAAAGAAATCATTTTTAAATACACCCAGAATATTCTGTTTTTTGTTCTGTTCTCTGCAAAAATGTCCAGCCCGCAAGAAAAATTACTTTACCAAAGACTTATCTGACCTGGGGAAGGGCAGTTAGCCAACTCCAGCCCCCTCTAGCCTTTCTGGTTGACCTAAAGGTGGGGAAATCTAAGAAGCACTTGCAAAAGTCATAGGCCGGGATTTCTCCGGCAAGATGGCGGTCTAGGCAGAAACACCACGCCGTCCCTCCACAACAAAGATCCGAAAAACTAAGCCAAACAGAGAATCAACAATCCTGAAACCCTAGAACATCAAATGAAGAGATAAA
>NW_004444000.1:308648-334622 GCF_000243295.1 Trichechus manatus latirostris | reverse complement strand
CAATGTCATAAAACAGCATGTGTGTTACTGTTACATGAGAAACTATCTGTTCTGTAAGCCTTCACCTGAAGTACAATAAAATATTAAAAAAAAAAAAAAAAAGTCATAGGCCGGGGTCACAGGCTGACTAAAAGACTGAGACTTAATCATAAAATCAAGGAATTCTTCCCTTTCCTCTAACCACACACGCAAACACCCAGGACTTCCAACGGTTCAGTCATGGTTGAGAAAGTGAAACCGGAACAGATCCAATTTTTTAAAAGTTGGGTGAACCGGAATGATAACGGACACAGGAAAAACCACTGGTCAAAGCCCTGCTAGAAACCTAATCTCCCTTTTAGAAAGTAAGGGCAGTGGACATATTACATAGCAACCAAATCTCTTGCCCGTCAGATTTTGAACAGAGTTGGAAACATTAGTGCCCTCCTCAAAGATGGCAGCTGACCACACTGCTTTGAATGTGTGTTGCTCTCCATAGTCAGGCCAATAATCTAGTCTCACACTTCTGGTTCCTGAAAGGGCTTACTATGCCTGTTTCAAGTCTCCCATTCCAGGGATTTGGCCTATAATTTTTCCTGTTCCAGTTCGCCCAAACTGTAAAAATTTGAGTCTGTTCCAGTTGCACTTCATCACCTATGACTAAACTGGGAAGAAACAGTTTGAAGACCTGCTGTCATGGATTGAACTGTGTCCCCCAAAAATATCTGTCAACTTGGCTAGGTCATGATTCCCAGTATTGTATGACTGTCTACCATTTTATCATCTGATGTGATTTCCCTGTGTTGTAAACTGTATCACTATGATGTAATAAGATGGATTAGCAGCAATTATATTGATGAGGTCTACAAGATTAGATAGTGTCTTAAGCCAATCTTTTTTGAGACATATGTAAAAAAGAGAAGCTAGCAGAGAGACATAAGAACCTCACACCACCAAGAAAGCAGTACAGGGAGCAAAGTGTGTCCTTTGGACCTGAGGTTCCTACACAGAAAAGCTCCCAGACCAAGGGAAGACTGATGCATCACAAGGACCTTCCTCCAGAGACAACAGAGACAGAAAGCCTTCTCCTGGAGCTGATGCCTTGAATTTGGACTTGTGGCCTATTAGACTGTGAGAGAATAAATTTCTTTTTGTTAAAAGCCATCCACTTGTGGTATTTGTGTTATAGCAGCACTATATGACTAAGATAGTTGCATATAACTTACCACCACAGCAATGAATTAAAAACAGGCAGAGGCTGAAATGTCAGAGCTCTGGATGGCAGTTGAAGTGTTGGAGAGCTGAGGTGAGTCAGGAAATCCACAGGAGGAGTAGGCTCAGCAAAAAAACTGGGAAAGTCTGGCTGCTGGCATCCAGAGGTCTTGGCTCACTGTGGCCATTTTGGGATGGGGGCAGCAAGACCCTGAATAAAGAATGCAGGACAGGAGCTAAACTGAGGAAAGTGTAGTCTGATTTTTGTGGTACAGATTGACTAGGGAAATTCATAAACCACGCACTTGGGGAGAGGCACAGGGAAGCTGTGAGTGAGTACTATTGAATCTCAGTGAGACCCACGCCAATGGCCAGTAGGATCCAGGGCAGCAGAAGAGACAGGATCCATTCATCAACCAGGGCAAGAAAAATACTTTAGCCAGGCAACACAGCGGGAAACAACTGGCCTTTACTGACAACTAGGCACCATGGGAGAACCTGATCAGGATCACCGATGAGGGAAAGACATAAAGTGTTCTCCTCATCTCAGGAAAAATGAATACTACCACTTCTACCCACTGTCAGCAGAAAAGTCCCTTATATGTGCAATTAGTCACAATCCTATAAGGACAGTGAAGGAATCCAGTCTTAGGAGTGCAACCACCTGGGGAAGGCTTCAGCCAAATCCACGGAGAAAGAGGGGCCCTTACATGAATAAAGTCAGCACCTTAGAAAAAACCTGCCAGAGTAAGCACTCACAGACTTAAACTTTCCAAAACACTTAAAACCTGTGCAGAAAAACTAGAACCCAATAAACAAAAAAACCGAACCAGTTCCCCTCGAGTCAATTCCGACTCATTGTGACCCTATATAGCAATAGGGAGAAATGCTCAGACAGAACTGCTGACTCAGCGCTGAAAGAACTAAAGGGCCAGAGTGCCCTCTGGTGGAAATTAGGAGAAGATGATGTTGTTTTTGTTAGGTGTTGTTGAGTTGTTTCCGACTCATAGCGACCCTATGTACAACAGAAAGAAACACTGTCCAGTCCTGCACCATCCTCACAATTATTTTTATGCTTGAGCCCATTGTTGCAGCCACTTTGTCAATCCATCCTGTTGAGGGTCTTCCTCTTTTTTGCTGACCCTCTACTTTACCAAGCATGATGTCCTTCTCCAGGGACTGATCCTGCCTGATAACACACCCAAAGTATATAAAAAGAGCCGAACAGAGGATTTCAAAGGGCAGCTTGAGAAGACAAAGGAAAGTATTATAATGACATATGCAAATACTTGGAGTTAGAAAACCAAAAGGGAAGAACACACTCGGCATTTCTCAAGCTGAAAGAACAGAAGAAAAAATTCAAGCCTCAAGTTGCAATACTGAAGGATTCGATAGGGAAAATATTAAACTACACAGGATGCATCAAAAGTAGACGGAAGGAATACACAGAGTCACTATACCAAAAAGAATTGGTCAATGTTCAACCATTTCAGGCAGTAGTATGTGATCAGGAGCCAATGGTACTGAAGGAAGAAATCCAAGCTGCACTGAAGACACTGGCGAAAAACAAGGCTTCAGGAATTGATGAAATACTAACAGAGATGTTTCAACAAATGGATGCAGCCCTGGAAATGCTCACTTATCTATGCCAAGAAATTTGGAAGACAGCTACCTGGCCAACCAACTGGAAGAGAGATATATTTACGCCTATCCCAAAGAAACGTGATCCAACCTAATGTGGAAATTATCAAACAATATCATTAATATCATACTCAAGTAAAATTTGCTAAAGATCATTCAAAAGCCGTTGCAACAGTACATTGACAGGGAACTGCCAGAAATGCAAGCCAGATTCAGAAGAGAACGTGGAACGAGGGATATCACTGCTGGTGTCAGATGGATCTTTGCTGACAGCAGAGAATACCAGAAAGATGTTTATCTCTGTTTTATTGACTATACCAAGGCATTCGACTGTGTGGATCATAATAAATTATGGATAACATTGCAAAGAATGGGAACTCCAGAACACTTAATTGTGCCCATGAGAAACCTGTACATAGATCAAGAGGCAGTCATTTGAACAGAATAAGGGGATACTGTGTGGTTTAAATTCAGGAAAGGTGTGCATCAGGGTTGTATCCTTTCACCATACTTATTCAATCTGTATGCAGAGCAAATAATCCAAAAGAATAGAGCATCAGGATTGAAAGAAAACTCATTAACAACCTGCATTACACAGATGGCACAAGCTTGCTTGCTGAAAGTGAAGAGGACTTGGAGCACTTACTGATGAAGATCAAAGACTACAGCCTTCAGTACAGATCACACCTCAACATAAAGAAAACAAAAATCCTCACAACTGGACCAATAAGCAACATCATGATAAACAAAGAAAACACTGAAGTTGTCAAGGATTTCATTTTTATTGGATCCACAACCAACACCCATGGAAGCAGCAGTCAAGAAATCAAACAACGCATTGCATTGGGCAAATCTGCTGCAAAAGAACTCTTTAAAGTGTCAAGCAAAGATGTCACCTTGAGGACTAAGGTGTGCCTGACCTAAGCCATGATGTTTTCAATCACCTCATATGCATGTGAAAGCATAGGAAGACAGAAGAATTGATGCCTTTGAATTATGGTGTTAGTGAAGAAGGTTGAATATACCATGGACTACCAAAAGAATGAACAAATCTGTCTTGGAAGAAGTACAGCCAGAATGCCCCTTAGAAGAAAGAGTGGTGAGACTAGGAGAAGATAGTGGAAGTGAACCTAAGAAAAATAAATTCTTGAAATACAGAAAACTCTGAATTTCAGATTATCACAATAAGCTATTAAATGCCACAGATCAACAAAAATAGTAATAAATACAGGATTGCAAGACAAGAAGTCCCAAGCAAACGAAAAACATGAAGAAGTAGAAATTTCTCCTATAGAGACCAGGTTAATGGAAAAAATAGACCAGTTTCAGATAATAGTGTTAAATATGTTTAAAGAAAGCAAAGAACACACAGAAAACAAACTAATGGAAATCAAGAAACAAAATGAGATACAATAGCAGACACTCAATAATGAGATTAAAAACATTAAAAAAGAGAAATAATGGAACTGAAGACTAAAATAATTGAATTAGAAAATGCAAGAGAAAAATTCAGCAATAGATTTGAGCAGACAGAAGATAGAATAAATGAACTAGAAGACAGAGTAACTGATCTTATTAAATCTCAAGAGAAACAAGGGAAAAAAACAAAGAAAAATGAACAAAACCAAATGGAAATGTGGGCTTCAATTAAGAAATCTAACATTAGAATATTTGGAATTCCACAGCATCATGATAATAATAATGGCATAGAAAGAATTTTCCAAGAGATAATACGGAGAATTTCCCAGACCTCAATAAGGAACCAAGCCTACAAACATAGGACACCACACAAACTCCAAACAAAAAAATACAAGAGCCGCACATTGTAATAAAATCCTTGAAAACCAAAAACAAGGAGATAATTCTGAAAGTACAATATGACATATCAAGAGTCCACCTAAAAATTTATGCGAATTTCTCCCCAGAAAACCTAGAGGCCAGAAGACAATGGAGTGACATATAAAGTATTGAAGGAAAACAATTGCCAGCCAAGAATTTTTTACCCAGCAACGTAGTCATTGAAAAACGAGAGGAGAATCAACACATTCCCAAATAAACAGACAATTTGCTACTGGCAATTTGCTACTACCAGACCAGCTCTGCAAATATTAATTAAAAGAGTTCTCCAAATGGAAAGGAAACAAATACTGAAATCTACACAGTGGGAATAAAAATTAAAAAAAAATTTTCATGAGAGAAAAAGCTTCAGAAAATGTACAACATGGGCAAATATAATGAGCAAATGTACATTTTCAGTGAATAAACTCAATAGTTAAGTTCCACAAGTAGCACAATGTCAAATGTGTAAAAAATAAGTGCAAATTAAACCTATTGGATGTAGGAAATATGATGACGTCAATGGAGATTCACCATCAGAAAAGGGAGAGGGAGGAACAAAACAGGAAAAGTTGTACACTCTCTCCTCACTTATTGACATGGTTAAGTCACAACGACCAGGTTGTTATGCAAAATTGGCATTATGCAAAAATGAAAGTAAAGAACACACAAAAAACAAACTAATGGAAATAAAGAAACAAAATGAGATACAATATGAGAAACTCAATAATGAGATTAAAATATAAACAGGAGAAATAATAGAAGACTAAAATACATCAGATCACAAAATGAAGAATGACTACATCATTACATAACTGCCAACTTACATCATTACTTAACTGCCAAACCAAGCTGTCAATCAAGTTGACACATAAACTTAACCATCACAGCCAGTGCTCTAGCCTCACAGCTTGGTATTCATTATTGCCACATGTATGCCATTAACATGCAAAATAGTTGGATAGTAGATTTTTTACATTTATTGTCATAAATGGGAAATGTCAGACAAGATAGTCAATAAGTGAGGAGAAGGAGCAGTATGTTGTTGTATGTCACTTGTTTGTATGTTAAATGTTTCAATTGCAAGCTGTGTAATGTAATATTTGTGGTAACAACTAAGAAAACACAGGAGAAAAAAATGGAAGAAATCAAAAAGATTAATCACACACACACAAACTAAACAGAAAAAGGAGAATAAAATGCCAAAGATGTAAGACACTCAAAAAACAAGCAAAATGAATGAAGTACACTTCATTTTCAGTAATAACCTTAAATGTAAATGGTCTAATCTCCCCATACAAAAGTCAGAGAGTGACAGAGTAGATTAAAAAAAAAAAAAACATGATCCATCCTTTTGCTGTCTACAAGAAACACATCTTACACAGAAGAACACAAACAGACTGAAAAATAAAAGGATGGGAAAAAAATTCCATGCAACCAGTAACCAAAAAAGAGCAGATATCAGATAAAATAGACGTTAAATCAAAATCTACTACAAAAGATAAAGGAGGACATTACATAATAATAAAAGGTTCAATTCATCAAGAAGACATAAGAACTATAAATATATATGCACCCAACATAAGTGCTCCAAATTACATGAAATAAAAACTAACTAATATGAAAAGAGAAATAGTAAGTCCACAATAATAGTTGGGAATTCCATCACACCACTTTCAATTCTAGACAGAACATCTAAAAAGAAGATCAGTAAGGAAGTTGAGGACTTAAATAAAACCATAAGCCAATTTGACCTAATAGACATATATAGAACACTCTACCCATCAGCAGAACAATACATATTTTTCTCCAGTGCACATGATCATTTTCCAGAATAGACCATATGCTAGACCACAAAACAAGTCTCAACAATTTAAAAAGATTGAAAACATACAAAGCATTTTCTCTGACCATAATGATATGAAGCTAGAAATCAACAACAGGAAGACTAAGGGAAAAAAATTACATGAAAACTAAATAACACATTACTAAAAAAAGATTGGGTTATAGAAGAAATCAAAATTAAAATTAAAAAATACAGTGAAATGAAAACACAACCTATCAAAACCTTTGAAACACAGCAAATGCAATGCTCAGAGGAAAATTCATAGCAATAACTGCCTTCATTAAAAAAGAAAAAAGATCCAGAGTCAATAATTTAAACTGACAACTTGAACAAATAGAAAAGGAAGACCAAAAGAAGCCCAAAGCTACTGGAAGAAATAATAAATATCAGAGCAGAAATAAATGAAATAGAAAATCAATAAAACCAGAAGTTGGTTTTTTGAAAAGATCAATAAAATAGACAAACCACTAGGTAGACTGACAAAAGAAAAAAATGAGAAAAGTCAAATGTCCAAAATAAGACATGAAATTGGAGACATTACAACAGATCCAGCTGAGATAAAAGGGACCATAACTAATACTAGAAAAAGCTGTACTCAAAGAAATTTAAAAACCTAGATAAAATGGACAAATTCCTAGAAACACACTACCTACCTAAACTAACTCAAATAAAACCAGAAAACCAAATCTGTTGCCATCAAGTCAATTCTGACTCATAACGACCCTATAGGACAGAGTAGAACTGCCCTGTAGGGTTTCCAAGGAGCAGCTGGTGGATTCGAACTGCCAACCTTTTGGTTAGCAACCGTAGTTCTTAACCACCTCACTACCAAGGCTCAAACAGGGGTACAAAATCTAAACAGACCCATAACAAAAGAAGATATTAACATAACCAGGGACATAAAAGATTTATACAGTGCAAATTACAACACACTACTGTAGTACCCCCTTATCTGCAGTTTTGCTTCCCTTGGTCTCAGTTACCCTTGGTCTACTGTGATCAGAAAATATTAAATGAGTAACGTCATGAAATCTCACTCCGTCCTGCTGTATCCTGTCCAGGAACAACATTCACATAACTTTTATCACAGTATAGTTATAATTGTTGTGTTTTATTATTAGTTATTGATTGTAGTCTCTTACTGTGCATAATTTATAAATTAAACTTTATCATAGTTATGTAAGGATAGGAAAAAACATAGTATATATAGAGTTCAGTGCTATTTGTGGTTTCAAGCATCCCCAGGGATCTTGGTACATATCCCCTGCAGAGAAGGGGGGACTACTGTACTACAAGAGACTAAAAGAGACCTATAAATGGAAGTACATTTTATGCTTATGGACTGGAAGATTTAATATAGTGAAAATGTCAATACTATGTAAGGCTATCTATAGCTACAATGCAATCCTGATACAAATCCCACCAATATTCTTTACAGAAATGGGAAAATTAATGAACAGTTTTACATGGAAAGGAAAGAGGCCCAGAATAGCCAAAGCACCACTGAAGAAGAACAAAGTAGGGGGCCTACACTCTCTGATATCAAAACATACAATACAGTCATCAAAACAGCCTTGTATCAGTTCAGTGATAGACACATAGACCAGTGGAATAGAATTGAGTACCCAGAAATAAATCTATCCATTTATGGACAACTGATTTTCAACAAAGGGTCAAAATCTATTCGATGGGAAAGAAACGGTTTCTTCAAATTGGATATCCAGCTGCAGAAAAATGAAACAGGACTCATATCTCACACCACACACAAAAATTAAATCAAAACAGACCAAATACATAAATGTTAAACCTAAAACTATAAAATTCCTGGGAGAAAACTATGGGACCTAATTATTTGTAAAAATAGACTAACAAACATAACTACAAATGTTTGAATAATAGAAGACAAATTAGATAATTGGGACCTCATAAAAATTAAACACTTATGTTCATCAAAAGACTTTATCAAAAAAGTAAAAATACAACCTACAGAATGGGAAAAGATCTTTGAAAATGACATATCTAATCTCTAAAATATATAGGAAATCCAAAAATTCAATGACAAAAAGACAAACAACCCAATTTAAAAATAAGCAAAGGACATGAACAGACACTTCATCAAAAAGGAAATTAAAATGACCAACAAACACATGAAAAGATGTTTGTGATAATTAGCCATTAGAGAGATGCAAATCAAAACTACCCAGCTAAAATGGCACTGATTTAAAAAAACTGGCAACTACAAACGTTGGCGAGAATGTGGTGAGATTGGAACACTTATCCATTGCTGGTGGGACTGTGAAATGATACAACTACTATGGAAAATGGTATGACACTTCCTCAAAAAAACTAGAAATAGAACGGCGTTATGATCTAGCAATCCCACTCCTATGTATATACCTTAGAGTCCTAATAGAAGTAACACAAACATATGCATGCCTATGTTCATTGCAGCATTATTCACTATACTAAAAAAAAATGGAAACAGCCTAAGTGATCTTCAATAGATGAATGGATATGCAAAATGTGATACATACATACATTGGAATACTGTGCAACCATAAAGAACAATGATGAGTCTGTGAAACATATAACATGGATGGATCTGGAGGACAAAATGCTAAATGAAATAAGTCAATCACATAAAGACAAATATTGTATGAGCTCACTTTTATAAGTAAAGGAGATATATATACAGAGACCAATGTTCATTGGTGTTTACCAGGGATTGGGGTGAGGAGAATTCACTCTCTAGATTGTAGATAATTGTTACTTCTGGTGATGGGAAAAGTAGCAAAGAATGTGGGTGTAATGAGCACAGCTTTACTGCTAAGAAGTGTACAAGAGAAAAGGATGTTTGTGCTAAAGAATATGACATATATAATTTGGCAACAACACCTACAATAACCAAAAAATGAGTATATGGTCACATACGTAGGTGTATAGGTACAGGTGAGTACATATGTGTGCACAGAGGTATCTATATGTACATGTATGTACAGATGTGTGTGCACGCATATATATTCATAGAGGACACAGTTACAGATACTTCTCAGACATAACCAAACACCTTGTGAGAATGGTTTTCTGGGTTTGAGGGCTTGGGTCCTTAGTCTCATGGAACAACGCAGTCGATTTGTACCACAAAGTTCACGTTCTGCATCCTAGTGAGGTGAATAACATCTACGGTCTTAAAAGCTTGTGAATGACCATCTAAGATACAGCTATTGGTCTCTACTCATCAGGAGTTAAAAAAGAAAGAAGGAAACCAAAGTCTCAGAGAAGAAACTAGTCTATAGGGCTAATAGTTACACAAGCCCCAGCTTCATCTATCCTGAGACCAGAACTAGATGGTGCTCAGCTACCACTACCAATCTTTTGATCAGGGCCACAATAGATGTACCTGGATAAAATGAGAGAAAAACTAGGAACAGAACTCAAATTCTTAAAATTTCCAGAATTACAGGACCAGTTGAGACTGGAGGACTCCCTGAGACTATTGCCCTGAGATAGTCTTTAAACTTTGAACGTAATCTATCCCCTGAGGTCAAATTTTAGCAAAATAATAGATTGGCACACAAAATAAAAGACATTACCTGAGAGTATGGGGCTTCATTAAAAAAAATCTATAGGAGACCAAAGGTTAACAATTACTCTAAAGCAAGGGGGACAGGGAAATGAGAGTATTGAAAACATAAAAACCAAAAAGCAATTAATGAGAACGTTGACACATTGTGAAAAATGTAACTAGTGTCATTGAACAACCTGCGTATAAATTTTCAAATTAGAACCTAATTTGCTATCTAAACCTTTGCCAAAAACACAATTAAATATTATTTTTTAAAAAAGTTAAAGAGAAATAAAGACTTTCTTCGACAAAAACTGGGGAGGGAAGGCGGAGCAAGATGACAGCATAAGCAGTTGCATGTCTCACACCTCTACAACTATTATGGAAGAAAACTAGCAAATATTAATAAAATTGATAGTCTCAGAACTCTGAACATCAGATAAAGGGTTGGAGGACCAAAGAGACCACTGAATAAAGTAAAAGGTAACATACTGACTGCAGGAGAGTGGAGGTTCCCAGAGTATCCTCACCCTAGTCTACTCTCAAACAGAGTGTGGACATTTTGGTGAAGGCAATGTGGGCAGAGAAGCCTCTGCATGCAGACCTAAGAAAGAGCACTTTGGCAAGTAAGCATGAGCCCACTTGGGTCCTGAGAGGGAGCTCTATGTGAAACACAGTGAGTTGTGGACTTTGCAAACAGCCAGGGACTGGCGAAGGTACTGTGGGCAGAGAAGTCTCTTCATTCAGACCTAAGAAAGAATGCACACTGCAAGCTTGGGACCATGTGGGTCTCAGGAGGTAGAAGCTTGCGGAGTGCAGTGAGGCCTGGACTTTGTGAATAACCAGGCCCTGGTAAACACAGCTTGGGCAAGGATAATTGAGCAGGCAACCCCACGAAAGGGTGCTGTGACATGTTGGAGGCCTGGTACTGCATGGGAAGAAGCACCATGTGGAGCTCAACCAGGCCCTGTGAAGGGAATTTAGGAGCCAGACTTAGCTTGGAGTGTCTTAGCAAACATACTGCAAGTTTGAGTTCACTCTGAGAGACTGAGTAAGCACAGTATAGACTGAAGCAACTAAGCAGTCAAATGTAGGACATAATGGCTCAGTAAGCACAAAGTGAACTGGGGTCCTTTGGGTCCCCAAAACGAACTAACAAGGCAAGCACAGAGAAAGCTGCATTTCATGAACAGTGAGGATTCATGGTAAATTGGCAAAAGTTTCTGCTTCTAGGGTAGGACTCCAAGGCTAGTGTAGCCCAGGTGACCTTCTTGGAAAGGGAGTCTTGTGGTACATCTGCAACAGCTGCCGCTCCTGGGTTGGGGATCTAGTGCCAGAGTTGCATGGCTGAGTGCACAGGGGGAAGATGTGGTGAGCTACCAGAGACAGCCAGTATTCACAAATGGGGGGCTTGTGCTGGAGGGGCATAGCTAGCCTACCCGGGTGTTGGGGGAGTCGGGAGCTGGAGTAATATAGTCAGTATTCCCAATATCTCGAGAGGAGGTAGCCACAACAAATGCTACAAACCATAGAGTTTGGTGCTGAAGTGGCCTCCCACTCAAGGAACCTAGAGATGAAGTGGGTGACAGCCAGTACCCCTGGGCAAGGAAACTAATAGGAAAGAGATAATAGCCGGTGCACTCAGATGGAGATTCTGAAGATGAAGCTCAGAACTACAACATTTAATCTTTTAAAATAATAACAATAATAAAGAAGAGCAAACCCTAGAGTAGGGGAAAATCTAATCTCCAGAATTACCATAGTAAAATAACTTAATGTCCCAATTACAACTAACAATTACAAAGCATATGAAGAGGCAAGAAAAATGACTCATGCAAAAGATCAAAATAAGGAGACAGAAACTGTCTCTGAGGAAGAACAGATAAAGGAATCACTATAGAAAAACTTTAAAGCATTAAGCATACTCAGAAAGTTAGAAGAAAACACGGAAGAAGAACTAAAGGAAATTAGAAAATACAAACAAAAGAAGAATTGTAATAAAGATATAGATGTCTAAAAATAAATAGGAATACTGGAGTTGAGAAATACAATAACAGAAATGAGAAATTCTCTGGAAGGGTTTAGGAGGAGATTTGAATTGGCAGAAAAAAAATCAGAGAGCTCAAATATCAGGCAATTTAAATTCTTCAATGTGAAGAGCAAAAAGAGAAAAGAATGGACAAAAATGAACAAAGTCTAAGGGATCTTTGAGACACCATCAAGTGAAATAATATATGCAGTATGGGGGTCCCAGAAGGAGAAAGAGAAAGATACAGAAAGAATTTTTGAAGAAATAGTGGCATAAAACTTCCCGTATGATGAAAGATAAGAACTTATATATCCCAGATGCTCAGCAAACTCCAAGTATGATCAATCTAAATAGAGCCACAACAAAGCATATTATAATCAAACTCTTGAAAACCAAAGATAAAGAGAAAATGTTGAAAGCAGCACGAGAAAAATGAAGTATCATAAAAAATAGATCTTCTATAAGATTAACTGCTACTTTCTCTGTTGAAACCATACAGGTAAGAATGCAATAGAATGACTCATTTAAAGTGCTGAAAGAAAAGAACTGTCATCCAAGAATATAGTAATATCTGGCAAACCTGTCATTCAGAAATGAGGGTGAAATCAAGACGCTCCCAGAAAACAAAAGCTGAAAGAATTTGTTACCACCAGACCAGCCCTACAAGAAATGTGAAAGAGTGTTTAAAAAGTAAGGACACCTGACAGTAACTTGAAGTTGTACATACAGGAGGAACAAATTAAATTTAAAGGAAAGGAAATGGCTTGACAAATATAAGAGCCAGATTTAAGGTATTGTTGGTTGGTAAATGATAAAATGAAATAAAAATAAACAAATATACATAAACAATAACAACAAAATAATATAAAGTTAAAATTTAATTACAGGATATATGAGGTATATTTAATTAGTGAAAAAGACACCATAGATTGGGAGAGAAGTGGCATAGGTATATACTGTGTGTTACTTAACTTAAATTGGTATCAATATAAGCCAAGTTGTTATAAATTTAAGTTGGTAAATGTAATCCTCATTGTAACCACAAAAAAGTAAATAAAAATTATACACAAAAGAAAAGAATGGAAACAAAAAGGTTCAGTATACATACACAAAAAAATCTATATGCAAGAGAAGTCAGCACTTGAGGAAAAGAGGGACAAAGAAGGTATGACACACACAGTCACACACAAAACCAGAAACAAAATGACAGAAGTAAGTCCTCTGTTGGTAATTACTGTGAGAGTAAGTGGATTAAGCACTTCATTCAAGAGATAGAATGACAGATTGGATTTTTTTAAAAAGACCCATCTATATGCTGTCTACAAGAGATACACCTCAGGAAAAAAATACACAAATAGATTGAAAGTGAAAGGATGGAAGAAAACATTCCATGCAAACAGTAATCAAAAGAGAGCAAGTATGGCAATTTTAATACCCAACAAAATATACTTTAAGTTAATATCTATTACAAAAAACAAAGAAGTACACTATATAATGATAAAAGGAACAATTCATCGAGAAGACATAACTATTATAAATATTTATTTACCCAACCTTAACCAAAATAAAAAAACAAATCCGTTGCCATCGAGTCGATTCCAACTCATAGCGATCATATAGGACAGAGAAGAACTGCCCCATAGGGTTTCCAAGAAGTGGCTGGTGGACCTCTAGGTCCAATATTCTAGGCAGCTGTAGCTCTTAACCACTGCTTCACCAGGGCTCCAACAAACTTAGAGCTCCTAATCTTAGAGTCCCGAAATATATAAAGCAAACACTGACAGAATTGAAAGGGAGAAATAGACAAGTCTACAATAACTGGAGACTTTAATACAACACTTTTGATAATGGATAGAACAACTAAAAAGAATTTCAATGAAGAAATAGAAGAATTGAACAACACTATTAAATAGACCTAACAGACGTATGTGGAATCCTCCATCCAACAACAAGACAATATACATTCTTCTCCAGTGCACATATACCACGCATCTATCAGTTTGTCCTGCTGTGGTGACATGCTGGTTGCTGTGATGCTGGAAGCTATGCTACTGGTATTTCAAATACCAGCAGGGTCACCCATGGTGGACACGTTTCAGCTGAGCTTCCAGACTAAGGCAGACTTGGAAGAAGGAACTTGCAGTCTACTTCTGAAAAAATTAGCCAGTGAAAACTTTATGAATAGTAGCGGAACACTGATATAGTGCCAGAAGATGAGCCCCTCAGGTTGGATGGTACTCAAAATTTGAGTGGGGAAGAGCTGCCTCCCCAAAGTAGAGTCGACCTTAATGAAGTGGATGGAGTAAAGCTTTCAGCACTTTCATTTGCTGATGAGGAACGACTCAAAATGAGAAGAAACAGCTGAAGAAACATCCATTGATAATAGGAACGTGATGTATGCAGTATGAATCTAGGAAAACTGGAAATCATCAAAAATGAAATGGAACACATGAACATCGATATTCTAGGCATTAGTGAGCTGAGAAGGACTGGTATTGACCATTTTTTAAATTATACTTTAGGTGAAGGTTTACAGAGAAAACTATTTTCTCATTAAATAATACACATATTGTTTTTGACATTGGTTGCCAACGGCAAGATATGTCAACACTATCCCCTTCTCAACCTTTGATTCCCAGTTACCAGCTTTCCTGTCCTCTCCTGCCTTCTCGTCCTTGCCCCTGGGCTGATGTGCCCATTTAGTCTCGTTTTGTTTTAGGGGCCTGTCTCATCTCTGGCTGAAAGCTGAAGCTCAGGAGTGACTTCAGTACTGAGTTAAAAGTGTGTCCGGGGGACATACTCTCTCAGGTTTCTCCAGTCTCTGTCAGACCAGTAAGTCTAGCCTTTCTTAGTGAGTTAGAATTTTGTTCTACATTTATCTCCAGCTCTGTCCAGGACCTTCTATTGTGATCCCTGTCAGAACAGTTGGTGGTGGAAGCCGGGCATCATCTAGTTGTGCTGGACTCAATCTGGTGGAGGCTGTGGCAGTTGTAGTCTATTAGTCCTTTGGACTAATCTTTCCCTTGTGTCTTTGGTTTTCTTCATTCTCCCTTGCTCCAGGGAGGGTGGGACCAGTGGAGTATCTTAGATGGCCGCTCACAACCTTTTAAGACCTCAGGTGCTACTCACCAAAGTATGATATAGAACATTTTCTTTATAGATTATGTTATGCCAATAGAGCTAGATGTCTCCTGAGACCATGGTCCCCAGTCCTCAGCCCAGTAATTCGATCCCTCAGGGAGTTTGGATGTGCCTATGAAGCTTCCATGATCTTGCCTTGGTCAGGCTGTGCTGACTTCCCCATTATTGTGTACTGCCTTACCCTTCATCAAATTTACCACTTATCTATCGTCTAGTTAGTGTTTTTCGATCCCCACCCCTCCCCTCCCTAAGTAACCATCAAAGATTGTTTCTTTCTGTGTGTAAACTTTTTCATGAGTTTTTGTAATAGTGATCTCCTACAATATTTGTCCTTTTGTGATTGACTTATTTCTCTCAGCATAATGCCCTCCAGATTCATCCACATTGTGAGATGTTTCGCCGATGAATCATTGTTCTTTATTGTTGCCTATTATTCCATTGTGTGTATGTACCATAGTTTGTTTACCCATTCATCTGTTAATGAGCACTTAGGTTGTTTATATCTTTTTGCTATTGTGAATAATGCTGCAATGAACATGGGTGTGCATATGTCTATTCGTGTGACAGCTCTTATTTATCTAGGATATGTTCCTAGGAGTGGGATTGCTGAATCGTATGGTATTTCTAACTCTAGCTTTCCAAGGAAGCACCATATTGTTTTCCAAAATAGTTGTACCATTTTACATTCCTACTAGCAGTGTATAACAGTTCCAATCTCCCCGCAGCCTCTCCAACATTTGTTATTTCCAGTGTTTTTGATTCGTGCTAGTAATGCCAGGGTGAGATGGTATCTCATTGTGATTTTGATTTGCATTTATCTAATGGCTAGTGATCGCGAGCATTTCCTCATGTGTCTGTTGGCCGCTTGAATGTCTTCTTTGGTGAAGTGTCTGTTCATTTCCTTTGCCCATTTTTTTAATTGGATGATTTGCCTTTTTGTGGTAGAGGTATGGGATTTTCCTGTAGATTTTAGAGATTAGACCTTTGTCGGATTTGTAAAAGCCAAATTTTTTTTCCCAGTCTGTAGATTCTCCTTTTACTCTTTTGGAGAAGTCTTTTGATGAGCATAAATGTTTAATTTTTAGAAGTTCCCAGATATCTAGCTTATCTTCTGGAATTTGTATGTTGTTAGTTATGGTTTGTGTCCTGTTAATATCGTGCATTAGGGTCTCTAGCGTTGATCCTATTTTTTCTTCTATGATCTTTATAGTTTTTGGTTTTAGACTTAGGTCTTTGATCAATCTTTAATTAGTTTTTGTGTATGGTGTGAGGTATAGGTCCTGTTTCATTTTTTTTTTTTTTTTGCAGATGGATATCCAATTTTGCCAGCATCATTTGTTAAAAAGACTGTCTTTTCCCCCATTTGATGGACTTTGGGGCCTTGTCGAAGATCAGGTGACCATAGATAGATGGGTTCTCGATTCTGTTGCATTGGTCAATGTATCTGTCATTATACCTGTACCAGGCTGTTTTGACTGCCGTAACTGTATATTAGGTTCTGAGGTCAGGTAGTGCTAGTCCTCCTACTTTATTCTTCCTCTTCAATAATGCTTTACTTATCCGGGAACTCTTCCCTTTCCATATAAAGTTAATGATTATTTTTTTCCATCTCTGTAAAGAATTTTGTTGGCATTTGGATTGGGATTGCATTGTATTTGAAAATTGCTTTGGGTAGAATTGTCATTTTCACAATGTTGAGTCTACCTATCATAAGCGTGGTATGTTTTTCCATTTATGTAGATCTCTTTTGGTATTTTGCAGTAGTATTTTGTAGTTTTCTTTGTATAATTCTTTTACTTCCTTGGTTACATTTATTCTTCATTATTTTGGGGCTATTATAAATGGTATTGCTTTCTTGATTTCCTTTTCGTCATTCTCTTTGTTGGTATATAGGAATCCAACTGATTTTTGTGTTTATCTTATAACCTGCTACTCTGCTGAATCTTTCTGTTAGTTCCAGGAGTTTTCTGGGTTTTCCATATATAGTATCATATCATTTGCAAGTAGGGATGGTTTTACTTCTCCATTACCAACTTGGATGCCCTTTATTTCTTTTTCTTGCCTTATTGCCCTAGCCAGGACTTCCAGCACGATGTTAAATAGGAGTACCAATAAAGGACATCTTTGTCTTGTTCCAGTTCTCAGGGGGAATATTTTCAGCTTCTCTGCATTTAACATGATGTTGGCTGTTGGTTTTGCATAGATGTCCTTTATTATGTTGAGAAATTTCCCTTCTATACTTATTTTATTGAAAGTCTTTTTCAGGAATGGGTGTGGGACTTTGTTGATTGCCTTTTCTGTGTCAATTGAAATGATCGTGTGATTCTTTTCCTTTGTTTTATTTATGTGGTGGATTATATTGATTGATTTTCTAATGTTGAACTATCCTTGCATACCTGGTGTGAATCCTACCTGATCATGGTGCATTATTTTTTTGATATGATGCTGAATTCTATTGGCTAGATTTTTGCATCTATATTCATGAGAGATATTGGTCTGTAATTTTCTTTTTTTGTGGTGTCTTTGCCTGGTTATGCTGGCTTCATAGAATAAATTTGGAAGTATTCCTTCCTTTTCTATGTTCTGAAATAATTTGAGTAGTACTGGTGCAAGCTCTTCCTGAATGTTTGGTAGAATTCTCCAGTGAAGCCATCTGGGCCAGAGCTTTTTTTGGTTGGGAGGGTTTTTTTTATTACCTTTTCAATCTCTTCTCTTGTTATGGGTCTGTTCAGATTTTCAACATCACTTTGTGATACTTTAGGTAGGTAGTGTGTTTCTAGAAATTTGTCCATTTCCTCTAGATTTTCAAATTTGTTGGAGCAGAGTTTTTTATAATACTCTGTTATGATCCTTTTTATTTCAGTTGAACCTGTTGTATTATCCCCCAATCCATTTCTTATTTGGGTTATTTGCGTCCTCTCCTGTTTTTCTGTTGTCAGTTTGGCTCGTTGTTTGTCAATTTTGTTGATCCTTTCAGAGAACCAACTTTTAGTTTTGTTGATTATTTCTATTGTTTTTCTATTCTCTATTTTATTTATTTGTCCTCTGATCTTTATTATTAACTTTTTTCTGGTGGCTGTTGGTTTCTTTTGCTGTTCTCTTTCTATTTGTTCTAGTTGTGTAACTAATGTTTTGATTATGTCCCTTTCTTCTTTTTTGATGTGTGCATCTACTGCTATGAATTGACCTCTGATCACTGCCTTTGCTGTGTCCCAAAGGTTTTGGTATGAAGTTTTTTCATTCTCATTTGATTCTAGGAATTTTTTGGTTCCATCTTTGATTTATTTTATTACCCGGTGGTTCTTAAGCATGGTGTTATTTAGTTTCCACGTAATTAATTTTTTTCCTTGCTCTTCCTGTTGTTAATTTCTTGTTTGATGGCATTGTGATCAAAGAAGATACTTTGTATTATCTCGATGCTTTGGATTTTGTTGAAGGCTGCTTTGTGGCCTAAGACGTAGTCTATTCTGGGGAACGTTCCACGGACGTTGGAAAGGAATGTGCACTTTGCAGCTGTTGGGTGGTGTGTTGTATATGTCTATGAGTTCAAGTTGGCTGATTGTGGCCTTTAGATCTTCTGTATCTTTGTTGAGAGTCTTCCTAGATGTTCTGTCCTTTACCAAGAATCATGCATTAAAATATCCTATTATTATTGTGGAACTGTTAATTTCTCTTTTCGGTGCTGTTAAAGTTCGTTTTATGTACTTTGAAGTCCTGTCATTGGCTACATAGATATTTATTATGGTTATGTCTTCATGCTGGATCATCCCTTTAATCATGATGTAGTGCCCTTCTTTATCTTTTATGGTGGAGTTTGTTTTAAAGTCTATGTTATCTGAGATTAGTACTACCACTCCTACTCTTTTTTGGTGGCTCTTTGCTTGATATATTTTTTCCATTTTTTGATTTTTAATAAATTTATATCTTTGTTTCTAAGGTGTGTCTCTTGTACACAGCATATTGATGAATACTGTTTTTTTTTTATCCATTCTGTCACTGTTTGTATCTTTATGGGTGCATTTAGGCCATTTACAGTCAGTGTAATTTTTTCTATTGTTGTAATTAAATGAAGTTTACATTTCAAGTTAGTCTCCCATACAAAATTTTTTTTTGCATACATTGTTATGAGACCCTAATTGCTCATCTCATTCTGCGACAGCACTCTCCTCCTTTCCGTCCCTGATTCCCCATGACCATTCAACTAGCTCCTGACTCTCTCTGCCTTCCCATCTCACCTCTGGACAGAAGCTGCCCCTTTGATCTCTTGTATCTACTTGACTAAGAGGCACACTCTTCACGAATATCACTTTATGTCCCACAGGCCAGTCCAATCCCTGTCTGAAGAGTTGGCCTTGGAAATTGTTTTAGTTCTGGGCTGATAGAGAGTCCAGGACAGTGTAATTATTGATAGGTGTGAGTTTATTGGTGTCATTTTTAGGGTTTTTTTTTGTGTGTGTGGTGCTTATGATTTCTTTGTTGCTGTTACTCTCCTGTTCTGAATTCCTTTTGTTTGTGGATTTTTTTTTTTTTTTTTTGTAAATACTGTTTTTAGTGAAACTTTATTTTTCTTTTTTCTTTTGATGAGTAGTTTTCTTAACTTTCTTTGTGGTTACCTTGAAATTTATCCTTATCTTCCTAGGTTTGAACTAGTCTATTATTATTACTTGGTATCGCCTTGCCTTCTTCACCATTAGAAAGTTCTATACCTATTCCGTTTATTCCCTCTTTTATTGTTCTGATGTTGTCATTTGAAGATTAACCTCTCTGGTTCCCTGTTGTAAATCTTTTGGTTTTGAATAGTCCTTGAAAGTTCATTTCCTAGGTTGGTAACTCGCTGGTACAATCTTGTGTCCTGGATTCAGGTTGTTTTCTGATGTTGTTTGTTCTCAAACTGAAGGGCTCCCTTTAATTATTCTTGTAAGTTTGTTTTGGTTTTCAAACAGTCCTTTAATTTCTGTTTATCTGGGAAGGTCCTAATTTCACCATCATATTTGATCAAAAGTTTTACAGGATATATTATTCTTCATTGGCAATATTTTTTTCTTTCAGGGTTTTATATATGTCATCCCACTGACTTCTTGCCTGCATGATTTCTTCAGAGTAATCAGAGCTTAGTCTTATTGTTTCCCCTGTGTACGTGACTTTTCATTTTTCTGGAGCTGCTCTCAGGTTTCTTTGTCTTTGGTTTTGGCGAGTGTGATCATGATATGCCTTGGTGATTTTCTTTTGGGGTCTATGCTATATGGGGTTCGTTGAGATTCTTGGATGGTCAGCTTTTCATCTTCCATGATATTAGGGAAGTTTTCTGTCAACAATTCTTCAATGAGCCTCTCTGTGTTTTCTGTGTTCTAACCTTGTTCTGGAACTCTGATCATTTGCAAATGTTTGCTTTTCGTGGTATCCCACATAATTCTCAGGGTTTCTTCATTTTTCTTTGTTCCTTTTTCTGATTTTTCCTCAAACAAAGTTGTATCCAAGTGTATGTCTTCAGTTTTGTTAATCCTGTCTTCCATTGTCTCAAACCTCTTTCCTCAGCCCTTTTATGACACTGTCCATTTCTGAAATCTTGTTCTTTATCTTTTGGATTTCTAATTGTTGTTTTTGTATAATTTCAGTTGTGAATTTATTTTGGCATTTTGTTCCTGCATTATTTTTCTGAATTCTTCTATTTTTTGTCCGTATTTTCCATGAATTTCTCTGCCTTTTCCATGAATTTGTCTATTTTTCCCCATTTTTGTCTGCTTTATGCTTCAACTCTTGGATAGCTCCAAATATTAGAGATTTGAATTCCCTGTCAGGTAGTTCTAGTGTCTTTTCTTCTACTGGAAAGTCATCTGGTGTTTTATTTTGGATGCTTATTAGAACCATCCTGTCCTGCTTTTTTATACGTTTTGGTATTGTCTGCTTTTGGGGGACATTCGGTATTTATTTAATTCATTTATTGATTGTAGATTTGTTTGTTTTGTCCTGATTTTTTGTTTTATTTGGTTATGTCCTAGCAGGTGTACTGTGCATTCTTTGTTGTTTCTTCATCTGTAGACATGATATTTTTCACCTCCTTGTCCAATGGGTGGGACCAGTCCCTCAGCTATGATGTAGCAGGGCATGTCCAGCTGAAGGAGAGTTACTGGGATGGGTTGTCTGTGGCACGTACCTGGGCTGACAAGATGAACCAGTGGTCAGTGCAGGGCAAGTTCCAGTAGGTCTTGCCCGTGCTGCTCGGGAATGCAATGTTCAGCAAATGGTGCAGATAGGCAGGAGATAGGTGGAGGGGGAGGTTGTGATGTGTGGAGCTAGGTTGGGTTTGGGAAAGAAGAGAGAGACGAGAGAGAAACAGGAGCAAAAAAAAGTACTGAGGGAGCTTGCTGTTGGAGTGGGGAGACAAGAAACTGAGAAATGGAGAAAAACAAAAAGGAAAAAAACAAATTTAAAAAATTTTGAAATAAAAATAATTTAAAAAATCAATAAATAAAAATGGAAAACATGTCCTCGGGGATCTAAATGGCATGGATGCACAGATTGGGGAGCAGTTCCTAAGTCATGCAATATAGCTCAGTTATAAGGGGTGGAGATGACACACAGTGGCAGATATTCAGGAGACAGTAAAAGAAGAGAAGTAGAAAGAGACGAGAAACCAAAAAGTGAAGAAAAATAAAACGAAAAAAGAAAGAGGAAACAAATAAAAAGAAAAAGGAAAAAAAGCCCCCAGGAATCCCACCAGCGTGGCCACACGGACTGGGGAAATGGACCAAGGAAGCAGTTCCCCAGCTGAGAAGTGCTTCACAACCTGTCAAGAAGAAGCAAAGACAGCACACAGTGTCAGGTGTTTGAGAGAAAGGAGGGGGAGGACGTGAGAGGCAGGAAAGAAACCAAAAAATACCAAAAAAAGCAATGCCAGCAACAAAGAAATGACACTAAAGAAGCCAGCTGGTGTGGGTAGGGTGAATTCACGCGGCAAGGAACTGGTGCCTTCAGTATCACGGTCTCGGCCTACTGGGGAGTGGCAGATCGGTTCTCTGGGAAGCCGGGAGTCTGCCCACCAGGAAGCAGTGAATTTGCCTGCCAGGAAGCCAGGAATCTGCCAGTTGGGAAGCAGGGGATGGGCCAGCTGGCAAGCCACAAGGTAGAGCAGGGGGAGGCAGAGTGGGGGTGGGAAAATGTGTCTTGCTTGTTACCGGGTGCTCTGTCTCCTGCTGGGAGCTCTGTGAATCTGTTTTCCCGTACTCCCTGTTAGCTAATTTCTGGCAGGAGTCCAAGATGGTGGATCCGTGCTGTGTTAGCTGATAGGGGGCTATCCTCACTCTGTTCTCTGTCAGTTTCTTATACCATTCAGCGCTTGGTTGAGTTCTTTGTCTTCATTTGACGCTTAAGGTTCCAGGATTGACATTTGTCTCTGTTTTACTTAGTTTTGGGGGTCTTTGCTGTGGAGGGGTGGTATGGTGCTTCTGTCTATAGAGCCATGTTCCCAGAATCTATTTTCCGTTTTTTTGATTAGTGCCAGTAATGTCAGAGTGAGGTGATAACTCATTGTAGTTTTGATTGCATTTCTCTAATGGCTAATGATCACGAACATTTCCTAGTATGTCTGTTAGCTGCCTGAATATCTTCTTTGGTGAAGTGTTGGTACATATCATTTGCCCATTTTTTTAATTGGATTATTTGTCTTTTTGTTGCAGAGGTGTTGGTTTTTCCTGCAGATTTTAGAGATTAGACCTTTGTTGCATTTTTCATAGCCAATTTTTTTCCCAGTCTAGGTTCTCTTTTTACTCTTTTGGTTAAGTCTTTTGATGAGCATAAGTGTTTAATTTTTAGAAGATCCCAGTTATCTAGCTTACTTCTGGTGTTTGTGTATTGTTAAGTTTTGTATGGTGTTTATGCTGCATATTAGGGCCTCTAGGGTTGACTTTATTTTTTATTCTATGATCTTTAAAGTTTTTGGTTTTATGTTTAGGTCTTTGATCCATTTTGAATTAGTTTTGTGTATGATGTGAGGTATGGGTCCTGTTTCATGTTTTTACAGATGGACATCCAGTTTTACCAGCACCATTTGTTAAAAAGACTGTCTTTTCCCCCCATTTAATGGACTTTGGGTGTTTGTCGAAGATAAGGTGACTGTAGGTGAATGGATTTACATCTGATTTCTCAATTATGCTCCATTGGTCAGTGTGTCTGTGGTTGTACAAGTACCAGGTTTTTTTGACTACAGTAGTTGTATAGTAGGTTCTGAGGTCAGGTAGTGTGGGTCCTCCTGCTTTATTCTTTTTCTTCAATAGTACTTTAGTTATCCAGGGCTTCTTTCTTTTCCATATAAAGTTAATAATCAGTTTTTCCATCCCCTTAAAGAATGCTGTTGGTATTTGGACCATAATTGTTTTTATTTTAGATTGCTTTGGGTAAAATTGATTCTTTCACAGTGTTGAGTCTACTTATCCATGAGCATGGTATGTTTTTCCATTTATGTAAGTCTCATTTGGTTTCTTGCAATAGTGTTTTGTAGTTTTCTTTGTGTCTTTTACCTCTCTGGTTAGATATATTCGTAAGTATTTTATTTTTTTAGGGTCTATTATAAATAGTATTGCTTTTCTGATTTCCTTTTCAAAACTCTCTTTATTGGTGTATAGGAATCCAACTAATTTTTGTATGTTTATCTTGTATCCTGCTACCCTGCTGAATCTATTTGTTCCAGTAGTTTTCTTGTGGAGTCCTTTGGGTTCTCTATGTATAGTATTATATCATCTGCAAATAAGGATAGTTTTATTTCTTCCTTACCAGTTTGGATGTCCTTTATTTCTTCTTGCCTTATTGCTCTGGCTAGGACTTCCAGTGTAGTGTTAAATAGGAGTGGTAATAAAAGGCATCCTTGTCTTGTTTCTATTCTCAAGGGGAATGCTTTCAGCCTCCCTCCGTTAAGAATGATGTTAGCTGTTGGTTTTGTATAGATGCTCTTTATTATGTTAAGGAATTTCTCTTTGATACCTATTTTACTGAGAGTTTTTATCAGGAATCATTGTTGAACGTTATCAAATGTCTTTTCTGTGTCAATTGAGATCATTATGTGATTCTTTTATTTGTGTGGCGGATTACATTGATTGATTTTCTAATGTTGAACCATCATTGCATACCTGGTATGAATCCCACTTAGTTGTGCTGTTTTTTTTTTGTATGATGCTGAATTCTATTGGCTAGAATTCTGTTGACATTTTTTGCACCTATACGTAAGAGAAACTGGTCTAAAATTATCTTTTGTAGTGTCTTCCCCCCCCCACCTGTCTGTCAATTTGTCATACTATGGGGGCTTGCATGTTGCTGTGCTGCTGGAAGCTATGCCACTGGTGTTCAAATACCAGCAGGGACACACATGGCAGACAGGTTTCAGCTGAGCTTCCAGAGTAAGACAGACTAAGAAAAAGGACTCGGAGGTCTACTTCTGAAAAGAATTAGCCAGTGAAAACATTATGAATAGCAGCAAATCATTGTCTTCTGTAGTGTCAAATGATGATCCCCTCAGGTTGGAAGACACTCAAAAGACGACTGGGGAAGAGCTGCCTCCTTAAAGTAGAATTGACCTTAATGATGTGGATAGAGTCAAGCTTTCAGGACTTTCATTTTCTGATGTGGCAAGACTCAAAATGAGAAGAAAGAACTGCAAACATTCATTCATAATCCGAAAGTGGAATGTATGAAGTATGAATCTATGAAAATTGAAAATTGTCAAAAACGAAATGGAATGCATAAACATTGATATCCTAGGCATTACTGAGCTGAAATGGACTGGTATTGGCCATTTTGAATCAGCCAATCATATAGTCTACTATGCCTGGAATTTTCACTTGAAGAGGAATAGCACTGTATTCGTGTCAGAAAGACCATTTCAAGATCTATCCTGAAGTATCATGCTGCCAGTGATAAGGTAATATCCATAATCTTACAAGGAAGACTAGTTAATATGACTATTATCCAAATTTACCAACCAACCACTAAGGCCAAAGATGAAGAAATTGAAGATTTTTACCAACTTCTGCAGTCTGAATTGATCGAACATTCAATCAAGATGCACTGATAATTACAGGTAATTAGAATACAAAAGTTAGAAACAAAGAAGGATCGTTAGTTGGAAAATATGGCCTTGGTGATAGAAACAATGCCGGACATAGTATGATAGAGTTTTGCAAGACCAAAGAATTCTTCATTGCAAATACCTTTTTTCAACAAAATAAACAGTGACTATACACATAAAACTAGCCAAGTGGAATACATAGGAATCAAATCGAGTACATCTGGGGAAAGAGACAATGGAAAAGCTCAATATCATCAGTCAGAACAAGGCAAGGGGCCAACTTCGGAACAGACCATCAATTGCTCATATGCAAGTTCGAGTTGAAATTAAAGAAAATTAGAACAAGTCCACATGATCCAAAGTATGACCTTAAGTATTTCCCACCTGAATTTAAAGACCATCTCAATTACAGATTTGATGCATTAAACACTAATGACCAAAGACCAGACAAGTTGTGGAATGACATCAAGAAAGAAAAGACAGATTAAAAGAGAAAAACGGCACTCTAGGCAGAAGCACCACTACATCCCTCCACAGCAAAGATCTGAAAAACTAAGCCGAACAGAGAATACGACAATCCTGAAACCCTAAAACATCAAATGAAGAGATAAAGAACTCAGCCAAGCACCAAATGGGGTGATAAAAATGACAGAGAATGGAGAGCGAGG
>NW_004444000.1:283519-299675 GCF_000243295.1 Trichechus manatus latirostris | reverse complement strand
ACCATTGTCATAGAGCAACATTTGTAGTAACTGTTAAATGAGAAACTATTTTGTTCTGTAAGCCTTCATCTTAAGTGAGAATAACAGCACAATTGGAAGAACATAGTCAATGTCACTGAACTGTGCATGTAGAAGTTTTTGAAATGGTGTATCTTTGGCTATGTGTATTTTCACACAAAAAAAAGGTTAAGGAGTTAGAGGGTTGATATGTTGTGGGGTTGTTAACCAATGTCATAAAACAACATGTGTACTACTGTTTCATGAGAAACTTTTTGTTCTGTAAGCCTTCGCCTGAAATACAATAAAAAATAAGAAAGAAAAGACAAAAATGAATGTCAGAAGACTCTGAAAATTGCTCTTAAAAGTTGAAAGGAAGAAATGATAAAGTAAAAGAACTGAACAGAAGATTTCAAAGGGTGGCTCGAGAAGAAAAAGCAAAGTATTATAATGACATGTGGAAAGACCTGGAGTTAGAAAACCAAAAGGGAAGAACACATTTGGCATTTCTCAAGGTGAAAGAAATGAATAAAAAATTAAAACCTTGAATTGCAATATTGAAGGTTTCTACGGGGAAAATATTAAAAAACGCAGGAAGTATCAAAAGCAGATTAAAGGAATACACAGAGTCACTATACCAAAAAGAACCTGTGGACGTTCAACCATTTCAGGAGATAGTATAAGATCAGGAGCCAATGGTACTGAAGAAAGAAGTCTAAGCTGCACTAAAGACATTGGCGAAAAACAAGGCTGCAGGAATTGGCAGAATACCAATTGAGATATTTCAACAAATGTTGCAGCGCTGGAAGTGCTTACTCGCCTATGCCAAGAAATTTGGAAGACACCTACCTGGCCAACCGACTGGAAGAGATCCATTTTTATGCCTATGCTCAAGAAAGGTGATCCAACCAAATGTGGAAATTATCAAACGATATCATTAATTTTACCACATGCGAGTAAAGTTTTGCTGAGGATCATTCAAAAGCAGCTGCAGCACTACATTGACAGGGAACTGCCAGAAGTTTAAACCAGATTCAGAAGAGGACGTGGAACCAGGGATCATTGCTGATGTCAGACTGATCTTGGCTGAAAGCAGAGAATACCAGAAAGACGTTTATCTCTGTTTTATTGACTATGCCAAGGCATCGACAGTGTGGATCATAACAAATTACGGATAACATTGCAAAGAATGAGAATTCTAGAACACTTAATTGTGCTCATGAGACACCTGTACATAGATCAAGAGGCAGTCGTTTGAATGGAACAAGGGGATACTGTGTGGTTTAAAGTCAGAAAAGATGAGAGTCAGGGTTGTATCCTTTCACCATACATATTCAGTCTGTAGGCTGAGCAAATACTCTGAGAAGCTGGACTATATGAAGAAGAATGGGGCATCAGCATCGGGGGAAGACTCGTTAACAGTCTGAGTTATGCAGCTGACACAACCTTACTTGTTGAAAGTGAAGAGGACTTGAAGCACTTACTGATAAAGATCAAAGACCACAACCTTCAGTATGGATAACACCTCAACATAAAGAAACAAAAATCCTCACAACTGGACCAATAAGCAATATCATGCTAAACACAGAAAAGACTGAAGATGTCAAGGATTTCATTTTACTTGGATCTATAATCAACACCCATGGAAACAACAGTCAAGAAGTCAAAAGACCCATGCGTTGGGCAAATCGGTTGCAAAAGACGTCTTTAAGGTGTTGAAAAGTAAAGATGTCACCTTGAGGACTAAGGTGTGCCTGACCCAAGCCATGATGTTTTCAATCACCTCATATCATGTGAAAGGTGGAAGATGAATAAGGAAGACCGAAGAACTGATGCCTTTCAATTATGATGTTGACAAAGAATATTGAATATACCATGGACTGTCAAAAGAATGAACAAATCTGTCTTGGAAGAAGTACAATCAGAATGCTCCTTAGAAGGAAGAATGACAAGACTACGTCTCACATACTTTGGACATGTTGTCAGGAGAGATCAGTCCCTGGAGAAGGACATCATGCTTGGTAGAGGGTCAGCAAAGAAGAGGAAACCCTCAACGAGACGGATTGACACAGTGGCTGCAACAATGGGCTCGACCATAATGATTGTGAGAATGGCGCAGGAGTGGGCAGTGTTTCATTCTGTTGTACAGGGGGTCGCTATGAGTCGAAATTGACTTGATAGCACCTAACAACAAGAACTACAACAATATCTTTCCCTGGTTTTGTTATCAGGGTTATGCTGGCTTCTTAGAATGAATTTGGAAGTATCTCATCCTTTTTTATGTTCTGAAATAGTTTGAGTAGTACTGTGCAAGCACTTTTCTGAAGGTTTGGTAGAATTCTCTGGGGCTTTTTTTTGTTGAGAGTTTTTTTTTAAATTATATTTTCAATTTCTTCTCTTGTTATGGGTCTGTTCAGCTTTTCCACCTCAGTTTGT
The DNA here is from genome assembly GCF_000243295.1 of Trichechus manatus latirostris. Taxonomy (NCBI): domain Eukaryota; kingdom Metazoa; phylum Chordata; class Mammalia; order Sirenia; family Trichechidae; genus Trichechus; species Trichechus manatus. The sequence goes on along the minus strand of NW_004444000.1, from coordinate 297,242 downwards.
GTTAGTTTAGGTAGGTACTGTGTTTCTAGAAATTTGTCCATTTTCTCTGGGTTTTCAAATTTGTTGTACTGTAGTTTTTCATAGTACCCTTTATGATCCTTTTTATTTCAGTTGAACCGGTTGTAATGTCCCCCATTTCGTTTCTTATTTGGGTTAGATGCCTCCTCTTTTGTTTTTCTTTTGTCAATTTGGCCAATGGTTTGTCAGTTTTGTTGATCCTTTCAAAGCACCAACTTTTGGTTTTGTTGATTCTTTCAATTTTTTTTCTATGTCATTTATTTTTTCTCTGATCTTTATTATTTCCTTTCTTCTGGTGACTGTGGGCTTCTTTTGTTGTTCTCTTTCTGTTTGTTCAAGTTGTACAAGTTATGTTTTATTTGTCCCTTTCTTCTTTTTTGATGTGTGCATCTATTGCTATAAATTGACCTCTGAGCACTGCCTTTGCTGTGTCCCAGAGGTTTTGGTGTGATGTGTTTTCATTCTTATTTGATTCTAGGCATTTTTATGTTCTATCTTTCTTCTATGAGCATGTGGTTTTTAAGCAAGGTGTTATTCAGTTTCCATGTATTAGATTTTTTTCCTTGCTTTTTCTGTTAATTTCTGCTTTTATGGTGTTGTGATCAGAGAAGACGCTTTGTATTATCTCAGTGTTTTGGATTTTGTTGAGGGTTGATTTGTAGCCTAAAATGAGGTCTATTCTGGAGAATTTTCCATGTGCATTGGAAAAGAATGTGTACTTCGCTACTGTTGGGTTCTACATATGTCTATGAGGTCAAGTTGGTTGACTGTGGCCTTGAGATCTTCTGTATCTTTGTTGAGTTTCTTTCTAGATGTCATGTCCTTTACTGAGAGTTGTGCGTTAAAGTCTCCTACTATTACTGTGGAACTGTCAATTTCTCTTTTCAGTGCTGTTTTATGTATTTTGGAGCTCTGTCATTGTTGCGTAGATATTTGTTATGGTTATGTCTTCATGGTGGATTGTCCCTGTTATCATTATATAATATCCTTCCTTGTCTTTTATGGTGGATTTTGTTTTAAAGTCTATTTTATCTAAGATTAGTATTACCACTCCTGCTTTTTTTTTTGGTTACTGTTTCTTTGATATTTTTATTCTGTTCTTTGATTTTTAATATATATATGTTGTTTCTAAGATGTGTCTCTTGTACACAGCATATTGATGAGTCCTTTTCTTTTAAATCCATTCTGTCATTCTCTGTCTCTTTTTGGGTCCATTTAAGCCATTTACATTAAGTGTGATTATTGACAGGTATGAGTTTATTGCTGTCATTTTGTAGTGCATTTTTTGTGGTGCTGACATTTTCTTTGTTCCTCTTACTTTACTGTGCTGAATTACTTTTGTTTGTAGATTTTTGTTTGTTTTTTTCTTTCCTTCATTTTTGTTTGTTTGAAACTTTGTTATTCTTTATTTTGATGAGTAAGGTTGTTAACTTTCTTTGTGGTTACCTTGAAATTTACCCATATCTTCCTAAGTTAAAACCAATCTTTTATTACTTGATATCACCTTGACTTCTTCTTCATTTGAAAGTTCCATGCCTACACTGTTTAATCCCTGTTTGATTGTTCTGATGTTGTCATTTAAAGATTGATCTTTCTGGTTCCCTGTTGTAAAATTTTTTGGTTTTGTTTTTCCTTGGAGTTCATTATTTAGATCTGGCTGATGGTGTTTTATGTCCTAGGTTCGGGTTGTTGTCTGAGGTTGCTTCTCTAACCGAAGGACTTCTTTTAATAATTCTTGTAAGTTTGGTCTGTTTTTTACATATTCCCTTAATTTCTGTTTATCTGAAAATGTCCTAACTTTGCCATCATATTTGAATGAGAATTTTACACGATATATTATTCTTGGTTGACATTTTTTTTCTTTCAATATTTTATATATGTTATCCCATTGACTTTTTGCCTGTATGGTTTCTGCCAAATAATCAGAGATTAGTCTAATTTTTCCCTTTTGTATGTGACTTTTCATTTTTCTCTAGCTGCTCTCAGGATTCTTTCTTTGTTTTGGTTTTGGAAAGTGTGATTAAGATATGTCTTCATGATTTTCTTTTGGGTTCATCTTATGTGGGGTTCATTGAGCTTCTTGGATGGTTGACTTTTCATCTTTCATGATATTAGGGAAGTTTTCTGTCAGCAAATCTTCAATGATCCTCTCTGTGTTTTCTGTCCCCCTCCCCATTCTAGATCTCTGATCACAGGCAAATTTTTGCTTTTGATTGTATCCCACATTGTTCTCAGAGTTTCCTCATGTTTCTTCATTCTTTTCTCTGATTTTTCCTCAAAAAATGTGGTATCTAAGGATTTGTCTTCAATTTCATTGATACTGTCTTCCATTGTTTCAAATTTGCTCCTAAAACCTATTACACTGTCCATTTCTGAAATCTTCTTGTTTATCTTTTGGATTTCTAATTGCTGTTTTTGTAAGATTTCTGATTTGTTTATGTATTTTGACATTTTGTTCCTGTATTATCTTCCCAAATTCTTCCATTGATTTGTCTGTTTTCCATGATTTTGTCTGTATTTTCCATGATTTTGTCTATTTTTTCCTTATTTTTGTCTCCATTTTCCTTCATCTGTTGGAGAACCCTGAATATTAGACTTTTGAATTCCCTTTCAGGTAGTTCCAGTACCTTTTCTTCTACCAGAAGATCATCTAGTGTTTTATTTTGGTCACTTTCTGGAGCCATGCTCTCCTGTTTTTTTTTAAATATGTTTTGATATTGTCTGCTGTCTCTGGGACATTCAGGAATTATTTTCTTCATTTATTGATTCACTATTTAATCGTTTCCTTCTACTTTTTTGTTTTATTTGGTTAGATCTGGGAAGATGGGTTGAGTGTGTTTCATTGCTTGCTAATCTGTGGAAATGATATGTCTCACCTCTTTGTCAATCTGGGCAGGGCTTGTCACTCTGCTATGATGCAGCAGGTCAGGTCCAGTGGGGTTGGAGGGGCAAGGTTGGGTAACTTGTGGCATGAACTTGAGCTGACATGTTGGGACTGGGGGGACAGTGCAGGGCAGGGTCCTGTGGACCACATCAGTGCCACTCAGGTGCATGGTGCTTGGCACACAGTTCAGATAGGCAGGAGGGAAGAGAGGATGTGATATTCAGAAATAGGTGAGTGGGTGAAAGAAGAGAAACAAAAGCCAAAAAATGATGGAACCAGAAAACATAAAAAAAGTAAATAAAATGTTGTCATGGTAGAATATGGCGGGTAGGATGGAGCAGACGTGGTGAGGCTGTGTGCCAGTGGCTCTCTAGCTGCACAGTGTGACTCAGCCTGTTGAGAAGGGGCATGGGTGAAACATAGGGCTAGGTGGGTGGGAGAAAGGAAAAGAAAGAGTGGAAAGAGAGACAAGAAACCAAGAAACCAACAAATAAAATATAAATACAAACAAACAAAAAAGCTTCATATAGTGGTGAGGGAGCCAGCTTTTGTGTATGGGGTGGAATTGGTGTGCTGGTGAGCTGACATCTTTCTCACCACGTGGCATGGCATGGCCCGGCCATCATGAAGGGCCAGAGGCAGTGCAGGGCCTAGGTGGGAGGGAGAAGGAGGCTGTGTGCCAGAGGCGCTCCAGCAGAGTGGTACAGCACAGCCTGCCAAGAACGGGGTGGTGGCACATGGGGCTAGGTTGGTGGGAGAAAGGAAAGGAAGGAAGGGGGAGAGAAGAAACAACAACAACGAAAAGAAAGAAACAGAAACAAATGAACAAAGAATAAATAAATAAAATGACACTGATGAAACTGGCCATTGACCGTGTTACAGTGTTGATGGGGAGGCGGCATGCAGTGACTCTCCAGCCAAGCAGTGCAGCACAGCCCCACAAGAGGGAGCTAGGGTGGTGTACAGGGCTGGGTGGGTGGGAGAAAGGAAAGGAGAGAGAGAAGCATAAAGAAAAAGAAACCAAAAAATTCACAACATGTCAGGAAGGGGAAGGGATGGCACACAGGGCTAGCTGGGCAGGAGAAAGGAAAGGAAGGAACAGAGAGAGAGAGAAACAACCAAAAAAGCCAAAAAATAAAAACAAACAGACAAAACCCAGAAAAACAAAAAAATGGTGCTTAAAAGGCCGGCCAGTGGGGGTGGGGTGGACCCATGTGGCAGTGAGCTGGTGTCTCTCTGGCCAAGTGACCGTGGCCCACTGGAAAGTGGTAGAGGTCACGTAGAGAGAAGAAGGGTGGGGGTTGGGAAAGAGTGTATCCCTGGTTACCCGGTGCTCTGCTTCTGTTGGGAGCTCCGTAAATTTGCCTTCCCATATTCCTTGTCCACAGTCCTTGGTGGCTGTGATCCAACATGGCAAAACCAGGCATCAGTTAGCTGGTATCTCTCCAGCCAAGTGACCATGGCCTGTTGGAAAGCAGTGGAGGTCTCATATAGGGAAGAGGAGTGGGGGGTGGGAAAGAGTGTATCCCTGGTTACTGGGTGCTCTGACTCCAGTTGGGAGCTATGTGAAGTTGCCTTCTTGTATCCCCCGGCCAAGTCCTTGGTGGCTGAGGTCCAAGATGGCGAATCCTGGCAGCAGTTAGCTGGTGTCTCTCCTGCTGAGCGATCGTGGCCCTTGGAAAGCGGTGGAGGCCTCATACAAGGAAGAAGGGTGGGATGTGGGAAAGCATGTATCACTGGTTACCAAGTTCTCTGTCTCCTGTTGGGAGCTCCATGAAGTTGCCTTCTCATACTCCCTGTCCACAGTCCTTGGCAGTGGAGGTCCAAGATGGTGAATGCATGCCGTTTTAGCTAGTAGGCGTCCTTCACTCTGTAGCTCTCCTCATTCTCTGTTGTCTGTCAGTTTCTTATTCCATTTGGTGCTTGATCGAGTTCTTTATTCCTTCATTTGATGCCTAAGGTTTGTCATAGATTGAATTATGTCCCCAAAAAATATGTGTCGACTTGGTTAGGCCATGATTCCCAGTATTTGTGTGGTTGTCCTCCATTTTGTTGTTTATATAACTTTCCTATATGTTGTAAATTCTAATCTCCGCTTGTGGTTAATTAGGCAAGATTGGATTATGTTGAAGAGGATTAGGGTGGGATTGTAACATCCTTACTAAAGTCACATCTCTGATCCAATGTAAAGGGAGTTTTCTTCGGGTGTGACCTGCACCACCTTTTATCTTACAAGAGATAAAAGGAAAGGGAAGTGAGCAGAGACTGAGGGACCTCATACCACCAAGAAAGCAGCTCTGAAAGCAGAGCATGTCCTTTGGACCAGAGGTTCCTGCGCGTGAGAATTTCCTTGACCAGGGGATGATTGACGACAAGGACCTTCCTCCAGAGCCAATAGAAAGAGAAAGCCTCCTCCTGGAGCTGATGCCTTAAATTTTGACTTGTAACCTTCTAGACTGTGAGAGAATAAATTTCTCTTTGATAAAGTCATCCGCTTGTGGTATTTCTGTTATAGCAACACAAGAGGACCAAAAAAATGTTCCAGGACGGACACTTGTATCTGTTTTACTTAGTTTTTTAGGTCTTTCTTGCAGAGGGACGGCATAGGCCTCCTTTCTATAGCACAATGTTGGCTCTGCTTCTGTCTGGTATTGGCCATTTTTTAACTGAAAAATCATATGGTCTACTATGCTGGGAATGACAAATCGAAAAGGAATGCCATCGTATTCATGGTCAAAAAGAACATTGCGAGATCTAGCCTGTCAGTAATAAGACAATATCCATACACCCACAAATAAGACTAGTTAATATGACTATTATTCAAATTTATGCACCAACTGCTAAGGCCAAAGATGAAGAAATTGAAAATTTTTACCAACTTCTGCAGTCTGAAGTTTATCAAACATGCAATCAAGAGCATTGATAATTACTGGTGATTGTAATGTGAAAGAAGGAAATAAAGAAGGCTAGGTAGCTGGAAAATATGGGCTTGGTGATAGAAATGATGCCAGAAAGCCTATGTTAGAATTTTGCAAGACCAACAACTTCTTCATAACAAATATCTTTTCTCAACAATATAAACGGCTACTATGCATATGGACCTTGCCAGATGGAATATGCAGGAATGAAATCGACTACATCCGTAGAAAAAGACGATGGAAAAGTTCAATATCATCAGTCCGAACAAGGCCAGGGGCGGACTGTGGATCAGACCATCAATTGTTCATATGCAAGGTCAAGTTGAAGTTGAAGAAAATTAGAACTAGTCAATGAGAGCCAAAGGACAGCCTTGAGAATATCCCATTTGAATTTAGAGACCATCTCAAGAAAAGATTTGCATCATTGAACACTAATGACCAAAGATCAGATGAGCTGTCAAATGACATCAAGGACATCATACATGAAGAAAGCAAGAGGTCATTAAAAAGACAGGAAAGAAAGAAAAGACAAAAATGGATGTCAGAAGAGACTCTGAAACTTGCTCTTGAAAGTAGAGTAGCTAAAGCAAAAAGAAGAAATGATGAAGCAAAAGAGCTGAGCAGAAGACTTCAAAGGGCAGCTCGAGAAGAAAAAGTAAGGTATTATAATGATATATGCAAAGACCTGGAGTTAGAAAACTAAAAGGGAAGAACATGCTCGGCATTTCTCAAGCTGAAAGAGCTGAAGAAAAAATTAAGCCTCAAGTTGCAATATTAAAGGATTCCATGAGCAAGATAGTGAATGATACAGGAAGCATCAAAAGAAAATGGAAGGAATACACAGAGTCACTGTACCAAAAAGAATTAGTTTACTTTCAATCATTTCAAGAGGTAGAATATTATCAAGAACTGATGGTAATTAAGAAGGAGATCCAAGCTGTACTGAAGGCATTGATGAAATACAAGCCTCCAGGAACTGACAGGATACCAGTTGAGGTATTTCAACAAACAGATGTAGTGCTGGAGGTGCTCACTCATCTATGTGAAGAAATTTGGAAGACAGCTATCTGGCCAAAGGACTAGAAGAGACTCATATTTGTACCCATTTCAAAGAAAGGTAATCTAAGAGAATGTGGTAATTATCAACCAACATCATCAATATCACAAATAAGTAAAATATTGCTGAAGATTATTCAAAAGTGTATTGAAGCAGTACATTGACAGGTAACTGCCAGAAACCCAAACTGGATTCAGAAGAGGACATGAAACCAGGGATATCATTTCTGATGTAAGACCAAACTTGACTAAAAGCAGAGAACACCAGAAAGTTGTTTACCTGTCTTTTTTGACTATGTAAACATAGTAACAAGTTATGGATAACATTGTGAAGAATGGGAATTCCCCCCAGAACTCTTAATTGTACTCCTGAGGAACCTGTACATAGACCAAGAAGAAGTTGTTCAAACAAAACAAGGGGATACTGCTCGGTTTAAAGTCAAGAAACGTGTACGTCGGGGCTGTATCCTTTCACCATACTTATTCAATCTGTACGCTGAGCAAATAATCTGAGAAGCTACTATATGAAGAGGAATGTGGCATCAGGGTTCGTGAAAGACTCATTAACAACCTGCAATATGCAAATGACACAATCTTGTTTGCTGAAAGTGAAGAGGACTTGAAACACTTACTGATGAAGATCAAAGACTACAGCCATCAGTATGGATTACACCTCATCCTAAAGAAACAAAAATCTTCACAACTAGACTGCTAAGCAACATCATGATAAACAGAGAAAAGATTGAAGTTGTAAAGGATCTCATTTTATTTGGATCCACAATCAACACCCATGAAGCAGCAGTCAAGAAATCAAAAGATGCATTGCATTGGGGCAAATCTGCTGCAAAAGACCACTTTAGTGTTAAAAAGCAAAGATGTCACTTTCAGGACTAAGGTATGCCTGACATGAGCCATGATGTTCTCAATCGCCTCATATGCATGGGAAAACTGAACAATGAATAAAGAAGACAGAAGAATTGATACCTTTGAATTATGGTTTTGGCAAAGAGTATTGAGTATACCAGGATCTGCCAGAAGACTGAACAAATCTGTCTTGGAAGAAGTACAGCCAGAATGCTCCTTATAAGCAAACATAGTGACACTTCATCTCATATATTTTGAACATCAGGCAGGACCATTCCCTGGAGAAAGACATCATGTTTGGGAAAGTGGATGTTCAATGAGGATGAGAAAGACCCTCCAGGGGACAGATTGACACGGTGGCTGCAACAATGGGCCCAAGCATGACAACAATTGTGAGGATGGCACAGGACAAGGTAGAGTTTCATTTGTTGTACATAGGGTTACTATCAGTCTGAATCAACTTGATGGTACCTAACAACAAGTGCACATGGAATATTCTTCAGGATACACCACATCTTAGGACACAATGCAAGTCTCAATAAATTTAAAAATTATTGTAATCATACAAACTATCTTTTCCTATCACAATGGACTGAAGCTAGTAATTAGTAGCATAAAGAAAACTGAAAAATACACAAATATGTGGAATCTAAATAACACACTACTAAACACAATGAGTAAAAGAAGAAATCAAGAGAGAAATTGAAAAATACTTAGAGTCAAACGAGAATTAATACACAACATACCCAAACTTATGGGATACAGCAAAGGCAGTACTCAGAGGCAGATTTATAGCAATAAATGCTTACATTTAAAAAGAGCAAAGATATCCAATCAATTACCTAACTTTACAACTTGACGAACAAGGAAATGAATGGCAAACTAATTCTAAGTCTACCAGAAGAAAAGAAATAAAGAGAAGAAATAAATGAAATAGAGAACAGAAAAAAGAATCAACAAAACCAGAAGTTAGTTTTTAGAAAAAGACAGTAAAATCGACAAACCTCTGGCTAGAATGACAAATAAAACGAAAGAGAAGATGCAGATATATAAAATTAGAAACAAAATTGGGGACATTACAACCAACCCAATAGAAATAAAAAGAATTGTAGGGGAATGTTATGAACAGTTGTATGCCAACAAATTAGATAAGTTAGAGGAAATGGACAAATGTCTCAAAATACATAAACTCTCTGCAATGACTCAAGAAGAAATAATGAATCCCAACAGACCCACAGCAATTGAAGAGAGTATATTAGCAATTTTTAAAATCTCAACAACTATTAAGTCCTAAACAGATGACTTCACGGGGGAATTCTACCAAACATTTATTGAAGAAGTGACACTAACCTTATTTAAAATTTTCCATAAAATATTATATGAGGTGAGCATTACACTAATATCAAAGACATACAAGGAAACCACAAGAAAAGAAAACTATAGACCAATATCCCCAAATAACATAGATGCAAAAATACTTAACAAAATACTAGCAAACCAAATCCAAAAACAACTTAAAAGGATTATACACCATGATCAATTTGGATTTATCCCAGGAATGCAAGAGTGGTTCAACATTAGAAAATTCATCAATTTAATACACCTCATTAATAGAATAATGAAAAACTGACACTATAATCTCAATCAATGCAGAAAAGACATTGGCAAAATTCAATACGCTTTCATGATAAATAATACTCAATAAGATATAAATAGAAGGAAGATTCCTCAATATAATAAAAGGCAGTTATGAAAAACTCACAGCTAATATCATATTCAATGAAGAAAAACTAAAAGCTTACTTACTAAGATCAGGAACAAGACAAGGATGTTCATTTTCACCACTGCTATTTAACATCATTCTGAAAATTCTAGCCAGAGCAATTAGGCAATTTAAAAAAAAGCTTATACAAATGAAGAAGGAAGTAAAATAATGTTATCTTTTTACAGATGATAGAATCCAATATAAAGAAAACTCCAAAGATTATACAAGAAAGCTATTGGAACTATTAAGTGAATTCAGCAGAGTGTCAGGGTACAAAGTCAACACACAAAAATCAGTCCGGTTTATATACACCAGCAATGAACAATGTGAAAAGAAATTAAGAAAAGATTACCATTTACAGTAGCATCTAAAAGAATTAAGTACCTAGGAATAAATTTAACCAGGGAAGTGAAAACCTTGTACACAGAAAACTATAAAATATTGCTAAAAGATATTAAAGAAGACCCAAATAAATGAAAGGACATTCCATGTTCATGGACTGGAAGACTTAAAATAGTTAAGATGTCAGTACTACCCAAGTCAATCTATAGATTCAATGAACTATCAATCAAAATTCCAACAGCCTTCTTTGCAGAAATGGAAAAGCCAATCCTCAAATTTACGTGGAACATCAAGGGACCCCGAATAACTAAAGCAATCTTGAAAAAGAATAATAGAGGGCAGGGGCCAAGATGGCGGAGTAGTCAAATGCCTTCTTATATCCCTTTTACAACAAACACCTGGAAAAACAAGTGATTTGATTGTATATGAATATCTAGGAGCCCTGAACAAGGCAAAGTTGAGGAATCAGACTGAGTGGCAGGGGGAAAGGGAAACGGTTTGGAAGAAGGGAAGAGCGCCAGAGCGGTAGCGGTGGGACTGCAGCTCTTCAGCCACTCCAGGTCCGCTGTGAAGCAGGCAAACAGTTGCGCACACTCCGGAGACAGTTTCCACATCGAGAGAGATCTGGCAGCAGAGATTCTGCTTGGACACTCCAAACCAGTGAAAAGCAGCTCCCAAGTAAAGATAAGTATATGCATGTGACCTTTCATGGGGATTTAAAAAAAAAAAAAAAGCCCATTTGGGAAAAACCTCTCTCCCTTTTACCTCCTTCCTCCCCGCTCTGCACTGGGAGTCCACTGGGCTGGAAGGAGATCCCAAAGGGCGCCCTGACCCATTCTCCTGGCCTTGGAGACGGAACAAATAAGGAAATCAGGGTTGGCACAGCTCCTTTGCTAGGCACAGGCATAAGGGGTCCACAGACTTTGAGTGCCTTACACCCCTGTATAGACTCGTGGGGACCCATCTCAACAACGTTAGCCCTCATTACCACAGTAAAACAGGGTAAACATCTGAAGTTTAATTTCAACTGTTCCAGCTGTGAAGTGGCAGATTTGTGACCCTCATCACAGCCCTGCCCCTCCAGCCGTCACCTTTACTGATCCACACCAGGGGCTTGAGTACTGGTGGAACCATCTACACCACCTAGTCACCTGCTACAGAAGTCCAAGAAAAAGTGATGCCCTCGAGTCTTTACAGCCAACAAGGGTGGTGGTCACAGTCTGGCTGCAAAACTCACTTACCTACTTGCCCTAGGGAATAGGGACATGCTTTCCTTTCAGACTGTCAGGGGCAGCCATCGGCCCCCTGCCAGGCTCAGCGCGTGACACCCTACAACAGCCAGATACCAGTGCCTACACCAATCACCCATGCCTCTCTGAGACTGTGAGAGCCTGCACCACACACTTGGTGACAGACTGCCTGGACAACTGAGCTAAACTCATATAGGAAAATTTAATGGACTCCTGGGTGCACATACTTAGTTAAAGAACTAACTACCTGGTGACAGGACGTTAGAGGTTCAAAGGCACCAGTAATCAAACCAGCTCACAGGAGTGGCCTATTGGTGCATATCAAAACAAAACAAAACAAGAAGCTAGGACTCACTAAACAAATATAAAATAAAATTATAATAACTTATTGATGGCTCGGAGCAACAGTCAATATCAAATCACATAAAGAGGCAGTCCATGATGGCTTCAGCAAGCTCCCAAAATAAAGAATCAAGAAATTCTCTGGAGGAAGAGAATTTCTTGGAATTACCAGAGGCAGAATAAAAAGATTAATATACAGAACTCTTCTAGAAATCAGAAAGGAAATTCGACAAAATGCAGACATTGCCAAAGAACATGCAGACAAAGTAGTAGCAGAACTTAAAAAGTTATTCAAGAATATAATAGCAAATTTAATAGGCTGCAAGAATCCATAGAGAGACAGCAATCAGAAATCCAGAAGATTAACAATAAAATTTCAGAATTAGACAACTCAATAGAAAGTCATAGGAGCACAATTGAGGCAGTATAAGTTAGAATTAGTGACATTGAAGATAAAGCACTTGACGCCAACTTATTTGAGGAGAAATCAGATAAAAGAATTAAAAAGAATGAAGAAAATCTAAGAGTTATTTGGGACTCTATCAAGACAAATAACCTACGAGTGATTGGAGTAGCAGAACAGGCGAGGATAACAGAAAATACCGAGAAAATTGTTGAAGATTTGTTGACAGAAAACTGCCCTGATATCATGAAAGATGAGAAGATACTTATCCAAGATGTTCATCAAACCCCACATAAGGTAGTTCCCAAAAGAAAGTCACCAAGACATATTATAATCAAACTTACCAAAACCAAAGATAAAGAGAGAATTTTAAGAGTGGCTAGGGATAAAAGAAAAGTCATCTACAAAGGAGAGTCAATAAGTATAAGCTCAGACTACTCAGCAGAAACCATACAGGCAAGAAGGCAATGGAATGACATATATAAAGCCTTGAAGGAAAACACCTGCCAGCCAAGAATTATATATCCAGCAAAACTGTCTCTCAGATATGATGGTGAAATTAGGGCATTTCCAGATAAACGGAAGTTTAGGGAATTTGCAAAAATCAAACCAAAATTACAAGAAATACTAAAGGGAGTCCTACGGTTAGATAATCAATATCAGATAACAACGCAAGACTAGAACACAGGACAGAGCAACCAGATATTGACTCAGATAGAGAAGTCGAAAATACATCAAAGCTAAAACATTGAAAATTAGGGAAACAGAGATATCAATATGTAAAAAAGGACAACATTAAAACAAAAAAAAGGGACTTAAAAATGCAGACATTGATTTTTCATAAGGAGGGGAAGTCAAGGCAATATAAAGTAATAAAACACTGGTATAAGCTTAGAAAAATAGGGGTAAATATTAAGGTAACCACAAAAGAATCTAACAATCCAACAAATCAAAATAAAAAAGTGGAAAAACATACAGAACCAGCAAATACAAAATCAACAACAATGAAAAAGATGAAAAAAATACATAAAGAAAATCGACTCACCACAGAAAATTAAGGGGAACAAAGAAACAGTGAACAACACACAAAAGGAGACATCAGGAAGACAGCACTAAACTCATACCTATCAATAATTACGCTGAATGTAAAAGGACTTAATTCACCAACAAAAAGACAGAGAATGGCAGATTGCATAAAAAAGCATGATCCAACTATATGCTGCCTACAAGAGACACAACTTAGACTTAAAGACACAAATAGGCTAAAACTTAAAGGATGGAAAAAATATATCAAGGAAACAACACTCAAAAAAGAGCAGAAGTGGCAATATTAATCTCTGGCAAGATAGACTTTAAAGAAAAATCCACCACAAAAGATAAGGAATACAAGACACCAGGAGGATATAACTATAATAAATATTTACATACCCAAAGACAGGACTCCAAAATACATAAAACAAACTTTAACAGCACTGAAAAGAGACAGACGGCTCCACAACAGTAGTAGGAGATTTCAACACGCCACTTTCGGTGAAGGACAGAACATCCAGAAAGAAGCTCAACAAAGACACGGAAGAGCTAAATTCTACAATCAAACAACTAGATCTCATAGACATATACCGAACACTGCACCCAACAAAAGCCAAGTATACTTTCTTTTCCAATGCACATGGAACATTCTCCAGAATAGACCACATATTAGGCCATAAAGCAAGCCTTAACAAAATACAAAGCATCTAAATATTGCAAAACACCTTTTCTGACCATAAAGCCATAAAAGTGGAAATCAACAACACAAAAAGCAAGGGAAAAAAATCAAACACACGGAAACTGAACAAAACCTTGCTCAAAATCTACTGGGTTATAGAAAAAATTAAGGAT
>NW_004444000.1:274434-282511 GCF_000243295.1 Trichechus manatus latirostris | reverse complement strand
ATTAAGGGCATTTATACAAAGCCAACAGCCAACATCATCCTAAATGGAGAGACTTTGAAAGCATTCCCCGTGAGAGCAAGAACCAGACAAGGATTCCCTTTATCAACACTCAACATTGTGGTGGAGGTCCTAGCCAGAGCAATTAGGCTTGAAAAAGAAATAAAGGGCATCCAAATTGGTAGGGAAGAAGTGAAAGTATCTGTATTTGCAGATGATATGATCTTATACACAGAAAACCCCAAAGAATCCACAAGAAAACCACTGGAACTAATAGAAGATTTCAGCAAAGTTTCAGGATACAAGATAAACATACAAACATCAGTTGGTTCCTTTACATCAGCAAAGACAGCCTTGAAGAGGAAATCACCAAATCAATACCATTTACAATAGCCCCCCAGAAGATAAAATCCTTGGGAATAAATCTAACCAGAGATGTAAAAGACCTATACAGAGAAAACTACAAAACACTACTGCGAGAAACTAAAAGAGACAAGCATAAGTGGAAAAATATACCTTGCTCATGGATAGGTAGACTCAACATACTGAAAATGTCAATTCTACCCAAAGCAACCGACAGATAAACTGCAATCCCGATCCAAATTCCACCAGCATTTTTTAATGAGATGGAGAAAAAAATCACCAACTTCATATGGAAAGGGAAGAGCCTCTGTATAAATAAAGCATTACTGAACAAGAAGAACAAAGTGGGAGGCCTTACACTACCTGATTTTAGGACCTACTATACTGCCACGGTAGTCAAAACGGCCTGGTACTGGTACATCAACAGATACATAGACCAATGGAACAGAGTTGAGAATCCAGATATAAGCTCATCCACTTATGAACAGCTAATATTTGACAAAGGCCCAAAGTCCATTAATTGGGGAAAAGAGAGTCTCTTTAAAAATTGGTGCTGGTATAACTGGATATCCATTTGCAAAAAAACTGAAACAAGATCATACCTCACACCACGTACAAAAACTAACTCAAAATGGATCAAAGACTTAAATATAAATTTGAAAACAATAAAGATCATGGAATAAAAATAGGGACAAAGCTAGGAACCCTAATACATGGCATAAACACAATACTAACCATAAGTAACAATGCACAAGCACCAGTTGAGAGACTAGATAAACGGGAGCTCCTAAAAATCAAACACTTATGCTCATCAAAAGACTTCACCAAAAGAGTCAAAAGACAACCTACAGACTGGGAAAAAAAATTTTGGCTACAAAAAATCTGATCAGCGTCTAATCTCTAAAATCTACAAGATACTGCAAGACGTCAACAACAAAAAGACAAATAACCCAATTAAAAAATGGGCAAAGGATATGCACAGGTACTTCACCCAAGAAGATATTGAGGAAGCTAACAGACACATGAAGAAATGCTCACGATCGTTAGCCATTAGAGAAATGCAGATTAAAACTACAATAAGATATCATCTCACCCCAACAAGGTTAGCCTTAATCCAAAAAACACAAAATAATAAATGCTGGAGAGGTTGTGGAGAGAATGGAACACTTGTACACTGTGGTGGGAACGTAAAATGGTACAACCACTTTGGAAATCGATTTGACCCTTCCTTAAAAAACTAGAAATAGAAGTACCATACGATCCAGCTATCCCACTCCTTGAAATATATCCTAGAGAAATAAGAGCCATCACACGAATAGATATATGCACACTCATGTTCGTTGCAGAACTGTTCATGATAGCAAAAAGATGGAAACAACCTAGATGCCCATCAACAGAAGAATGGATAAACAAATTATGGTTTATCCACACAATGAAATATTACACAATGATAAAGAACAACGATGAAGCTCTGCAATATCGTATAACATGGTGGAAGCTGGAACTTATTATGCTGAGTCAATTCAGTCAGTCACAGAAGGACAAATACTGTACAAGACCCCTATTATAAGAACTCAAGAAAAGGTTTAAACACAGAAGAAAACATTCTTTGATGACTATAAGGGTGGGGAGTGAGGGTGACGTCTACTCACTAACTAGATAGTAGATAAGAATCATCTTAGCTAAGGGAAGGACAGCATATGCTACAGGCGAAGTCAGCACAACTGAACTAAACCAAAGCTAAGAAGTTTCCTGAATACAATCAAATACTTTGAGAGACAGAGTAGCAAGGGTAGTGATCTGGGGACCATGCTTTCAGGGGACATCTAGGTCAATTGGAGTAACAAAGCTTATTAAGAAAATGTTCTGCCTCCTAGTTTGGTGAGTGACGTCTGGAGTCCTAAAAGCTTGCAAGTGGCCATCTATGATGCATCAATTGGTCCCAACCACCTGGACTAAAGGGGAATGAAGAAGACCAAAGACAAGGGAAGTATTAGCCCAAGAGACAGAATGGGCCACATAAACCAGAGACTTCATCAGCCTGAGATCAGAAGAACTAGATAGTGCCTGGCTATCGCCAATGACCGTCCTGACAGGGAACACAGCAGAGAGTCCCTGATGGACCAGCAGAAAGATGGGGTGCAGAACTCAAATTCTAGTAAGAAGACCAGACTTAATGGTCTGACTGAAACTGGAGATACCCCGGAAAGCATGGTCCCTGGACTCTCTATCAGCCCAGAACTAAAACCATTTCCGAGGCCAACTCTTCAGACTGGGATTGGACTGGACTGTGGAACATGAAGTGATACTCGTGAGGAGTGTGCCTCTTAGCTCAGGTAGACACAAGAGACCAAAGGGGCAGCTTCTTTCCAGGGGTGAGATGGGAAGGCAGAGAGGGTTAGGAGCTGGTTGAATGGTCATGGGGAATCAGGGGCTGAGAGGAGGGGTGTGCTGTCGCAGAATGGGGTGAGCAATTAGGATCACATAACAATGTATGTATAAAATTTTGTGTGGGAGACTAACTTGAAATGTAAACTTCATTTAACTACAAAAATAAAAACAAGAATAATAAAGCAGGTAGACTCACACTTCTGATTTCAAAACATACAGAAAGCTCAAGTAATTATAACTGCCTGGTACTGGTATAATAATAAACATATCAACCAATGGAATAGAATTGAAAGTCCAGAAATAAATCCATACATCTATGGTCAATTGATTTTTGACAAGGGTGCTAAGTCCATTCAATGAGGAAAGAAGAATCTCTTCAATAAATGGTGCTGGGAAAACTGGATTTTCACATGCAGAAGAATGAATCAGTATCCATGGCTCATACCAAACACAAAAACCAATTCAAAATGAATTAAGTACCTAAATGTGAAAACTAAAACCATAAAATTCTTAGAACAAAATATAGGAGTAAGGTTTTGAAAGCCAGAAAATAAGGTGTGAAGACCTAGTGTTTAGCAATATATTATCAAATATGATAACAAAAGCCCAAACAAGCAAAGACAAAATAAATAGATGAGACCTCATAAAAATTAAGTGCTTTTGTACATCAAAGGACTTTATTAACAAAGTGAAAAGACAACCTACATATTGGAAGACAATATTCAGGAAACATATATCAGAGAAGGACCTAATACCCAAAATATATATAAAACTTCTGCAACTTAACAATAAAAAGAAAAACAACCTAATCAAAAAGTGGGCAAAGGATGTTTACCAAAGAGGATATTCAAATGGCCAACAAGCACATGAAAAAATGCTCAACATCATTAACCATTAAAAAATGCAATGCCGTGGAGTCAATTCTGATTCATAGTGACCCTATGGGAAAGAGTAGAACAGCCCCATAGTTTCCAAGGAGTGGCTGGTGGATTAGAACTACTGACCTTTTGATTAACAGCTGAGTTCTTAACCACTGTACCACCAGGGCTCCCATTACTCATTAGGGAGATGCCATTTAGAGATATGCAAATAAAAACCATGAGGAGATATCACCTTATCCCCATTAGAATGGCAATGATAAAAAACAAAAACAAAACATAAAATAAGAAGTGTTGGTGAGGTTGTGGAGAAATTGGAACACTCATCCATTGCTGGTGGGAATGTAAATGGTGCAGCCACCATGGAAAAGTTTGGTGGTTCCTCAAAAAGTTGACCATAGAAGTACCATATGACCCAGCAATACACATCCTAGGTATGTATCCAGAAGAACTGAAGTCAGGAACGTAAACAGAAACTTGTACACCAATATTCATTGTAGCACTTTCCACAATAGCCAAAAGGTAGAAACAACCGAAATGCCCGTCAACGAATGAATAAACAAAATGTGGTATATACAGACAACAGAATATTATGCACCCATAGAAAGCAATAAAGTTCTGATGCATACCATAATATGGACGAACCTTGAAAATATTATGCTGAGCAAAATATTTCAGTCGCAAAATTTATAAACAAATATACAGAAATCAAAGATTATTAACGATTATCAGGGGTAGGAGGGAAGGGGAAAGGGGGATTTTTATTTGGTGGGCACTGAGTTGTGTTCATAGTGGTGGAATATTTTGGATGAGGATAGCAATAACAGTGGCACAACATGAGAAATATAATTAATGTCATTGAGTTGTAAATGTGGAAGTTGTTGCGTTGGCAGGTGTTTTGGTGTGTATGTTTTCACCACATTAAAAGACAGAGAGAGAGAAAACTGAGGGAATTTGTTACCAGAAGACCTTATTTAAGGATTCCTTGGGTGGCATAAATGGTTAAATGTTCCACTACTAACAGAAAGGTTGGCAATTCAAACACACCGAGAGGTGCCTCAGAAGACAGGTCTTGAGATATGCTTCTGAAAAGGTCACAGCCTTGAAAAATATGATGTAGCTCTTTTCTGCACACATGCGGTTACCATGAGTTGAAATCAACTTGATAGCAACTAATAACAACAGATCTGACTTGCAAGAAATATTAAAAGAAGTTTTTCATAGAGAAAGAAAATGATATAGGTCAAAAACTTGGATTCACATAAAGAAAAAAAGAATCATTAAGAAAACAATAAATTAAGTTAAAATAAAACCTTTTATTTTTCATATTTTTAATTGATCTAACTGATAGCTATTTTTTCCGAAAGTATTAATAACAGCAATGTATTGGACGATTATAGGGCATGAATAAGTGAAATGAATGACAGCAATGTCATAAGGAAAGGGAAAGAGAAAGTTACTGCACTACCCTTTAAGTTGTTGTTGTTCTTTGGTGCCATTGAGTCGATTCCAACATAGCGACCCTATGTACCACAGAACGAAATACTGCCCAGTCCTGCACCATCCTCATAATCATTGTTATGCTTGAGCCCATTGTTGCAGCCACTGTGTCAATCCATCTTGAGGGTCTTCCTCTTTTTTGCTGACCCTCCACTTTACCAAGCACGATGTCCTTCTCCATGGACTGGTCCCTCCTGATAACATGTCCAAAGTATGTGATATGAAGTCTTACCATCCTTGCTTCTAATGAGCATTCTGGCTGTACTTCTTCCAAGACAGATTTTCATTCTTTTGGTAGTCCATGGTATATTCAATATTCTTCGCCAACACTGCAACTCAAAGGTGTCAATTCTTCTTTGCTCTTCCTTATTCATTGTCCAGCTTTCACATGCATATGAAGTGACTGAAAACACCATGGTTCAGGTCAGGCCCACCTTAATTTTCAAGATGACATCTTTGCTTTTTAACACTGAAGAGGTCTTTTGCAGCAGATTTGTCCAAGGCAATGCATCATTTGATTTCTTGACTGCTGCTTCCATGGGTGTTGATTGTGGATCCAAGTAAAATGAAATCCTTCACAACTTCAATCTTTTCTGTTTATCATGATGTTGCTTATTGGTCCAGTTGTGAGGATTTTTATTTTCTTTATGTTGATGTATAATCCATACTGAAGGTTGTGGTCTTTGATCTTCATCAGTAAGTGCTTCAAGTCCTCTTCACTTTCAGCAAGCAAGGTTGTGTCATCTGCATAACGCAGGTTGTTAATGAGTCTTCCTCCAATCCTGATGCCCCTTTCTTCTTCATATAGTCCAGCTTCTTGGATTATATGCTCAGCATACAGATTGAATAAATATGGTGAAAGGATACAACCCTGATGCACACTTTCCTGTACACAGGAAAGCCTTGAAGTGGTAAATGTAATTTGGAAGTGGACAAATTCATTGTAAATGTATACTGCAAACCCTAGGGTAAGCACTAAATTTACCCAAAAATTGGAAGAAGAATTATAATTAATATACTAAGATTGGAGAGAAAATGTAATCATATAAACGGCTCAATCAAAATCAGAGAGAGGAGAGAGAAGAAACAAATAACAAGGGCAATAAATAGTAGTGTTGTCAAAAAATATTGAACATACTGTAGACTGCTGCACATTTTTTTGCTAAAGAGATTAGTCCTGTGACTGATGCATCTAATCAACCATCTTGGCAGAAATCCTATCAGCTTAGACTGAAAGAATGGAATGAAATGAAAGCCATCTTACTCCTGGAATTCTATAGGCAGGAGAAACGCCATCGGAGCTACTTGGTTGTGAGCATCTGTTGTCCACCAAAAACGGGAAGGCACCATCCAAGGAGCAGTTCTGAGATCAACAGGACTTTTAGAATAAACACAAGGCAGGAGAAGGGCTGCCTTTGTTTCAGAGGGTGGGACATCCACTTCTTAGGTTTCAAAGGATAAAGCCACAACTTCCTTTGTTTTAAAGGGTGAAGCCACTGCCTCTTAGGTTTCAAAGAGGCCGGTCACCACCATCGCGGTTCTAGAGGGTGGGGCTGCCATTCAACTTGACCAAGAGAATGGAATTACCACTTATAGTTGAGGCGGCAGGGCTGCCATGCCCATGGGTCAGGAGAATGGGGCTGCCACCCAGAGCTGAAGGGTTGGAGCTGCCATGTTAGTGGCCTAAGAGAACAGAGCCACCTGAGGCTCATGGGGTGGGGTTACCACAAAGGTTGATGAGGAGAATGAGGCCACCCAAAGCAAAGGGAGCTGGGTTGCTGGCCCAGCGGGCCTGGAAAGTGAGGCTGAAGTCCAGTGCCAAGGAGCTTCCACCCTGAATCTATAGAACATGGCTAAAGCCCAGAGTGAGAAGGATAAAACCACTGCCTAAATGTGCCTGGAAAACAAAGGATTATTTTCAAGACTTCAGAGCTAATGAAAAGTGCTCTGTTGGGTTGTGGATTTGCTTGGTACACATTACCCCTTCTTTCCCTCCAATTACTGCAATTTGGAAAGAGAATGTCTACCTTGTTCCTATCCCACCATTGTACTTTGGAAGAAGATAACTTGTATTCCAGGTTTCACAGGTCCACAGATGGAAAGGATTTTGCTCAGGATGGAACACACTAAAAGTCACACCCATACTTGATTTAGATGATTTAAAAGATGATATTTTGGACTTAGAGTGGATACTGGAATAGATTAAGGATTTTGGGATGACGTGATAAGGTGAATGTGTTTTGTATGTGGGCAGGACATGAATTTGGGGGGTTCAAAGGGTGGAATGTTATGGATTGAACTGTGTCTCAACAAATTATGTGCTGGAAACCTAGCCACTATACCTGTGGATATAATCCTGTTTGAAAATAGATTTACTTTGTTATGTTAATGAGCCATAATTAGTGTAGGGTTTATCCTAAATCTAATCACTTATAAGTTATAAAAAGAGCAGATTAGACACAGAAGCAAACACATACTGGGGAGCACAGATGCCATGTGAAGATTGCCAAGGAACACCTAAAGCTACCAACAAGAAAGGAAGATATACAGCTGAGACCCTAATCTAGATTTTAGACTCCATAACTGTGAGAAATTAAATTTCTGTTCTTTAAAGCCACCACTTGTGCTATTTCTGTTATAACAACACCAGGAAACTAGACAAGAAGGTTGGTGTATATAATTTGATAGCTAGAGCTTATTGGCTTGAGATTTAATACTCTGGCAAAGATCCCAGAAGATAGGGTGACTTGCTACACGGATGGCACCTAGAAGCATGGAAACATGACGGATTTGTCGGTTTTCGCAGCATGTGAGCCAGAACCCTCTTTCTGACCTGCTGATCTTGGGTTCGCCAGCCCCTCTGGGAACTTGAATCAGGAGAAACCTCCAGCCTTACCCACGGACTTGGGACGTTTAAGCCTCTACAATTGTGTGAACCATTTCCTTGA
>NW_004444000.1:266254-274334 GCF_000243295.1 Trichechus manatus latirostris | reverse complement strand
TATATATATATATATATATATATATGCTTTACTGGTTTTGCTTCTCTAGAGAACCCAGTCTAAAACAAGTCATAAATATGATTAATATGATATCACTAGGGACCAATAGATGGACACCTGACAAGAGTACTACTCAGCTTGTACTAGCAGAATAAGTCAAGGATAGATGATGGGGAGTCTGAGGACAGAATGAAAAGTTGTGGATCTTTTGCCAAGTTTCATGACCTGAACCAGTTTTCAGATCTGAAATCGTTTACTGAAGAAGTGGCTGATTTCCCAGAAAGAAGGACCCTGAAACACTGGAAAACACTGACTACTAAAGATATTCCCCAAATGGACATATGGCCATTTCTTGGGTAACTGTGTACTGAAGAAAAGAGAATACCTAGCACTTTGAGGACTGTTGGACATAGGATATAATTGTCTTGATACTCAGAGAGTCAAGCCCCTGGACCCCTGTTAGAGTGAGAGCATATGGGGTGGGCAGGTGATAATGGAGTCTTGTCAAGGTCTGGCCTAGAGTTGGCCCACTGGGTCTGCAAACCCACGTGTAGGCCATTTCTCAAATCCTCAAATGTGTAATCAGGTGGACATACGTGGCAGTTAATGCTATCCCCACATTTAGTCATTTTGTGTAGCAAGAGCCATAATACTGGTGAGCAAGTGGAAGCCTCTGAAACCCTTCCGTTTTTTGGCCAAGACAGCAAATAAAAAGTAATGGCACATCCAGGTGTGAGGATACCAGAGTTTAGTGTCATTATTAAGGGCCTAAGAGATGTAGAGTGGTGAGCCTTATAATATCTCCATTTAATTTAATTCGCCAGTACCTGTAGAAACTGGATGGACCCAGGAGGATGACTGCAGACTATCACAAGGTCAAACAAGTAGTTGTCTTAATTGCAGCCTCTGTGTCAGATGTGGTGTCTTTGCTAGAGTATATTAATGTGGCCTCAGGTATATGGTATGTCATCATTGTTTTAGCAAATGTGTTTTTTTTTCCTATCTCCATTAGAAAAGAGAATCAAAAACTGTTCATATTCACACACCATGGATAAAAATATACATTTACAGTTTTTCACCAGAGTTATGTTAACTCTCCTGCCCTTTGTCACAATGTAGTCCAAAAATATCTGGACCATCTGGACATCATGCAAAACATCACAATGATTCATTACATCAATGATACTATATTGACTGGGTCACATGGGCAAGAGGTAGCTAGTACACTGGAGGCCTTGGTAAGAGAAATTACATTAGGGAGTAGGAGATAAACATTGCAAAGATTCTGGGGTCTTCTACATCTCTAGAAATTTTAGGAGTCCCATGTAAAATACAGGTTATTGAATCTTGCACCTACTTCCTTGAATAAGGTAGCAAAGTGCTTTTGGACTCTGGAGGCAGCATATTCAACACCCAGGGATACTGCTCAGGTCCACAAAACAGGTGTGCAAAAGACTTCTAGCTCTCAATAGGGCCCAGAGCAGGAAAGGCCTCTGCAATAAGTCCATGCTGTAGTTGAAGCAGCCTTGCTCCTTGGGCACATGATTCAACAAACCCTATGACGCTGGAAGTATGGGCAGTGGGAAAAGTCACTATATAGTGTTTGTGACAAGCCTCAGTGGTAAGATCACTTTGGGGTCTTAGAGCCACATGTTATCTGTGGTGAATTACCCACATTTTGAAAAATAACTTCTGGAATGTTTCTTGGCTCTAGTAGAGACAGAGCATCTGATCATGGGACACCAAATGACCATGCATCTTGAATTGTCGTTATGAGTTGAGTACCATCAGATTTACTATGCTGTAAGACTAAGCAGGCCTAGACTCAATCCATTGTAAAATGTAATTGGAACTTCCGAGATTGAGTATGAGCAGAACTATAGACTATAAGTAGATGTATAAACAGGTAGGGTAGACCTCCATGGAAGCTACCATTATTGCTTTGGTACCCCTTCCTCAGCTCATGCCTATGGCTGTGTGGTGAAATTATGTATGAATAGGTGAAGATGGAGGAGAAAGCCCATGCTTTTGGCTTACAAATGGGTTGAATTCTTATGTTAGTGTATGCAAAAAATAGATGACAGTTGCTCTATAGTCTCAAGGGTAGCCTTGAAAGATAATGGCAGATGAAAAACTTCACAATGAGAAGAGCTTTGGGTAATGGTCCTGATGATGCACTTTGTGTGGAAAGAAAAGTGACCTTCACACTCATGGGTGAAGAGTGACCTTCACACTCATGGTGAACAACCTATCATTAGTTTGGGGATCTGGAATGAAAAATGTTGAAAGATCAGTGAAAAGAATATTTGGAATAGAGGGAATATAGGCATATAGTTGGAAACATTGGAATGAGCAGGAAATGCGAAGATCTTTGCATCATATATTAAGGCCCACTGGAGAGCAGCTACCATTGAAGAGACAGTAAACCAGCAACTAGACAAAATGACTTAGCCAACTGATGTCAACCAGCCTCTGTTTTCAGCCACCCAGTTGGAAATGGGCACATCAACAAAAGGTCTACATTGGCAGAGATGGAGATTATAAATAGGTCCAATAGCATGGATTCCCACTTATGAAAACCAGTCTAGCTACTATCTTGTTGAAAATACAACCTGCCAGTAAGAGGGAATAATGATAAACTCCCAATTGACATTACTCCTTGAGAAGATCAAAAACTATGCAGTAACAAATTGACTACATTGGGTCCTTTCCACCCTAGACAGGTGTTTCCCTGGACCCTACAGGAACCTCGCTAAAGCTCCTTCCCACAATGATCCCTCACCTGAAAATTTACCGTATATGGTTGTCCTAATGACATCTTTGAACTATGGTGTTGTCGAAGAATACTGAATGTACTATGAATATACTACGGACTGCCGAAAGAAAGAACAAAT
This sequence comes from Trichechus manatus latirostris, assembly GCF_000243295.1. Taxonomy (NCBI): domain Eukaryota; kingdom Metazoa; phylum Chordata; class Mammalia; order Sirenia; family Trichechidae; genus Trichechus; species Trichechus manatus. Next base: position 271,440 of record NW_004444000.1, on the reverse strand, counting down.
CCTCTTGGGAGAAATACAGCCAGAATGCTCCTTAGAAGCAAGGATGGCGAGACCATGTCTCATATAATTTGGACATGTTATCAGGAGGGACCAGTCCCTGGAGGAGGACATCATGCTTGGTAAAATACAGGGTCAGCAAAAAGGAGGCAGACCCTTAATGAGACGGATTGACACAGTGGCTGCAACAATGGGCTCAAGCATAACGATTGTGAGGATGGCGCAGGACTGGGCAGGGTTTGGTTCTGTTGCACATAGGGTCGCTATGAGTTGGAACTGACTCGACAGAGCCTAACAACAACGACATGACCAACATCAAGTGTAAAGATGAAAGTTTATTAATAACTCACATTGGTGGGAACTCCCACAGAAGAAGGGGTTTTATCAGTCAGAGGTTGGTTGTTACAGGAAAACAAGAAGCAGCTGGATTATAGAAGCAAACGTATCCATGTGTTCTTTAGGGAGGGACTACATTTCTTATGATTGGTTGAAGTTCAATTCTAACAGTGGCTGGTTCCAGCAAAAAGGGAACTTGTTTTTCTAAATTTATGACAGTATGCTATAAGGGCCACTTACCAACACACGTGGGGTATCTAGGGTGTCAGTTGAGGAGGGAGGGAACTGGGGAGAAGTGAAACAAACAAACAAAAAAAACCAAACCTGTTGCTGTTGAGTTGATTTCAACTCATAGTGACCCTACAGGACAGGGTAGAATGGCCCCATAGAGTTTCCAAGAAGCACCTGGTGGATTCGAACTGCCAACCTTTTGGTTAGCAGCCTAGCTCTTAACCACTATGCAACCAGGGTTTCCAGACCTAGTGGTTAAGAGTTATAGTTGCTAACCAAAAGGTCAGCATTTCAAATCCACCAGACTCTCCTTGGAAACCCTGTGCTATAGGCTTGCCATGAGTCAGAATCGACTCAACAGTAATGGGGAGAAGTGAGGTATCTCTGAATGAAAGGAGACTTATATCAAGTAGTTGTCACTCAGACATCACAAACTTGTGGGTTCTTCTGATTACAAAGGGCCAGTTTTCAACTGAATGGATACATATTCCAAGTATGGGATTGTCTTTCCTGCCAGCAGAGTAAGTAGCACCACTACCTGATGACTTATGAAGTATTTGATCCACAGACATGAGATCTCTCATAATATCATGTCAGATTAGTGGACCCTCTTTACAGCAAAGAATTCACTGATTGTATTACACATCACTACACTCAGAAACTGCCAGCTTGATAGAATGTCAAAACAGGTTTATAAAGGCATATCAGAAGTGCCAGCTTAGAGGTAATACTCTGTGAGGATCAGACGTCATTCTCTAGGTTGCAGTATATACATTGAATCAAACAGCTTTGTATGGCAGTTTGTGCCCAGAAGGAAGAAAACATGGATATGGGAACAAATGGGTAGAAACAAGAGTGGCCTCATTTACTCTCATTTCCAATGACCCATGTGAGTATTTTCTACCACTGGGCTCTGTAGGTTTAGAGGTCCTTGTCTCCAAAGACGGCATGGTTTTTCCAGGGGACTCAGAAAGATTCTCATTGAATTATAAGCTCCAGCAAGCAAAAAGGAGAGTCCCTGTATTGGCAGGAGGGGTAGTTCTTGTTACACAATGCGAGCATGGAGAAGTTGCAGATGATCAACTTGGGTGCCTCTTGGTACTCTCTTGACCAATTGTGACTCTTAACAGATAGGGGAAACAATCTCAACCTGAGAAGAGAAGGCTGAAGAGGGGCTTAGGCCCTTTGGAGATGAGATTCTTGACTGTGCCACTAGACAAGTCATTGAAACGTGTAAAGGTGGTAGCAAAGGATGAGAGGAATCTTGTATATGGATAGCGGAGGTAGGAGTTGTGCCCTTGAGACCAACTGCAGTGGTGGGGGCTATAGCTCATCCCACTACTCCCTCTCTTCTAAATTTTTCCTCAGGAAGAGAATCCACCACAATCCTGGAAGAGCTGCTCCCCAAACATGTGCAATGTATCTGAGCAGTACGAGGGTTTGGACGGTGGTAGAAACTGAACTGAGCAGCCCAGATCCTCCTTCAAAGAAGGGCTTGCTTGATAGCCATGGAGTGTGGGACAGCAGACAGCCTCTAGTTGTCAGCTGTTTCAGGACCCACCTCCTCTCACTCAAGGCCGTGTCATTCCTGGGATAGTCCACATCTGATTGCAGAGCAAAGAAGTATAATAAAGGTGCAGCCATTTCGACTGAAAGTGGAACAACTCTAATGGGCACTCGTCACTCCAGAGCTCCCTATGTTGCTGGCCGTGGCTCTTTTGAGCCTGCATTCAGCATTTCCCATGCCTGAGCCTGCTTCCTTGCTCTTCTTTTCTCAGGTGTTGATCCAAAACGGTAAACACTTTGTACTCCAAATTCCATCTCAGTGTTTCTTCTGGAGAACCCAGTCTTCAACACCATGTTTTCAAATCTTTCTATAATGACTATGCATTATTTTGTGTGAAAAAGAAGTTATCTACTTAGAAACAAATATTCTTTCAGTTTCAGGTCTCAGGCAGAATCTCCCCAGAACCCTGAAGGGAAAGACCCCAGAGCCAGGCTCATAAAGAGTGTGTGGTAAGGTGAGGAGGTCAGTGTCTCCAGTGGCTGAGAATTGGCTGCTTTCATCTTTTTGCAAGCAATGGGGCAATGGCAAGGGGGTAGGTGGTGTCTGCACAGGGTCTACCTAGAGCCAGATTGAAGGGCACTGGTGGCAAAGTGGTTAAAACGATCAACTGCTAACTGAAAGGTTGGCAGTTTGAAACCACCAGTGGCTCCGAGGAAGAAAGATGGGGCAGTCTGCTTCCATATAGATTTACAGCCTTGGAAACCCTATGGGGTCACTATGAGTTGGAATCAACTCAACGGCAGTGGGTTTGGGTTTTGGGTGAGTCAGGTTGTTACAGTTCTTAGGGTGAAACCAGAGTTGGTCTCAAAGACACTTTCCCTTGTATTTCTGTGTGATCCTTGCTAGAAATTTGCTTTAAGCTTTGCAAACCATCACATTTCCTCCTCTGACTGACACTCTTACCTCTTTCCTTTCAACTCTTTCCTCTTTGTTTCACTTATTTCTTCTTCTTTCTTACCATTTTTGGTCACAGTTTTTATTTTCATTCTTTCTTCCAATATTTTCTTTTATTCCTCCTCACTTTTTTATTCGAATTATTGATTAAGCATACAGATTGAATAGTAAGGTGAAAGGACACAACCCTGAAAAACACCAACAAATGTCTTTTCTTGCTGAAGCTCATTGGGGTCAGGTTTCTGGTCCCTTCTTTGAAGGAGGATCTGTGCAGCTCATCTCAGTTTCTGGAATTGAGTTTGAAAGGTAGATTTCACTGTGACTTTCCCCACCTTGCAGTCTGTGTTCCAGCCAGACACCCTCTCCCTCTTTTTCTCTCCTACTGGTCTTTGAGCATGCTGGTTCCACTGCCAGGAATGCTGTCTCCTTGTTTCTAGTTAACATCTTCCCATTCTTCAGGTCTTCATTAAATAGCTTTTTTCTCCAGGAAACTTCTCCTTCCCACAGGTCAGATCAGGTATCCCACTTACCTGTCCTCATCTCATCTTCTCTTTTCCCATTGCAGCACTTGTCATATGGCTTACTTGTTTGTGTCCCACATTCCCAACACCCAACTCCAACACACACACTCTGCTGTGAGTTTGAGGAGGGAAGATCCATGTCTGTCATTGTCCCAGATGTTTCCCCAGTTCACAGCAAGGGAATTTTTGTTGGCTAAGCATTTTCCTTTTCTCTTTTTCCAGACTACTGCCCATCTCCTATTTGCCTCTCTTTCCTCCCCCACAGCTTACACTCAGAAGTTGTCTCCTTCTCCCCTGGATCTCTGGAGCTTGCTGCCTCTGAATCAGTCAAGTCATAGGAGGGCCTGAGATGCTGGGAATCACTAAGAGTGTGCAGGGAGGGCAGCCATGCGGGGCTACAGGGCTGAAGGCAGCTCTGTCAAGGGAGAAAAGGCCAACTGGAGCCTGCAATTTCTCTTATGTCTAGCAACCCTGCACAGATGGGAGGTGCCCTGCAGCTTAGACACTGCTGCTATCACAATGGCTCCCACAATGGCCTCAAATCAAATTGATGCGTATATCTTTCTTATTTTATTGTGATAAAAAAATATACCACAAAAAATTAGCAATTTAAGCTACACTTAATTTACAATTTAGTGATATGAATCATATTCACCAAGCTGTGCAACCGTCACCATCCATTTCCAAAATTTTTTTATTTCCCCAAGCAGAAACCCAGTACCCCTTAAGCAATAACTCCCTGTTCCTTCCATTCCCTGTAACCACTGATAAACTTTTATCTCTATGAATTTTCCTATTCTAGACATTTAATGTAAGTGGAATCATATTTATCCTTTTGACTCTGACTTATTTCACTTAGCATCATGTTTTCAAGGTTCATCCATGTTGTAGCAAGTATCACAATTTCATTTCTCTTTATGGTTGAATACTGTTTCATTGTATATATCTACCACATTTTATTTATCTATTTGTTAATGGACACTTGGGTTATTTCACCTTTTGACTATTGTGAATAATGCTACAATGAACTTTGGTGTATAAATATTTCTTTCAGCCCTTGTTTTCAATTCTTCTGAGTATATATCTAAGAGTGAAATTGCTGGGTGATATGGTAATTCTATGTTTAACTTTTTGAGAAACGGCCAAACTGTTTTCACAGTGGTTATACCATTTTCCATCCCCATTAGCAATAGATGACGGTTCCAATTTCTCCGCAGCCTCACTAACATTTGTTATTTTCTATTTTTCTGATCTTAGCCATACTAGTGGGGGTAAAGTGGTATCACACTGTGGCTTCGAATTGCATTTCCTTAATGACTAATGATATTAAACATCTTTTCATGTGCTTGTTGATCATTTGTATTCCTTCTTTGGAAAAATGTCTATTCAAGCCTTTTCCCTTTTTTTACTGTTTTGTTTGTGTTTTGTTGTTGATTTGTAAGAGCTCTTTATATATTCTGGATACTAAAACCCTGGATCCCTGGTGGAACAGTGGTTAAGAGCTTGGCCACTAAACAAAAGGTCGGCAGTTCAAAGCCACCAGCTTCTCCTAGGAAATCCTATGGGGAAATTCAACTCTGTCCTATAGGGTCGCTATCACTCCAAACTGACTTGATAGCAACGGGTTTGGTTTTTTATTT
>NW_004444000.1:265126-266154 GCF_000243295.1 Trichechus manatus latirostris | reverse complement strand
TTTAGATGAAGGTTTACAGAATAGTTTCTCATTAAACAGTCAGTACACATATTGTTTTATGACATTGATTAACAACCCCACAGCATGTTAATACTCTCCCTTCTCGATCTTGGAGGACTCTTTTTTTTTGGTGAAAATATACATAACCAAAGTCACACCATTTCAAAAGTTTCTACATGTACAATTCAGTGACGTCGATTACATTCTTCCAGTTGTGCTGCTATTCTCACTATCTTTTTCCAAATTATTCCATCACGATTATCAACTGACTGCCCCGTAGGCTTCCCATCAAAACTTTTCATTTGCTGTTGTCAATTTGATCTCACACAGATGATTCTTTTTTTTGTACCTTAGATGAAAGTTTGCAGAACAAATAGTTTCTCATTAAACAGTACACATATTGCCTTATGACAATGGTTAACAACCCCATGACATATCAACAATGTCCCCTCTCAACCTTGGGTTCCCTATCACTAGCTTTCCTGTCCCCTCCTGCCTTCTAATCCTTGTCCCTGGACTGCTGTGCCTCATTAGTCCTGTTTTGTTTTATAAGGCTGGCCAATCCCTGGCTGAACGGTGAACTTCGGGGGTGACTTCACCACTGAGCTAAAACGGTGTCTAGGGGCCATACTCTCGGTGTTTCTCCAATCTTTCAGGCCAGTAAATCTGGTCTTTTTTTGTGAGATGGAATTTTGTTCTACATAATTCTCCAGCTCTGTCCAGGACCCTCTATTGTGATCCCACTCAGAGCAGTCAGTGGTGGTAGCTGGGCACCATCTAGCTGTACTGGACTCAGACTAGTGGAGGCCATGGTAGCTGTGGTCCATTAGTCCTTTGGACTAATCTTTTCCTCGTATCTTGTTCTCTTCACTCTCCCTTGCTCATGAAGGGGTGAAACCAGTGGAGGATCTTAGATGGCTGCTCACAGTCTTTTAAGACCCCAGACACTACTCACCAAGGTAGAATGTAGAACATTGTCTTTATAAACTGTGTTATGCCAATTGAGCTAGATGTCCCCCGAGACCATG
>NW_004444000.1:243185-264963 GCF_000243295.1 Trichechus manatus latirostris | reverse complement strand
CAAAGATTGTTTCTTTTTGTGTGTAAACTTTTACACGAGCTTTTACATTAGAGGTCTCATACAATATTTGCCCTTTTGTGATTGACTTATTTCACTCAGCATAATGTCCTCCAGTTTCATCCATGTTATGAGATGCTACACAGATTCATCATTGTTCTTTATCTTTACATAATACTCCATTGTGTGTATGTACCATAGTTTGTTTATCTATTCATCTGTTTATGGGCCTCTAGGTTGTTTCCGTCTTTTTGCTATTGTGAACAATGCTGCAATGAATATGGGTGTGCATATGTCTATTTGTGTGATGACTCTTATTTCTCTACGATATATTCCTAGGAGTTGGGTTGCATTTTGTAGTGCCTTTTTTTGTGGTGCTGATGTTTTCTTTGTTCCTCTTACTCTCCTGTGCTGATCTCTTTGTGGATTTTTTTTTCATTTCTTTTGTTTTGTAGGTTTTGTTTTTACTGAGACTTTACGTTTTTCTTCTTTATTTTGATGAGTAGGTTTGTTAACATCCTTTGTGGTTACCTTGAAATTTACCCTTATCTTCCTAGATTTTAACCAGTTTATTATTATTTGGTATCGCCTTGCCTTCCTCTCCATTAGAAGGTTCTATACCTACACCATTTATTGTTCTGATGCTTTTGTCATTTACAGATTAACCTCTCTGGCTCCGTGTTGTAATTCTTTTGGTTTTGCATAGTCCTTAAAAGTTCATTTCCTAGGGTGGTATCTGGCTAGTAGAATCATGTTTCCTATATTCAGCCTGTGGTCTGATGTTGTTTGTTCTCAGATCGAAGGACTACCTTTAATAATTCTTGTCATTTTGGTTTGGTTTTTACATAATCCCTTAATTTCTATTATCTGGAAATGGCCTAATGTCACCATCATAAGTGAACGAGAGTTTTGCAAATATATTACTCTTGGATGGCAATTTTTTTCCTTTCACGGTTTTCTTTTATGTTATCCCATTGCCTTCTTGCCTGCATGGTTTCTGCCAAGTAAACAGAGCTTAGTCCTATTGTTTCTCTTCTGTATGTGAATTTTTGTTTTTCTCAAGCTGCTTTCAGGATTCTGTTTGTTTTTGGTATTAGTGAGTGTGATTATGATATGCCTTGATGATTTTCTTTTAGGGTCTATTGTATATGGGGTTCGTTGAGTTTCTTGAATGGTCAGCTTTCCATCTTTCATGATACTGGAGAAGTTTTCTGTCAGCAGTTCTTCAATGATCCTCTCTGTGTTTTCTGTTTTCTCCCTCTGTTCTGAAACTCTGATAATTTGTAGATTTTTGCTTTTGATTGTATCCCACATGATTCTCAGTTTCTTCATTTTTCTTTGTTTTCCTCAAAAAGAGTTGTATCCAAGTGTTTGTCTTCAATTTCACTGATCGTATCTTCTGTTGTTTCAAAGCTGCTCCTCAGCCCTTCTATGATACTGTCCATTTCTGAAATCTTGTTTATCTTTTGGATTTCTAATTGTTGCTTTTGTATGATTTCTAGTTATAAATTTATTTTAGCATTTTGTTCCTGGATTATTTTCTTGAATTTTTCCTTTTTTGTCTGTAATTTCCATGAATTTGTCTACTTTTTCCTCATTTTTGTCTGCTTTTTGCTTCAACTCTTGGATAATTGTGAATATTAGAGATTTGAATTCCCTATCAGTTAGATCTAGTGCCTTTTCTTCTACTGGAAAGTCATCTGGTGTTGTATTTTTGACTGCTACTAAAATCATCCTGTCCTGTTTTTGTAAATGTTTTGATAATGTCTGCTATCTTTGGGGCATTCTGTGGCTATTTTCCTCATTTATTGATTGTAGATTTGTTTGTTTCATCCTGCTTTTTTGTTTTATTTGGTTATGTCTGAGCAGGTGGGCTGTGCATTCTTTGTTGTTTGCTTGTCTGTGGGCATGATACTTTTCACCTCCTTTTCCAATGGGCAGTGTCAGTCACTCAGGTATGATACAGCAGGGCAGGTCCAGCTGAAGGGGAGTTGCTGGGATGAGTTGTTTGTGGCATGTACCAGGGCTGACAGTGCGGACCAGCAATCAGTGCAGGGCAGGTTCCAGTAGGCCGGGCCTGTGCTGCTTGGGAGTGTGATGTTCAGAGCATGGTGTAGGTAGGCAGGAAGGAGAGGGTAGAAGGTGATGTGTGGAGTTAAGACGGGTATGAAAAAGAAGAGAGAGAGGAGATAGAAACAGGAGCCAAAAACATACACACAAACAAAAAAGAGTGCTAAGGGAGTTTGCTATTAGAGTGGAGAAATGAGAGTCTGAGAAATGGGGAAAAACAAAAATGAGAAAAAAGAAAACGGGTAAAAATAAAAAAAATGAATAAATCAAAAACTGGACATGAAGAAAGACAAAAAGGGAATTTAGAGAGAGAAGAAAACAAAACAAAGTAACAAAAAAACCAAAACCAAAAAAAGAAAAAAGAAATGTCCCAGGGATGTCCCTGTGCATCTGTGCAGAGTAAGGGAGTAGGTTCCAAGCCACACGTTACAGCCCAGCTAGAAGGGGCTCCCATGCTGAGAAAAGAAAAAGAAAACAAAGAAACAAATCAAAACAGAACAAATCAGAGCAACCAAAAAAACACACAAAAAAGTCCCTTGGTGTCTTGGGTCTTAAAAGCTTGCAAGCAGCCATCTAAGATACATCAATTTGTCCCAGCCACCTGTAATAAAAGAGAATGAAGAACACCAAAGACACAAGGAAAGTATTAGCCCAAGAGACAGAAAGGACCACATAAACCAGAGACTTCATCAGCCTGAGACCAGAAGAACTAGATGGTGCCCGGCCACCACCAATGACCACCCTGACAGGGAACACAACAGAGAGTCCCTGATGGAGGAGGAGAAAGGTGGAGTGCAAAACTCAAATTCTAGTAGGAATACCGGACTTAATGGTCTGACAGAGACTGGATGAACCCCGGAAAGCATGGCCCCTGGATTGTCTATCAGCCCAGAACTAAAACAATTTCTGAGGCCAACTCTTCAGACAGGGATTGGACTGGACTGTGGGACATGAAGTGATACTCATGAGGAGTGTGCCTCTTAGCTCAAGTAGATACAAGAGACTAAATGGGCAGCTTCTGTCCGGAGGTGAGATGGGAAGGCAGAGAGGGTTAGGAGCTGATTGAATGGACATGGGGAAACAGGAATGGAAAGGAGGAGTGTGCTGTCACGGTATGGGGAGAGCAATTATGGTCACATAATAATGTATGTATAAATTTTTGTATGGGAGACTAACTTGGTATGTAAACTTCATTTAAACTACAAAAATTAAAAATTAAAAATTTCAGAAAATAAAAAGCCCTGGAGGTCCCACCAGCGTGGCGGCATGGGCTGGGAAGCAGTTTCACAGTTGAGCGGTGTTTTGAAGCCTTTCAGGAAGAAGCAAAGATGGCACACAGAACCAGGTACTTGAAAGAAGCGAGGGGGAGGTGTTGAGAGGTAAGGAAGAAATCTAAAGAATCAGGAAAAATCAACACCAGCAGTTCACAAAGGCACTCAGGGAGCCAGCCAGTGCAGGCAGGTGGAATCCAAGCAACACCAGGATGAAGCTGGTGCTTCCCAACCAAGAGACTGTGACTGCAGGGGGCAGAGGAGACTAAGTGGAGGTGAAGAAGGGTGGGGGTGGGAAAGCATATATCGCTAGTTACTTGTTGTTCTGTCTCATGCTGGAAGCTCCGCGAAGCTCTTTCCTTGTACCCCCTGTTCGCTGATCTCTGACAGGAGTCCAAGATGGCAGATCCGTGCTGCAGTAGCTGATAGGGGACCTCTGCATGTATCTCTCCTCACTGTCTGTTCTCGGTCAGTTTCTTATTCCATTTGGTGCTTAGCTGAGTTCTTTATCTCTTCTTTTGATGCTTAGGGTTTCAGGATTCAGTTTTTTTATTTTTAAACCCTTATCAGATATGTTATTGTTGTTGTTAGGTGCTGTCGAGTGGATTCCAACTCATCGAGACCCTATGTACAACAGAACAAAACATTGCTCTGTCCTGCTCCAACCTCACAATCCTTGTTATTCTTGAGCCCATTGTTGCAGCCACTGTGTCAATCTGTCTCATTGAGGGTCTTCCTCTTTTTCGCTGACCCTCCACTTTACCAATCATGATGTCCTTCTCCAGGGACTGGTCCCTCCTGATAACATGTCCAAAGTATGTAAGACAAAGTCTCACCATCTTTGCTTCCAAGGAGCATTCTGACTGTATTTCTTCCAAGAGAGATTTGTTCGTTCTTTTGGCAGTCCGTGATATATTTGATATTCTTCACCAACACCATAGTTCAAAGGTGTCAGTTATTCTTTGGTCTTCCTTATTCATTGTCCAGGTTTCACATGCATATGAGGCGACTGAAAACACCATAGCTTGTGTCAGGCACACTCAGTCTTCAAGGTGACACCTTTGCTTTTTAACACTAAAGAGGTCTTTTGCAGCAGATTTTCCCAATGCAATGTTGTCTTAGGCTGGGTTCTGTAGAGAAGTAAAACCAGTAAAGCGTATAAATGTAGGATTTATATCAAGGAAATGACTCACGTGCTTGTAGAGGCTGGAATGTCCCAAGTCTGTGGGTTTAATATTTTCTCCCACAGAATTGTTCAATATTTCAACTTGAGGCTTCAATTTTTTCTTCAGTCCTTTCAGCTTAAGAAATGCTGAATATGTTCTTCCCTTTTGGTTTTCTTCTTTTCATTGTTGTAGTTTAAATGAAGTTTACATATCAAGTTAGTCTCCCATGCAAAAATTTATACATACATGGTTATGTGACCATAATTGCTCTCCCCATACTGTGACAGCACACTCCTCTTCTCCACCCGTTTCCCCATGTAAATTTAACCAGCTCCTAACCCTCTCTGCCTTCCCATCTCACCTCCAGATAGAAGCTGCCCATTTAGTCTCTTGTATCTACTTGAGCTAAGAGGCACACTCCCCATGAGTATCACTTCATGTCCCACAGTCCAGTCCAATCCCTGTCTGAAGAGTTGGCCTCAGAAATTCTTTTAGTTCTGGGCTGATAGAGAATCCAGGGACCATGCTTTCTGGAGTTCCTCCAGTCTCAGTCAGACCATTAAGTCTGGTATTCTTACTAGAATTTGAGTTCTGCACCCTACATTTCTCCTCCTCCATCAGGGACTCTCTTTTGTGTTCCCTGTCAGGGTGGTAATGGGTGGTAGCTGGGCACCATCTAGTTCTTCTGGTCTCAGGTTGATTAAGTCTCTGGTTTATGCGGCCCTTTCTGTCTCTTGGGCTAATATTTCCTTGTGTCTTTGGTGTTCTTCATTCTCCTTTATTCCAGGTGGCTGGGACAAATTGATGCATCTTAGATGGCTGCTTGCAAGCTTTTAAGACCCCAGACACCACTCACTGAAGTAAGATGCAGAACGTTTTCTTAATAAGCTTTGTTATGCCAATTGACCTAGATGTCCCCTGAAAGCATGGTCCCCAATTCCTTAACCTTCCTACTCTGTCCCTCAAAGTGTTTGATTGTATTCAGGAAACATCTTGGTTTTCTAACTCCAGGTCTTTCAAATGTAATTTTAACACTTTTTTTTTTTTGTCTTCTGGAGCTGCTCTTTAAAAGCTTCTGTTCAGCTTTTTTACATCATTTCTTCCGCTCACTTTAGCTACTCAACGTTCAAGAGCAAGTTTCAGAGTCTCTTCTGACATCCATTTTTGTCTTTTCTTTCTTTCCTGTCTTTTTAATGACCTCTTGCTTTCTTCATGTATGATGTCCTTGATATCATTCCACAGCTAGTCTGGTCTTCAGGCATTAGTGTTCAACACATCAAATCTATTCTTGGGATGGTCTCTAAATTCTGGTGGTATATACTCAAAGTCGTACTTTGGCTTTTGTGGACTTGGTGGTCTGTAATCAGAGATATAATTTTCAAATATGTTCTCCCTTTCTGTAGGTTGTCTCCTCACTTTCTTGATACCGTCCTTAAATATAACCCAGCATCATTTGTTAAAAAGACTATTCTTTCCCATAGAATGGACTCGGCACCCTTGTCAAAAATCATCTGACCATGAAGATAAGGGTACGTTTCTGGACTCTCAATTCTGTTAGATTGTCTTATATGTCTGTCATTATACCAGTAATATACTGTTTTTATTACTGTAGCTTTATGTATTTTGAGGACATACATTTTTAAAATCATGAAATGCTTTAAAACCCTGGGTGGCATTTTCTAGAGATAAGCCTAAGTGGGAAAATGGTGACCTGAGACCCTCACCTACATATGAAGTTACCAGAACCACTTACCTGTGTCTTATTCAACAAGAACTGTGTAACTTCTGAGAATCAGTCAGTGAAGACATAAATGACCTTGATCTTGCCCTTGTCCTTAAGCAAGTTCTAGTCTAGTGAGGAAAATGAGAGAATGTGAAAGCAAGACACCATGTAATTTAGTGGTGAGGTGTGTGGTAGAGAGAATAATTTTGAAGGAGTTCAGAGAAAGGTAAGATCAACAGAGTGGGGTGAGAGACATGGAAAATATGAAGGGAGTGAAAATGGAATTGAGCTGAATGGTGTACTGTACTTTAAAAGTGGCTCCGGTTTTAACACGTATTTGCTTGTTGACATTGTGCAAGTCATTTAAACTTGTAGAAGCTCTATTTCATCATTAGTTAATAGGAATAGTAATAAAACCCCACTTGCTTGGATCATTGTGAGGAATCAATGATACGTGCCTGGTACAAGCCTGGAGAGAATATTATTGTCATTATTGTCATCATCTTGATCACCATTATTTTCATAATCACCATCATCATTAGGAGAGGAGGGCTTCACAGGCTGGTGAGTTGGAGACCTTAAGGAGTCATCCACTGAAGCATGTTATGCCATATGGCAATAGGCCTTGGAAAGGCACATGCAACGGATGTGCTAAATAGTCGTGATCATCATCATAAGTCACTATTGCCACATCTCAGCATTGGCCCTGGAACGTCCTGGGTCCTTATTGATGACAGTGTTGGGCTTCTTGAGTGGAGAAAAATGAAACACCCAAATTCTTTCTGAAGGGTGATTGAAGTACCAGGAGATGAGAGAGAAAGGAAGACATAATCCAGTTTTGCTCTTTTTACATCATTGGACGGTCATCAGACAGATGTAGAGTCCATGTCTCCCAAACAAAACCTTCACATCCTTAAAAGCCAGAACCCACTTTGCCCCCTCACTTGTGGATGCCAGTCTGTCCATTTTTCTCTTCTCTAAGTTAGTCTATCTGCCATTCAGTGTTTTTAAATGATCTCTGCAACTCATCTCTGATATTTGCTCGTTTTAAAAGCTTCCTCATTTGTTGTGGATGTTTATTGCTGTCTGTAGAAATAGCATGGGAGAGATGTTTGACCGGCTCTAACTTCAGAAGGGGGTAGGAGAATCAAGATCAACAGCCTGGGGCTGATTCCTGTGAGGTGCAGGTCAGACATACATCCTCTGCTATCTTTACCAATTCTGACACCAACCATCCCTCCCACGGCACTCTCTACTTCTTTGCTTGGTTCGATAATTCATTGCAATGGCCACACAGAACTCACAGACAATACTCACGATTATTGAGTTTATTAGGGAAGTAACAGGTTACGATTCAGGTTGAGGAACGCTCAGGATGCATTTCTTCCATCGGGACAGCCTCTTCCCAGCTGTGCTTGCAGGCATACCTCTCTCTGGCTCTCCGCATCTGCCCAAAGGCATTCAACTTTCTCACTTCACGGGCTGGGAAGCCCTCTACGCCATCTCCTGCCTGTCTCTCCTTCCTTGGTGGTGGTTGGATCCTATTTTTTCCACCTCTGGAATGGTTCATTTCAAGCCCAGAGGGATGGCAAAACTGACCAATCCCCTTGTTGGGCCACAATTATCCTATTTTCACCGTCCCACTCAGTCACCTGGGTGGGAGTTACAAGGCAATGGCAAGAAAGGCCGCACGAAAGTGATCCATTACATGACAGTGTCCCAAAGGAAATGCAGCAAAAGAGGATAGCCTCATTGTAGCTAGTGACCCAGCTGCTGGCTTCTCTGTTAGTGAGTATATGAGATGTTCCAAAGCCAGTGCCAGGAGTCTCAGCCCTTTGGTCAGCGTCTTTCAGGTGTAAGCTGCTCATTGCCCAAGGGAGAAGATCAGAGGGGTCAGCAACTCAGGGCCACTTAGTTCCTTCTGCTGAAAAAACAACAAAGGCTTTTACTCTGACAATGGGTGAGAACCTCCATAACAATGCCCACTCCATTTACAGACTCTTTTTCTATTATATATATATATATAATTTTATTTTTGTTGTTGTTGAGAATATACACCAAATTCAACAATTACTACATGTACCATTCAGTGATATTGACTACATTCTTCAAGTTGTGCAACCATTCTCACCCCCTTTTCTAAGTTGTTCCTCCCTCATTAACATAAACTCACTGCTAAGTTTCCTATCTTATCCTATCAAACCTTTCAAGTGGCTGTTGTCAGTTTGATCCCATATAGGAAGTTCTTAAAAGAGCACAATGCTCAAGGCAGGCATTATTTACTAGTTAAGCCAAACTAGTGTTTGGTTTTAAGAACACTTCAAGGGATATTTTGGGTTTAAGATTTAAAGATTATCTCAAGGCATAAGTTTCAAGGGTTCATCTAGCCTCTATGGTTCCAGAAAGTCTGGATTCCATGAAAATTTGAAATTCTGTTCTGCATTTTCCCCCTTTTGATCAGGGTGCTGCTATAGAATCTTTGATCAATAAGTTCAGAAATGATAGCCAGGCACCATCCAGTTCTTCTGGTGTCATAGCTGTTGTTCATGAAGGCAATTAGCCACACATTCCGTTTCCTCCTCATGTTCAAGGTCTGTTATGTGCCAGGTAATCAGCTAGAAGCTTTTCATACACTATCCGGTGTCTACACTGACCCTACTATGTCAGTGTTATTTTCATTTTATAGTTGGTGAAACTCTGACTCAGAAAGAACTCATGCTGTGTAAGTGGTGCTTTCCCACCACAGCCTGTTGAGTCCCCTCCATATGTGATTCTGACTGGGCATCATGGTCCTGAGGACACCCTTTATCTGGATGGTGCAGGCCCTCTCCTCAGCCCTGCCTTCCACCACAGGCCCACCAGGACCCTGGAGGAGAGAATTGAAATGCCCTATAACCTCCTATGCACTACTCTTTAGTGCTGTTTATGAAGCTGCATTCTCTGTGGTGCTGGTAATGGCTGTGATATGCACTGTAACAGTTTTGTTATTCCAAATATCCCTTTTTAAGAGACTATTACATGGCTTTCCACATGTCTAGGTAACTTATTATGTAAATGAAGTATTAGTCTTCTGTAGCTCCTAGCTGAAATCAAATGTGTTTTATAATAGACATGATGCTTTTTCATATGTCAGAATAAATCAGCAAAAATGGAAAATTGAACTAGAGGTACTACCATTCACAGAAGGGGACAGGTGGAAAATTCTTTGTTACATGATGCCAGGAAGAATGTTACTCAACAATCCTGGGTTAAGAGGAGGTGTCTTTTAGCTTTCACATAATGATTTCTCTTCTGAGGTAATTGTTCAGGATTGAAGAGTGATCTGGAGAGTATAGACCCCCTAAATCTTATAGTGCCTGGCTATAGTAAGGAAAGCTAGGATAAGGTCCAATTTCCTTTTCCTCTAGCTATGTGATAGAAAAACTGGCACAACAGGTTTCTCTGCTGGTTAATAAATAAGTGTGCCTAAGTAAAACAAAGAAGGAAATGCTCCATGACACATGTTATCTAATTTAAGTTAAAGGTTGGAGTCCTGGTTTTGTCTTCTAACTACCTTGTGACTACACTCAGGATCACAAGATCATGAGTCAACCCTAGCCACCACGTAGCCAGGTGATTGAAACCCCAGAACCCATCCTATAGCCTTTTTTAACCTATAATTATGTACATATCTTAGTCGTGGCCCTTTCCCTGCTTCTGTAGTCCCACCTACAACAGTGATGAACTGAACTGTTACCAACCATGACCTGGTGATGATTTTCTTTGTTCTCTGTAATATATAATGGACACCATGACTGTGATTCACCAGATTCCTTCAGTCCCTGTACTGGGTACAGGCTGATGGTCTCCCTCATTCAAATGATTGTCTTGGCTTACTAAAAACCTATTTTGATTAAATTTGAGTCTGGGATCATTTTCCTCTATGACTGGAGTGAACCTCAGTCTGAAAGCTGAGTCAGTGAACAGATTTGTCCTCTGACCCACAGCCTTCCCAATTTAAGAAGGCAATTTCGTTAAACTCATTTACTAAGTATCTCTAAATTTGCACACACCTGACTTTTGTGCAAATAAAATGATTTTAAAATGTATTTTTCTTAATCACTTGAAGAATTTTATGAAAAACCCTTGGGACTGTTTCCAACAAAACAAGTGTGAAGGAAAAAAAATTAATAACAGACATCTTACTTTGATTTTAAGGTTTCTTCTTGCTCACAAAATCAAATTTTTAGCAGTCAGACTACCTTATGGCCTGATGTGAGTTGATCTCAGTAACTGGAGGAGGGCAGGGATCAATCAATCTTGTTAAGATTAGTCAATAGTTGATCTTCTATTCTTCTCCCTCCTCTTCTCTTTATAAGCCTCATTGTAACTAGCCTACTTAGAATCATTTGCATTTACTTAGAAAGTTCTTCCTATATGATTGTAGAATAATTGCTCAGAATAAACTTTGTGGTTCAATTTCTCTGAGTTTTGATTTTTTTTTAATTTTTTTATTTTTTCGCATACAAAAATTTATACATACATTGTTATGTGACTTTAATTGCTCTCCCCATACTGTGACAGCACACTCCTCTTTTCCACCTCTGATTCCCCATGTCCATTCAACCAGCTCCTAACACTCTCTGTCTCCCCATCTCACCTCCGGATAGAATCTGCCCATTTAGTCTCTTGTATCTACTTGACCTAAGAGGCACACTCCTCACGAGTATCACTTCCTGTCCCACAGTCCAGTCCAATCCCTGTCTGAAGAGTTGGCCTCAGAAATTGTTCAGTTCTAGCCTGATAGAGAATCCAGGGGCCAGGCTTTCCGGGGTCCTCCAGGCTCAGTCAGACCATGAAGTCTGGTCTTCTTACTAGAAGTTGAGTTCTGCACCCCACCATTCTCCTCCTCCATCAGGGACTCTCTGTTGTGTTCTCTGTCAGGGCGGTCAATCGTGGTAGACAGGCACCATCTAGTTCTTCTGGTCTCAGGTTGATGAAGTCTCTGGTTTATGTGGCCCTTTCTGTCTCATGGGCTAATAATTTCCTTGTGTCTTTGGTGTTCTTCATTCTTCTTTACTCCAGGTGTTTGGGACCAATTGATGCATCTTAGATGGCCGCTTGCAAGCTTTAAAGACCCCAGACGTCACTCACCAAAGTAGGATGCAGAACATTTTCTTAATAAGCTTTGTTATGCCTATTGCCCTAGATGTCCCCTGAAAGCACAGTCCCCAGATCCCTACCCTGCTACTCTGTCCCTCAAAGTGTTTGATTGTATTCAGGAAACTTCTTAGCTTTGATTTAGTCCAGTTGTGCTGACTTTCTCTGGAGTGTGTGCTGTCCTTCCCTTCGTCTAAGATATTTCTAACCGCTACCTAGTTAGTAAATAACCCCCACCCTTCCTCCCCACCCCCGTAACCATCAAAGAATGTTTTCTTCTGTGTTTAAACCTTTTCTTGAGTTCTTATAGTAGTGGTCTTATACAATATTTGTCCTTCTGTGACTGAATAAATTCACTCAGCATAATGACCTCCAGCTTCCTCCATGTTATGTTTCACGGCTTCATTGTTATTTATCATTGTGTAGTATTCCATGGTGTGGATATACCATAATTTGTTTATCCATTCGTCCGTTGATGGCCACCTAGGTTGTTTCCATCTTTTTGCTATTGTGAACAGTGTTGCAATGAACATGGATATGCATATATCTATTCGTGTGACAGCTCTTCTTTCTCTAGGATATATTCCAAGGAGTGGGATAGCTGAATCATATGGTACTTCTATTTCTAGCTTTTTAAGGAAGCATCAAATCGATTTCCAAAGTGGTTGTACCAGTTTACATTCCCACCAACAGTGTATAAGTGTTCCAGTCTCTCCACACCCTCTCCAGCATTTATTATTTTGTGTTTTTGGATTAATCCTAGCCTTGTTGGGGTGAGATTATATCTCATTGTAGTTTTGACCTGCATTTCTCTAAATGCTAATGATCGTGAGCAGTTCTTCATGCGTCTGTTAGAGGACTGAATATCTTCTTTGGTGAAGTGCCTGTTCATATCCTTTGCCCATTTTTAACTAGGTTATTTGTCTTTTTGTTTTTGAGCTATTGCAGTATCTTGTAGATTTTAGAGATTAGATGTTGATCGGATTTGTCATAGCCAATTTTTTTTCCCAGTCTGTGGGATATGTTTTGATTCTTTTTGTGAAGTCTTTTGATGAGCCTAAGTGTTTGATTTTTAGGAGCTTCCAGTTATCTAGTCTCTCTTCTGTTGCTTGTGCATTGTTACTTATGGTTCGTATTCTGTTTATGCCATGTATTAGAGCTCCTAGCATTGTCCTTATTTTTTCTTCCATGATCTTTATCGTTTTCGGTTTTATATTCAAGTCTTTGATCCATTTTGAGTTAGTTTTTGTGCATGGTGTGAGGTATGGGTCTTGTTTCAGTTTTTTGCAGGTGGATATCCAGTTATGCCAGCACCATTTGTTAAAGAGACTGTCTTTTCCAAAATTAATGGACTTTGGGCCTTTGTCGAACATCAGCTGCTCATAGGTGCATGAATTTATGTCTGGATTCTCAATTCTGTTCCGTTAGTCTATGTATCTGTTGTTGTACCAATGCCAGGTTGTTTTGACTACCATGGCGGTATAATAGGTTCTAAAATCAGGTAGCGTAAGGACTCCCACTTTGTTCTTCATCTTGAGTAATGCTGTATTTATTTGAGGCCTTTTCCCTTTCCATATGAAGTCGGTGACTTTTTTCTCCATCTCATTAAAAAATGCTGGTGGAATTTGGATCGGGATTGCTTTGTATCTGTAGATGGCTTTGGGTAGAATTGACATTTTCACTATGTTGAGTCGACCTAACCATGAGCAAGGTATGTTTTTCCACTTACGCAGGTCTCTTTTAGTTTCTTGCAGTAGTGTCTTGTAGTTTTCTGTGTATAGATCCTTTACCTCTCTGTTTAGACTTATTCTTAAGTATTTTATCTTCTTGGGGGCTATTGTAAATGGTATTGATTTGCTGATTTTTTCTTCGAGGTTCTCTTTGTTGGTGTAAAGGAATCCAACTGATTTTTGTATGTTTTTCTTGTATCTTGAAATTTTGCTGAAATCTTCTATTAGTTCCAGTAGTTTTCTTGTGGATTCTTTAGGGTTTTCTGTGTATAAAATCGTATTATCTGCAAATACAGATACTTTCACTTCTTTCCTACCAATTTGGATGCGCTTTATTTCTTTTTCTAGCCTAATTCCTCTGGCTAAGACCTCCAGCACAAAGTTGAATAAGACTGATGATAGAGGGCATCCTTTTCTGGTCCCCATTCTCAAGGGGAATGCTTTCAAAGTCTCTCCATTTAGGATGATGTTGCCTGTTGGTGTTGTATAAATGCCCTTAATTATACTGAGGAATTTCCCTTCTATTCCTATTTTGTTAAGAGTTTTTATAATGAATATGTGTTGGACTTTGTCAAATGCCTTTTCTGCATCGATTGATAAGATCATGTGGCTCTTGTCTTTTGTTTTATTTATGTGATGGATTACATTGATTGATTTTCTAATGTTGAGCCGTCCCAGCATAGCTGGTATAAATCCCACTTGATCATGGCAAATTATTTTTTTGATATGCTGCTGAATTTTGCTGGCTAGGATTTTGTTGAGGATTTTTGCGTCAATGTTCATGACGGATATTGGTGTATAATTTTCTATTTTTGTGGTGTCTTTACCTGGTTTTGGTATCAGGGTTATGCTGGCTTCATAGAATGAGTTTGGGAGTATTCCCTCCTTTTCTATGCTCCGGAATACCTTTAGTAGAAGTGGTGTTATCTCTTCTCGGAGAGTTTGGTAGAATTCTTCAGTGAAGCCATCCAGGCCAGGGTTTTTTTTGTTATTGGGAGATTTTTAATAACCTTTTCAATCTCTTCTTTTGTTATAGGTTTATTTAGTTGTTATACCTCAGTTTGTGTTAGTTTAGGTAGGTAGTGAGTTTCTAGAAATTCGTCCATTTCCTCTAGGTTTTCAAATTCGTTAGAGTATAATTTTTCTTAGTACTCTGATTCTTTTAATTTCAGTTGGTTCTGTTGTGATATCACCCATCTCTTTTCTTATAGGGGTTATCTGCTTCCTCTCCTGTTTTTCTTTTGTCAGTTTGGCCAGTGGTTTATCAATTTTGTTGCTTTTCAAAGATCCAGCTTTTGGTCTTATTAACTCTTTCAATTGTTTTTCTATTCTCTATTTCATTTAATTCTACTCTAATTTTTATTATTTCCTTTCTTCTGGAGCCTGAGGGCTTCTTTGGCTGTTCTCTTTCTACTTGTTCCAGTTGTAGGGTTAATGTTTTGAATATGGCTCTTTCTTCTTTTTGGTTGTATGAGTTTATTGCTATAAACTGACCTCATTTTGTGTCCAAAATGTTCTGGTAGGATGTGTTTTCATTCGCATTTGAGTCTATGAATTTCTTCATTCCATCCTTAATTTTTTCTATAACCCACTAGTTTTTGAGCTTGGTGTTTTTCAGTTTCCATGTGTTTGATTTTTTTCCTTGATTTTTCTGTTGTTGATTTCCAGTTTTATGGCTTTATGTTCAGATAAGATGCTTTGCAGTATTTCGATGCTTTGTATTTTGTTAAGGCTTGCTTTATGGCCTAATATTTGGTCTATTCTGGAGAACGTTCCATGTGTGTTGGAAAAGAAAGTATACTTGGCTGCTGTTGGGTGGCATGTTCAGTATATGTCTGTGAGATCAAGTTGGTTGATTATAGCATTTAGCTCTTCCGTGTCTTTGTTGAGCTTCTTTCTGGTTGTTCTGTCCTTCACCGAAAGTGGTGTGTTGAAGTCTCCTATTACTATTGTGGAACTATCTGTCTTTTCAGTGTTGTTAGAGTTTGTTTTATGCATTTTGGAGCCCTGTCATTGGGTGGGTTAATATTTATTATAGTTATGTCTTCCTTGTGTATTGACCCTTTCATCATTATATAGTGTCCTTCCTTATCCTTTGTGGTGGATTTTATTTAAAGTCTATTTTGTCAGAGATTGAATATTGCCACTCCTGCTTTTTTTGAGTGTTGTTTGCTTGATATAGTTTTCCATCCTTTGAGGTTTGGTTGGTTTGTGTCTTTAAGTCTAAGGTGTGCATTTTGCAGGCAGCAGATAGATGGATTGTGTTTTTTTAATCCAATCTGTCACTCTCTGTCTCTGCTTTGGTGAATTTAGTCCGTTTAAATTCAGCGTAATTATTGATAGGTATGAGTTTAGTGCTGTCGTTTTGATGTTTTTTTTTGTGTGTGTGTGCTGTTCACAGTTTCTTTGTTCCACTTAATTTTCTGTGATGATTCATTTTCTTTATGTGTTCTGTTTTCATCTTTTTCATTGTTGTTGATTTTATGTTTGATGAGTCTTTATATTTTTCTAGTTTTTTATTTTGACTTGTAGGATTGTTAGTTTCCTTTGTGGTTTACCTTAATATTTACCCCTATTTTTCTAAGTTTAAACCAGTCTTTTATTTCTTTGTATTGCCTTGACTTCCTCTCCATATGAAAAATCTACGACTAGATTATTTAGTCCCTCTTTTTTTTTTAATGTTGTCATCATTTACGTATTGACGTCTCTGTTTCCCTTGTTTCAGTGTTTTAGCTTTGATTTACTTTTGTGACTTCCCCATCTGGGTTGTTATCTGGTTGCTCTATCTTGTTTCTCGTCTTGAGTTGTTATCCGATGTTACTGATTTTCTAACCAGGACTTCCTTTAGTATTTCTTTTAATTTTGTTTGGTTTTTGCAGATTCCCTAAACTTCTGCTTGTCTGGAAAAGTTCTAATTTCTGCATTATATTTGAGAGACAGTTTTGCTGGATATATAATTCTTGGCTGGCAGGTTTTTTTTCCCTTCAAGGCTTTATATATGTCATCCCAGTGCCTTCTTTCCTGCATGGTTTCTGCTGAGTAGTCTGAGCTTATTCTTATTGACTCTCCTTTGTAGATGAGTTTTCTTTTATCCTCAGCCACTCTTAAAATTCTCTTTATATTTGGTTTTTGCAAGTTTGATTATAATATGTCTTGGTGACTTTCTTTCGGGATCTACCTTATGTGGGGTTCGATGAGCATCTTGGGTAGATATCTTGTCATCTTTCACGATATCAGGGAAGTTTTCTGCCAAAAAATCTTCAACAATTCTCTCTGTGTTTTCTGTTATCCCCCCCGTTCTAGTATTCCTATCACTCGTAGGTTATTTCTCTTGATAGAGTCCCACCTAATTCTTAGGGTTTCTTCATTTTTTTAATTCTTTTATCTGATTTTTCCTCAAATAAGTTGGTGTCAATTGCTGTAACTTCAGTCTCACTAATTCTGCCTGCCAATGTCTCAATTCTGCTTCTTTGACTTTCTACTGAGTTGTCTAATTCTGAATTTTTATTGTTAATCTTCTGGATTTCTGATGCTGTCTTTCCACAGATTCTTGCAGCCTGTTAAAATTGTCATTATGCTCTTCTTTAATCTTTTTAGTTTCCTCTATTGCATGTTATGCGTTTTGCTTAATTTCCTTCCTAGTTTCTTGAAGAGTTCTGTATATAAATCTTTTGTATTCTGCCTCTGGAAAATTTCTTGACCCTTTATTTTGGGAGCTTGCTGAAGCCATCATGCATTGCCTGTTTGTGTGATTTTATATTGACTGTTGTCTCTGAGCCATCAATAAGTTATTATATTTATTTATTTTTATGTTTGTTTACTGTGTCCTGCTTCTTGTTTTGTTTTGATATGCCCAAAAAGCTGCTTGTATGAGCTAGTTTGATTATTGGCAACAATGAGGCTCTATTGTCCTGTCACCAAGTGGTTAGATCTGTTACTAGGTATGTGAGCTCAGGAGTCTGCCCACTCCTCCTGTATGGATTCAGCTCAGGTGCCCAGGTAGATAGGCATCAAGTATGTTGTGTAGGCTCTCACTTACAGTCCTAGACAGGCATGGGTGATTGGTATAGGCACAGGCATCTGGCTGCAGCACGGGGACACACTCTGAGCAAAGCAGGGGGCTGAAGTCCTCCCCCGAGTGTCCAGGAGGAAGGCATGTCCCTCTTCCCTAGAGTGCATAGGTGTGTGGGTTTTTCAGCTGGTCTATGAGCACTTAATGCTGTTGGCTGTAAGGACTGGGGGGGTACCTCTTATTCATGGGACCATATAGCAGGTGGCTAGGTGGAGTGGGTGGAGCCACCAGTCCTCAGGTCCTTGATGTGGGTAGTGAAGACTCTGCTTAATAGGCAGAGCAGTGACAATTGTCAAGAACCTGTCACTTCACAGCTGAAACTGTTGAAGTTAGACTTCCAGTATTTACCCTGTTGTACTGCAGTAATGAGGGCCTACACTGTTGAGATGGGCCCACACAAGTCTATGAAAGAAGAAAGGCATTCAAAGTCCGTGGATCCCTTATGCCTGCACCTAGGCAAAGGAGCTGTGCCTACCCTGAATTCCTTGCTTAGGGGAGACAGCAGTTTATTTTTTCCTCATTTGTTAATTTGTTCACCATTCTAGGCCGGGAGAATGGCTCCAGGCATGTGACGCTATTTCTGGTCCAGGGGACTTGGCAATTGCTGAAGCCAGTCGGGGACCCAGTGCAGAGCAGGGAGCGGGGAGATAAATGGGAGAGAGTTTTTTCCCTAAGCGGGGTGTTTTTGATCTGCACGATAGGCCGTATGCAATTACTTATCTTTCACTGGATCAAGGGCTGCTCACTGGTTCTGGGTGGTCATGTCGACTCTCTGGTGCTGGGTCTCTCCTAGTGGGAAAATCGTGCCTCCTGAGCATGGCTGCTTGCCTACCTCACCGCTCACCCACGAGTTGCTCAGGCCTGAAGGGCTCAGGTTCTCACTGGGTCAGGTCTGGCAACTCCTCGCTGCTTCCGAACCGTCTTTCCCTCTGCCTGCCACTCTGTCCGGTTTCTCAGTTCTGCCTTTGTTGTTCAGGTCTCCCAGATTGCCATATGTAATCGAATCACTTGTTTTTTGGGGGGGGCCTTTGTTATAAGAGGGTACACTGGAAGCGCCAGACTACTCCACCATCTTGACCCCACCTCCTGATTTTTTTTTAAATACAAGAAAACAAAGATTCTTGTTTTCAAGAATTTTGAAAAAAAGTTTCAAGAGTTCTTATTCTTTTAATTGCTTCAAATGAAACCAGTTGTTTCTTACCATAAGATGTCAGGCTCTTGCTTCCTCTTCTTCCTTTCAAAGCAATATTTTTTTGAGATGAAATTAATAATAACAACAGCAATCATAATGATATAAAAATAATAATATTGGGAATTCCGGCAACATGGCACTCTAGGCAGAAGCACCACGCCATCCTTCTATAGCAAACATTTAAAAAACTAAGACAAACAGAGAAAATCCTGAAACCCTAAAACATTAAATGAAGAGTTAAATAACTCAGCCAAACACCAAATGGAGTGAGAAAACTGACAGAGAATAGAGAGCAAACAGAGGTTCATGCGGATGTCCCCTATCTGCTAAAACAGCTCGGATCTGCCATCTTAGACACCTATCAGAGATCAGCAAATAGGGGATACTAGAAAGCAGCTTCAAGGAGCCTCCAACAGGAGACAGAATAACTGGTAATTGGTGATATACCCTTTCCCAACCCCCACCCTTCTTCACCCCCACTCAGGCTCCTCTGCTTCCCACAGCCACAGTCTCTTGGCTGGGAAGCACCTGCTTCCTGGATTCCACCGGCCTGCACTGGCCAACTCCCTGAGTGCCTTTCGTTGGCTGCTGGTGTTGCTTTTTTTGACTTCTTTTGATTTCTTCCTTACCTCTCACCACCTCCCCCTCCTTTAGCTCAAATACCTGGCTCCGTGCGCCATCTATGCTTCTTCCTAAGGGACTGGGGAGCTCAGTTCGAGTGTAGAAGTGCTTCCTGGTCTGGGCTGCCACGCTGGTGGGATCCCCGGGCTTTTCTTTCTTTATTTTGAATAGTTTGTTTTCCTTTTCTCGAGTTCGGAGCCCATTCTGGCTGGGCAGTGCTACGCCACTTGGGACCTACCCCCTCAGCTTGCGCAGATGCACAGAGGGATACCTGAAGGCATTTCTTTTTGGATTTTTTTTCTGTTTTTCTGGGGGCTTTTCTTTTTCTTTTTTTAAAATTTGAATTTTTTTCTTTTCCCTCTTTTTCCCTTTTTAATCTTACTTCATTACTCACTTTCTCTTCTTTCTATACCTTCCTTCTCTTCCTGTCCCATGAATACCTGGCCCTGAATACCTCTACGCCTTCAAGCCAGGCTGTATTGCAACACCTGGGAACAACTTCCCCAGACATCGTAGCTGCAACAGTGGGATCTGTGGGAGCTTTGCTCTTCTTTTCCCTTTCTAATTTTATTATTCATTCTTTTCTTTTTTATTCTTCTTCACCTTTTTGTTTTACTCCATTTCATAGTCTCTCATCTCCCCACCCCAACGGCAAGCTCCCCTAGCACTCTTTTTTGTTTGTTTTAATGTTTTTGGCTCCTGTTCCTCTCTCCTCTCTCCCACACCCATCTTAACTGCACATATCACAATCTCCCCCCTCCATCCTGCCTACCTCCACCGTGTGCTTAACATCACACCAACAAGCAGCACAGGCACGGCCTACAGAAACCTGTCCTTCACTGATTAATGACCCGCCCTGGTGGCTGTAGTAAGTGCCACAAACAACCCATCCCAACAACCCTTCTTCTGCTGTACTGTATCTGAGTGACTGACCCTGCCAATTGGAGAAGGAGGCGAAAAATATCATGCCCACAGACAAGCAAACAACACAGAACACACAGCCTTCCTGATCAGACATAATCAAATTTAAAAAAGGATAAAACAAACAAATCTACAGTCAATAAATGAGAAAAATAACTACTGAATGCCCCAAAGACAGCAGACAATATCAAAACATTTACAAAAACAGGACAGAATTGTTCCAGTAGACATCCAAAATAAAACAACAGATGACTTTCCAGTGGATGAAAAGGCACTAGAACTACCTGATAGGGAATTCAAATCTCTAATACTCAGAATTATCCAAGAGTTGAAGCAAAAAGCAGACAAATATGAAGAAAAAATAGACAAATTCATGGAAAATTCAGAAAAATTCATGGAAAATACAGACAAAAAATGGAAAAATTCAGGAAAATAATGAAGGAACAAAATACCAAAATAAATTTATAACTAGAAATTATACAAAAACATCAATTAGAAATCCAAAAGATAAAGAACATGATTTCAGAAATGGACAGAGTCGTAGAAGGGCTGAGGAGTAGATATGAAACAGTGGAAGACAGGATCAGTGGAATTGAAAACAAACACTTGGATACAACTCTGTTCTAGGAAACCTCAGAAAAAAGAACAAAGAAAAATGAAGAGACCCTGAGAATTATGCGGGATACAATCAAAAGCAAAAATTTGCTAGTGATTGGTATTTGAGAACAGGGGGAAAAAACAGAAAACAAAGAGAGGATCATTGAAGAACTGCTGACAAAAAACTTCCCCAATATCATGAAAGATGAAAGTCTGGCCATCCAAGACGCTCAACAAACCCCATATAGGATAGACCTCAAAAGAAAATCACCAAGGCATATCATAATCACACTCGCCAAAACCAAAGACAAACAAAGAATCTTGACAGCAGCTCGTAAAAAACAAGAAGTCACATACAGAGGAGAAACAATAAGACTAAACTCAGATAATTTAGCAGAAACCATGCAGGGTAAGAAGGCAATGGGATGACATATATAAAGCCTTAAAAGAAAAAAATTGCCAGCCAAGAATAATATATCCTGCAAAAGTCTTGTTCAAATATGGTGGTGAAATAAGGACATTTCCAGATAAACAGAAATTAAGGGAAAAAGTAAAAAACAAACCAAATTTACAAGAATTATTAAAGGTAGTCCTTCGATCTGAGAACAAACAACTTCAGCTCACAGGCTGAATCTAGGATGCAAGATTATAGCAGCCAGATACCAATCTAGGAAATGAACTCTCAAGGACTATCCAAAACCAAAAAAATACAACAGGGAATCAGAGCAGTTAATCTGTAAATGAAAATAACATCAGAAAAATAAAATAGGGAATAAATGGTGTACGTATAGAACCTTCTAATGGAGAGGAAGGTAAGGCGATACCAACAATAGACTTCTTGAAACATAGAAAGACAAGGGTAAATTTCATAGTAACCACAAAGTTAACAAACATACTCATAAAAATAAAGAGGAAAAACATAATGTCTCAGTAAAAACAAAACCTACAAAAACAAAAGAAATGAAAAAAATCCACAAACAAAAGTAATTCAGCACAGGAGAGTAAGAAGAACAAAGAAAACGTCAGTACCACAAAAAAAAAGCACTACAAAATGACAGCAATAAACTCACATCTATGAATAATTACATGTCACAGCGACGACAGTTGTCAGGACAGTGGAGACAGTAAACAAACACAACTTTTACAGAGAAGTGGGGCCGGGAGGGTCACTCTGAGGAGTCGACCCCCGCTTCAGTCCCAGGAGTTTATTTATAGTCAATACAGCAAGCAGTGAAGCAAATAACAGAACAATGGGCTTTGGGTGCGGGCAAGGGAGAAG
>NW_004444000.1:216746-241425 GCF_000243295.1 Trichechus manatus latirostris | reverse complement strand
TCTCTCATGAATATAGATGCAAAAATTCTGAACAAAATTCTAGCCAATAGAATTCAGCATCATATCAAAAAAAAATACACCACGACCCAGTAAGATTCACACTAGGTATGCAAGGATGGTTCCAACTTTAGAAAATCAATCAACGTAATCCACCACATAAATAAAAGGAAAGAAAAGAATCACATGATCATCTCAATTGATGTAGAAAAGGCATTTGACAAAGTTCAACACTCATTCTTGATAAAAACTCTCAATAAAATAGATATAGAAGGGAAATTTCTCAAAAAATCAACAGCCAACACCATTCTTAATGGAGAGAGGATAAAAACATTCCCCTTGAGAACAGGAACAAGAGAAAGATGCCCTTTATCACCACTCCTATTTAACATTGTGCTGGAAGTTCTAACTAGAGCAATAAGGCAAGAAAAAAGAAATAAAGGACATCCAAATTGGTAATGAAGAAGTTAAACTGTCCCTGTTTGCAGATGATATGATACTATACATAGAAAACACTAAAAACTCCAAGAGAAATCTACTGGAACTAATAGAAAGATTCAGCAGAATAGCAGGATACATGATAAACAAACAAAAATCAGTTGGATTCCTATACACCAATAAAGTACGATGAAGAGGAAATCAGGAAAACAATATCATTTATAATAGCCCCTAAAAAAATAAAATATTTAGGAATAAATCTGACCAGGGATGTAAAATAAAACGACAAAACACTATTGCAAGAAACCCAATGGGATCTACATATATGAAAAAACATACCATGCTCACGGATAGGTAGACTGAACATTCTGAAAATGACAATTGTACCCAAAGAAATTTACAAATACAATGCAATCCCAATCCAAATGCCAACAACATTCTTCAAAGAGATGGAAAAACTAATCATTAACTTTATATGGAAAGGGAGAAACCCCGAATAAGTAAAGCACTACTTGTACAAGGCAAGGTCATGGAAGCTCCGTAGACACATCCAAACTCCATGAGGGACTGAATTGCTTGGGGGAGGGCTTTGGGGACCATCGTCTTGGGGAACATCTAGCTCAATTGGCATAACACAGTTTATAAAGACAATGTTCTACATTCTACTTTGGTGAGTAGCGTCTGGAGTCTTAAAAGCCTGTGAGCAGCCATCTGAGATACTCCACTGGTCTCACCCCTTCGGGAGCAAGGGAGAATGAAGAGAACAGGTTACAAGGAAAAGATTAGTCCAAAGGACTAATGGACCACAGCTACCAAGACCTCCACCAGACTGAGTCCAGTACAGCTAGATGTTGCCCGGCTACCACCACAGACTGCTCTGAGAGGGATCACAACAGAGGTTTCTGGACAGAGCTGGAGAAGGATGTAGAACAAAATTCTAACACACACACAAAAGACCAGATTTACTGGCCTGAAAGAGACTGGAGAAACCCCGAGGGTATGGCCCCCAGACACCCTTTTAGCTCAGTGGTGAAGTCACTTCCGAGGTTCACCGTTCAGCCGGGGATTGGCCAGCCTCATAAAACAAAATGGGACTAATGATGCACAGCAGTCCAGGGACAAAGACTGGAAGGCAGAAAGGGACAGGAAAGCTGGTAATAGGGAACCCAAGGTTGAGTAAGGCAATGCTGTCGTGTAGAGGGGTTGTTAACCATTATCACAGGGCAACATGTGTACTAACTGTTTAATGAGAAACTATTTTGTTCTGTAAACCTTCATCTACAGTGAGAATAGCAGCACAACTGGAAAAGCATAGTCGATGTCACTGAACCGTGCTTGTAGAAATTGTTGGAATGGTGTATCTTTGGCTTTGTATATTTTCACCCAAAAAAAAAAAAAAGGTCGAGAAGGGAGAGGGTTGACATGTCGTGGGGTTGTTAACCAAAGTCATAAAACAATATGTGTACTATTGTTTAATGAGAAACTATTTGTTCTGTAAACCTTCACCCGAAGTACAATAAAAAAATAAATTTAAAAAAATCATAATATTGATTGACTATATTACTATAATGAATAATAATTATTATAATAATGACATAATAATGATAAGGAACCGTATATTTGCTAATCAATTTTGAAATTAGTTGTAGATACCAGAAACCAATTACACTTATACAAGGTAATTGACCAAAACCACCCAGATAGTTGAGACAAAAGCAGGTTTTTAGCACCAATTAAGTACTAGATTGGCCCTGGTGGCTCAGTGATTAAGAGTTTGGTTGATAACCAAAAGGTCAGCAGTTTGAATTCACCAGTTTCTCCTTGGAAACCCTATGGAGGCAGTTCTACTCTGTCCTATAGGGTCACTATGAGTCGGAATTAACTCAGTGGTAACGGGTTTGGTTTTGGTTTAGTTAAGTACTGGATAATTGCTCTAAATCTCTACTTCTTTCTAGTGGTTTGGATCAAAATGCGTTGTGATCTTGGGTGACATGTTACATTTTTTTGTTGTTGTTAGCTTCCATCAAATCAACTCCCACTGATGACAACCGTAGGTACAAGAGAAGGAAACGTTTCCCAGTCCCGCACCATCCCATAATTGCCAGCATGTTGACATCAGTAGTTGTAGTTACTGTGCCAATCCATCTCACTAAGCTCCTACTCCCTCTTAGCTCTGTACTTCACCAAACATGATGTCCTCCTTCAACAACTGATGCCTCCTGATGAACTGTCTAAAGCAAGATATTTAGACAATGTTCTGTTGTGATCCATAAGATTTTCATTGACTGAGTTTCAGAAGTAGATGGTCAGGCCTTTCTTCCAAGTATGTCTGAAGCTCCACTGAAACCTGTCCACCATGGGCAGGGCCAGATTAAGACATGTAAGCGTCCTAAACACTAATAATCTGTGGTGCCCCCTCCTCTGCTTACTCACATTTGAATGGAATATGTGAGTTATATATATATATGTACGTATATATGTGTGGGTGTGTCTTAGCTATCAGTGATGTAACTTCTTTTCAAATGTGACTGTTAGTGATTGAACACAGAAGTGGTGTATGTCATTGTAGTGGAATAAAATGAACTGGATTATAAAATTTTTAGTGGATGTGAAGTACTAATATTTCTACTATATACTACATTTTCTACAGAAAAGATATTCCACATTTCTAAAACAAAGAAAATGAGTCAGTGAACTTAGTTATTTCAACAATTAGTGTAAAATTTTGTTGACCTCCATAATGAAAAATTGACTTTCACCAATTTTGCTTTAAACAGCTCATAGTTCAATTTTGATGCTTGTTTCATAATAAATGCTCTAATTATAAATGAACAAATGAATTGATGTCATAAAAGAATATTTAATGATCAGAAAACAAATATTAAAACAAATTATTTTATTTTTAGACAGATCTTAAAGCTCTAACATGTTATATTTAAAAACATTTCTATTCTTTACTCTTACAAATTCTTCAAAGATTCATCATAATTAAGCTGCCAAACAATATCTACTTTCATACATAATACAATAATGAATGCAATCTTTCTTGAATCATTGTTGTATGCTGAGGATTTTTGAGTCTCTTTACAGAAGAAAAATAAGCATTCTTTTGTCCAGTTTGTGACCATTAAAATTAGGAATACACATAAAACATTTTCAACATTGGGAAATAGGCATTGTATTTTATCTTCTATTATGGAATCACACATGCCTACATAAGTAAAAAATTGTCTTTCCTGAATCTGTAACTTAGTTCTCAGGTAAGAATGGAATTGTCGCACTTCTCAGCAAATATGTGTAGTTAAGTCATCGGGATAAGTCTGCACTAATTTCTTGGATACCTTCAGGCATTCTTCAACAATTATAGTCACATTGTTTAAGATGGAAAATATTTTTGAAAGAACTTCATACACTTTCATCCTTCTTTCCTGCAAGATTCAAGAGTGTCAGTGATGGTGTTGTTCTTGATAGATGTCGTCTACTAGGTTCCGACTCATAGCCACCCTATGTACAATAGAACGAAACACTGCCTGGTCCTGCACTATCCTCACAAACGTTGCTATGTTTGAGCCCATTGTTGTGGTCACTGTGTCAATCCAACTCATTGAGGGTCTTCCTCTTTTTCGCTGACCCTCCACTTTACCAAGCATGATGTCCTTTTCAGGGAATGGTCCCTCCTGATAAAATGTCCAAAGTATGTGAGATGAACTCTTGCCATCCTCACTTCCAAGAAGCACTCTGGCTGTACTTCCTCCAAGACACACTTGTTCGTTATTCTAGCTGTCCATGGTATATTGAGTATTATTTGCCAACACCATAATTCAAAGGCATCAATTCTTCTTTGGTCTTCCTTATTCATTGACCAGTTTTCGCATGCATATGAGGCGATTGAAAATACCATGGCTTGAGTCAGGCATACCTTAGTCCTCAAAGTAACATCTTTGCTTTTCAACACTTTAAAGAGGTCTTTTGCAGCAGTTTGCCCAATGCAACGCCTCATTTGATTTCTTGACTGCTGCTTCTATGGGCATTGACTGTAGATCCAAGTAAAATGAAATCCTAGACAACTTCAATATTTTCTCCCTTTATCATGATGTTGCTTATTGGTCCAGTTGGGAGGATTTTTGTTTTCTTTATGTTGAGGTATAACCCATACTGAAGGCTGTAGTCTTTGATCTTCATCAGTAAGTGCTCCAAGTCTTCTTTGCTTTAGATAAGCAAATTTGTCTCATCTGCATATCACAAGCTTCAAAAGTCCTCATCATACTACAATGCATACCATAAATCCTGATGCCGTGTTCTTCTTCATATAGTCCAACTTCCCAGATTATTTGCTCAGCATACAGATTGAATATGGTAAAAGGATACAACTCTGATACACAACTTTCCTGATTTTAAATCATAAAGTATCCCCTTGTTCTGTTCCAACAACTGCCTCTTGGGCTATGTACAGGTTCCGTATGAGTACTATTAAGTTTTCTGGAATTTACATTCTTCACAAAGTTATCCATAATGTGTTATGATCTACATAGTTAAATGTCCTTGCATAGTCAATAAAACACAAGTAAAAATCTCTCTGGCATTCTCTGCTTTCAGCCAAAAGATCCAATTGACATCAGCAATGATATCCCTCTTTGCAAGTCCTCTTCTGAATCCAGCTTGAATTTCTGGAAGTTTCCTGTCAATGTATTGCTGCAATGGTTTTTTAATTATCTTCAGCAAAATTTTACTTGCATGTGATAGTATTGATGCTGTTTGATAATTTCCGAATTCCATTGGATCACCTTTTTTTTGGATTTGGCACAAACGTGGATCTCTTCCAGTCGGTTGGCCAGGTAGCTGTCTTCCAAAGTTTTGGGCATAGATTAGCGAGCACATCCAGTGCTACATCTGTTTGATGAAACATCTCAGTTGGTATTCCGCCAATTCCTGGAGCCTTGTTTTTCGCCAATGCCTTCAACACAGCTTGGACTTCTTCCTTCAACACCATCGGTTCATGACCACATGCTACCTCCTGAAATGTTTGAATGTTGACTAATTCTTTTTGGTACAGGGAATCTGTGTATTCCTTTAATCTTCTTTTGATGCTTTCTGCATCATTCAATATTTTGCCCATAGAATCCTACAATATTTCAACTCAAGATTTGAATTTTTTCTTCAGTTCTTTCAGCTTAAAAAATGCTGAGCGTGCTCTTCCCTTTTGATTTTCTAACTCCTAGTCTTGCACATTTCATTACAATACTTTACTTTTGCTTCTTGAGGCACCCTTTGAAATCTTCTGTTCAGCTCTTTTACTTCAGCATTCTTCCATTCTCTTTTGTTACTCTATGTTCAAGAGCAAGTTTCAGAGTCTCTTTTGATGTCTATTTTGGTGTTTTCTTTCTATCCTCTCTTTTTAATGACTGTTTGTTTTCTTCATGCATGATGTCCTTGATGTCACCCCACATCTCATCTGGTCTTTGGTCATTAGTGTTCAAAGTATCAAATCTATTATTGAGGTGGTCTCTAATTTCAAGTGGGATACACTCAAGGTCATATTTTGGTTCTCATGGGCTCATTTTAATTTTCTTCGGCTTCAACTTGAACTTGCACACGAGCAATTGATGGTCTGTTACAGATTCGGCACCTAGCCTTCTTCTAACTGAGAGTGTGAGAGATGCTAATAATGGTCAGTACTGCTCTTCACACACTCCTGACCCAAATTTGCATTCCTGTCTAATCTGTCAATGTCAGTTACAGGTACTTCCCAGGTAACAGAATGTTGAAGATGTCAAACAGGGCTTGCCATGGAGCCCTGGGATGTGGGGGAGGGGGTTGAGAGGGGAATGGCAGGATTTATTTTCTGGATTGTGAGATGAGAGGTCTCCACAGCTGCTCTCCCTGCCCTGAGTGAAGAGTTCAGGCCAGTTCGCAGCTCATATCAAATTAGAGGAGGACCCAAGGTGAGATAAATGAATTTGAGTAAGAGAAGCAACATTATTTTAGAGGCTTCTTTTTTTCCAAATGTTTGTGAGACCTCATGGTTCCATGGAGTTTCATACACTGTGATTGGGTTTCTAGAGCTGTCAGGGGTCCTGGTTAGATGTAGATTTGTATTTCATCAGGGTACTCAACAATAATTTGCTTTAGTTCTTTGTAACGGAGCTGGAAAAAGGCAAGCAAGATGGTCTCATAGGAGGTGGATTCATATCCATCTAAGCAGTTTCAACCTAGAGTAGCTAAAAAATAGTGTGGGGGTTGTGTCTGATCTCCTCTAACTTCACTAGGGGGAAGGATAATCAAGATCAGCAGCCTAGAGCTGATTGCTATGAGATGGTGGTCAGATATACCTCTTCTCTCTGCCATCTTTACCAGTTCTGACACCATCTGTCTCTCCCACGACACTCTCTACTTCTCTGCTGGGTTTGATAATTCATTGCAATGGCCACCCAGAACTCACAGACAGTACTTATAATTATGAGATTTATTAGGGAAGTAACAGGTTACAGTTCAGGTTCAGGAATGCTCAGGATGCAGTTCTTCAATTAGGACAGCCTATTTTCATCTGTTCCTGCAGGCATGCCTCTCTCTGGTCCCTCAGCGTCTGCCTGCTAGTGCAAGTGTTACAAAGCTCTTTTAGCTCGGGTGATAAGTGCCCAGAGGCACGCCACTCCACCAGTAAGCCTCAGCCTCAAGATTCTCAGCTCTAACTCTGTGGGTCAACAAACCTAGCTCCACTAAGTGCCCAGAGGCACCCTACTCCACCAGTAAGCCTCCTACATGAAGGCACTCATCGATCTTGCTCCAGAGCCAGAAAGCCCACAGTGCCATCTCCTGCTGGTCTTCTGCCTCTGCTGCCACTGTTTCTCTGCTGTCGCTTCATGCTGTCTTCTGTGTTACGGTTCTCTCTCTCTGTCTCCTGGTTCCAGGACCTTCTCAGCACAGAGATCCTGGGTCCAAAGGACACACTCCACTCCTGGCGCTTCATTCTTAGTGGTGGTGAGATCCTCCCTTTTCACCTCTGGGATGGCTCATTTTAAGCCTAGCAGAATAGTAAAACTCACCAATCTCCTTGTTAAGGTTCCATACACCTTATTTGCATGGTCCCACCCTAACACAGGTGCCATGCACTTTATTTGCATTATTAGCAAGCTATCCAATCCCCTCGGTGGGCCACAACTACCTTATTTGCATAACCCTACTCAATCACTTCTTTGGGAGTTACAAGACCATGGCGAGAAAGACCATATAAAAGCAATCCATCACAATGCAAGTAGGCTGCTGGTGGTCTGCCTCTGGCATCTCTGGTTCAACACTTCAGTCAGAACCTGAGTGAAGACTTTGAAGGTGTATGTGTCCAGCATACCCAGAGTCCTTTTCTGCATTAGCTGCCCATGCCCCTGCCCTGATTGGCTGATCCATAAAAGCACAGATGAGCTCAATTTCCAAGCACCCCTACCCCTGCTTGACACATCCTAGTTTTAAATTCTCTTTTGCCTCTGGTCCCAAACTCCTGATCTGAGAATGCTGATTTCATGCTTCATCCTGAAGCCCATTCTTCCTCACCCCCTCAGGTCATGCTGGTCTTTGCCTCTCCAGAACAATTTTGGCTTAATCCATCCTCCAGCTTTGGCACCTAACATTGTCTCTGCAGAGGACTTTCCATTCTCATCCTCGGCCTCTTTTATTCTTTCCCAAATTTGGTCCTTGGTCAGTGTTCCAGCTGCCCTGCAAAGGAAGGGCAGTGAGTGAGGATTTCACATATGTAAAGAACAAAGGAAGAAGAGTGAGGAGTAGATAGATAGATGGATAGATGGACAGATGGACAGCTAGACAGATAGAGATATACATATACATATCTACGTAGATATCTACCTACATGGAGTCCCTGGGAAGCACAAACGGTTAAGTTCTCAGCTACTAACCAAAAGGTTGATGGTTCAAATTCACCCAGAGGCACCTCAGAAGAAAGCCCTGGTGATGTACTTCCAAAAAATCATCCATTGAAAATCCTACGGTGCACAGTTCTATACTGACACACATGGGGTCACCATGAGTTGGAGTCAACTTAAGGCAACTGGTTTGTTTTTTTTTAATTTTTTTTAAACTTATATACCTACATGTGTATATGCAATGAACTCAACAAATAGATAATTCCAAAATCAATTGCACAATGTGGAAAGTAGGACAACTTCATAATACAAAAGAACTTTTGAAAGGACCTGGGGCTTTTAACTGAACACAGGTTGAAACCAGATGATATCAGCTAATGCTTACATACTATTTACGATGAGTCAGGCACTGTTCTAAGGACTTTGCATGTTTTGATTCATATAATCATCATATTAAACATAAGAGACAGCTATTATTATTATTATTATTATGACCCTTTTACAGATGTTGAAACTAAGGCATAATTAAAGTAAAATCACCTGAGATTACTAGGGATCTTGTAAGTTACGGCAGGAATTGGAATCTGGGCAGTCTGGCACAAAAATTAATGCTCAAAACCATGATGCCAAAAGGCATAGTATGTAGGGTTGCTAGACTTAGCAAATAAAAATATAGAATTATTAGTTAAACTTGAATTTGAGATAAATAACAAGTATATTTTTAGTGTATGTTTATCAGTAAGTATTTGAGAAGTAATTATGCTAAAATTATTGATAGTTTATTTGAAATTTAAATTTAACTGAGTACTCTGTATTTTATCTGGAAATTCTAGTAGTAAATTGTGTTAGGGATTAAGCAGAGGAATGGTGCTATTTGCTGTATTGTGAACTGATACATAGAAATGCATAAATTGTGCCCGGCTAATCACCTCTAAACTCAAAGTAGTAATTTGTTAATGACTGAAGTAGTACCAACTAACAGTTAATGTAGAACTTGGTAAAGATTATACTGGAACATGAATTTTAGATTCAAGACCTAAGTGGAGTTCAATAATCAACTCTCCCTCTAGTCTAAATCTAGAGCTTTTAATCCTTCTGACCAGCTGCATGAAAGACAGATGGGGAAAAATCTACACAGCAGAGCCTGGCTCATCATTCTCATCTAGCTCCATAAAGAGGGAAAGAAAAGCAAGAGAGAAGGGTAATTTATCCTCTCCCCATTAAGAAACAAAAAATGGGCAGTGGAACATGATTATATGACTAGATGAATGAATGAGCCAGCAAATAAATAACAAGTTTTGCTGAGAAATTTTCAGACCAAGTAAAAATTTGGTGAAGGGGGCCCTGCCCCTTAGAATCTCTGCCCAGTGTCAGCAGCAAGCCCATGGTGAAGAGGAGCCTCCTCACATCTTTAGTAGCTAACAGGTTCCTGTGTGAGCAGTTAGGAAGTCTGCCTCCCTCACTGGGGAGGAAGGTACACAGCAGTGTCTCAGCCTTAGAGAGGAAGAATGTGAAAAGAAAAAGCCCAGTTTGCAATAGTCTACAGCACCTACCCATGGAGAACAAGCTAGAGCTGCTTCCCCAAACAAACCATGCTTTATAATCCCCCTGCAGTTTAAGGTTAATAGTTTGTTTTGATAGAGCTTTGCAATGACTTGAATTAACCACAGTGATCTAAGAATACACCTGGACAAATTAAAACCAACCATCAAAATAACGGTGAGATCCCTACTGCATGCTGGTAATTCAGAGTAAAGAATCTAGACTTTGATGTGCTTATTCCCTGAAGAATTAATGGCAGTTAAAATAGCAAGTCAAGGCAGAGTTACTCTTGTTTATCTAGATATTACGCCTCTCTTATTAAAAACAAAACAAATTTTTACTGGGCATCACTAAAAATGTATAAGTAAACCTTCTCATTGAATAGTATTCTTACAGAATTTTTAAGCAATTCATGTGTCACATTATGGAAAGGCATAAATGGAAATGTGGTAAATTGGTTTGAAAATACATTTCCCTCACAGTTTTTCAGCTCTGTTCTCTCCAGAAATAACTAGTATTCTTGGACCACAGGAATTGGAAAAGTTAGCAGTATCAATCATTATCATTGTTATTTTTATAAGTATTATTCATTACTATATAACTACTCTGTGCTGTAATAAGCATATGGAAAATGCCCAGAGCCAGATTATTCAAAGTTTGTAGTAAATAATAGATGAAAGCAGATGTAGCAAGAATGGTGCATACATGCTACTACCCACATACACATACATATACACAAAATGGCATAGGCCAGTAGACATACAATGGCATTTGCCAGAAACAACCTTCTCTTTGGGTTTAGGACTTTATGTTCCTCTTTCTTCTTTCCTTTCTTTCTTTTCCTCTTTATAGTGTGACTGTGAGTATGTGTGAAAGTGTTGAGGGTTTGATGTAAATAAATGGGAAGGAGACAATCTGAAGAAGACTGGAGAAAGCTAATTTGGGGAAAATCTGGAAAGGATGAGGATCTTATCTAGAGTGGGAATTAATCAGCCATTGTGAGGGTGTGGGAACTAGAGATGAATGGAAAAAGATTTCTCCAGATATCAAGATGAATTTGGCTCCTCATTGCTTCACCATTTCTCCACTTATCCTTCTCTTTTTATTCTCTTACCTTCTTTATCCTGAAGACTGGGGTGTAATTAGAAACTCCTGTGTTCTCCTCTGTTCCCATTGGAATCTTACTTGTTGCCCCATTTTATACTGGAGGACCTATACCCAAGAGGATACAAGCCAATTCTCACTGGATTTCAGAAAACCCAGACGTGGAGGCCTGAATGCATCATAAAGGGGAAAATCATACATCTCCTTCATTCCTCCAGCCCCCAAAACCCTGACTCTGGTCATCTGGGTCATAAGCAGTATACAAGGTGCTGTTACCATAAGTGAAACTACCATGGAAATTTTACCCTTGGATTCTGCATCCTATTGTCCAAAAAAACACGGCTTTAAAGAGAATAAGAAAAGCCTTGGTACTTGGACCCAAGACTATTGAAATCTAATGACACATCCCCTTGGCCAACTTCAGTGGTGGACAGTTCCCTGCACACTGACAGAGTGCCACTTTCAGCACAAAATTACCTTCTCTGCTTTTTTGTCTCCAACTTTCTCCAAAACTTCAAAATAAATGGAAAAACAAAAAACAAACTGACATATTTTAAAAGAAAACTAGACAAATCTATAATTATAGATGGACATTTTAGCAACCCCTTTCTCAATAATTGGTAGAATAATCACACAAAAAAATAAATAAGGATATAGATGATGTGCACAAAATTATCAACTAACTCGACATAAATATTTACAGAACTTTGCACCCAACAACGGAAGAGTAAACGTTATTTGAAAGGCACAATGGGAAATCAAGTATATTGACTTTATGCTGGGCCATAAAATAATTCTCAATAAACTTCAAAAAATACAATATTATAAAATATGTTCTATGACCATAACTGAATTAAATTAGTTATCAGTAACAATAACATATCCAGAAAATCCTCATATATGTGAAAATTATACCATCTACTCCTAAATAACACATGGATCAAAGAATTATTCACAAAGGAAATTATAAAGTATTTTGAACCAAATTATAGTGAATGTGCAACATATAAAATTTTGTGGTATACAATAAAAAAAGAGGTTAAGAAAACTTTGTGGTGTATATATATTATATACATATGTGTGAACATTTGTTACTTTAAAACCTTGTTATAAAAGAATGACTTAAAATCAATGAACTAAATTTCCACCATAAGAAGATAGAAAAGATAATCAACTTAAACCCAAAGTAGTAATAGGAAAGAAATAATAAAAATCAGAAACCAATGCAATACAGAACAAA
Organism: Trichechus manatus latirostris; assembly: GCF_000243295.1. Lineage (NCBI taxonomy): Eukaryota > Metazoa > Chordata > Mammalia > Sirenia > Trichechidae > Trichechus > Trichechus manatus. The sequence goes on along the minus strand of NW_004444000.1, from coordinate 229,233 downwards.
AAAGAGAAAATTTATAAAGTCAAAAATCAATTTTTGAAAATGAAAAAGCCAGTCCTCAAATTCATATGGAAATACAGGGGGCTTCAAATAGCCAAAAGAATATTGAAGAAGAAAAGAATAAAGTTGTAGAACTCACACTTCCTGATTTCAAAACTTACCACAAAGCTACAGTAATTAAAACAGAATGATACTGGAATAGGATAGATACATAATTTCTCAAAAAGTTCAGCATATAATTACCATAAGACCCAGAAATTTCACTCCAAGAAAAAATTAAATCATATGTCCATATAGAAACTTGTATACAAATGTTTATAGCAGCGTTATTCACAATAGCCAAAAGGTGGAAACAATCCAAATGTCCATCAACGGATGATTGAATAAACAAACTGTGGTATATACACACAAGAATATTATTCAGCCATAAAAAGGAATGAAATACTGATACTTGTTACAACTTGGATAAACCTCAAAAACATTATGCTGAGTAAAAGAAGTCAGACACAAAAAAATCATGCGTATGATTTTTTATATTGCCTGAAGTCTTCATGTATACTGGTATATATAACTATCACTCACATTTTCTGCCCCTGGAGGTTTATTGGCAGACATTTCAGCCACTTTAGTACTTTTTGGTGTCGTGGTGGATACTGGTGCAACTGCCTAAAAAACAAGGAAGTTGGTCTGCGCCACATTTGAGTGTTAAGAGCCATCTGTATGAGGGGATCCTTGCCAGAGGAATGATTTTGTGAAAACTTTTGTGTTTTTTGGCTTCTGTACAGCGAGATAAGTTTGCAAGTATGTTCACTATTTCCCTTGTGATATTGGGAAGGTACAGTTATTGGCATTTGGAAACATTTAAGGAAATGAGTTATTTTGGGGTTGGAAACAGTTTGTGATGATCTTCCTGGGTCATGGGACCAATATGTACTGCATTTGTGGTGTGCTTCATGGAACATGGGATTGATATGGCCCACTTGCAATTGGTACCCCATTTTTTCAAATAATAAAAAAAAAACTACCAACAAACAATTATTCAGCACCTATTCCATTAGTGAAAAAACATGTCGTCAGCAAAAAATTCCAAAAAAGCAATTCATCCTTTAAAGGGTTAAAACTAACTGATAAAGAATGTCTGCCTTGAGCATTGGGTTCTTTAAGATCTATCTATATGAAGTCAAATTGACAGCAGCTACTCAAAAGATTAGATAAGAGATTAGGGGACAGTGAGTTTATATTAATGGGGGAGAAACAACCCAGAAAATGTAGGTGAGAGTGGTTGCACAACTAAAAGAATGTAATCAAAGTCGCTGAATTATACATGTAGAAATTGTTGAATTGGTATATGTTCTGCTGTGTATATTCTCAACAACAACATCAAAAATAAAATAAACCATAAAAACACAAACAAACAAGAAAATCCTAGACCCTTACTTTACACCATACATAAAAATTAACTTAAATTGGATCATAGGGCTAAATGTAAGAGCTAAAATTATAAAATGTCTAAAGGAAAACGTGGAGGAAAATGTCACCTTAGGTGAGGCAAATATGTCTTGGATACGATCAAAGGCATATTGATCAAACTTAATCAAAATTTAAAACTTTTGCTCTCAATAGACACCATTAAGAATGAAAAAGAAGAGCCATAGTCTGAAGAAAATATTTGCAAAATATATATCTAATAAAGGACTTAGATCCAGAATATATAACAAATCCTTAAAACTCAGTAATAAGAAAACCAACAACCCAATCTTAAAAATGGGCAAAAGATTCGAATAGATCCTAGGCAATGAAAATATATGAATAGCAAATAAGTATATGAAAAGATGCTCAGCATTGTTAGTCATTATGGAAAAGCAATTTCAAACCATAATTACTTATTTCTACACACCCACTAAACCAAAAACAAAACAAAACAAAAAAACCTATTGCCATTGAGTTGATTCTGACTCATAGCGACCCTATAGGACAGGGCAGAAGTGCCCCATAGGGTTTCCAAGGAGCAGGTGGTGGATTCAAACTGCCGGCCCTTTGGTTAACAGCCTGAGCTCTCAACCACCGCTCCACCAGGGCTCCATATACCTACTAGACTGACTAAAATTAAAAATTTACTACTTTAACTGTTGGAGAGGAGGTAGAAGACACTGGACTCTTTATATGTTGCTAGTGGGAATGTAAAAATTGTACAACCATTTTGCAAAGCAGTTTGACAGTTTCACAAAATGTTATACACTTACCACATAACCTAGCAATTCTACTCCTAAATTAAAAGAGCTTAAAACAGCACAATGCTCAAGGCAGACATCTGCGCTAGTTAAGCTAAACTATAGTTTTAACCCTTTAAATAATGAATGTTTTTGGAATTTTTTGGTGATGCTGTTTTTTCACTAATGGAATGGATGCTGAATCATTGTTTGTTGGTAGTTTTTAATTTATCTACCAAAGATAAATGAAAACCTATATTCACACAAATATTTGTATGTGAATGGGCATCATATTTAATAGCCAAAGCCTGGAAACAATCAAAATGCCCATCAACTTGTGACTGGATAAACAAAATGAGTCAGAGACATTGTACAATAAATATCCATATACAATTCAGTATATTCATACAATAGAATATTATCCTGCAATAAAAAGGAACAAACTACTGATATATTCAACTTGGATGAACCTCAAAAACATTATGCTGAGTTAAAGAATCCAGACACATAAGCCTATATATTTTATAATCCTATTTTATGAAATTTCTAGAAAAGACATAATTATAGAGACATAAAGCAGATAAATGGTTGCCTGGGGCTGGAGTGGATATTGACTGCAAGTAGAAAGGAGGAAACATTTTTGGGTTGATGGAAACGTTCTGAAAGTGCATTGTGGTAATGATTCACAATTTTATAAATTCATTAAAACTCAATGAATTGTACACTTAATTTTTAACTTATGCAAATAAAATCTTAATAAAGCTGCTTAAAAAAAATAAAGATTGCTTCCTGCTTAAAATACATTCCCAGTATACTCTTTGCATTGCTGTCACAAAGGATTGTCATATCATCTTTTTTGAATTACTAGTTTAGATTGGAATATGCATAAAATCAGGGCTAATCTGACTTATTCATCTGCAATTTTTATTGGAATTTGCTTGTGCACATGCCTGGCTCTTTCATTTAAACCCTAGTTTAGAATTTCTTAAAGGGTGGTCTAGGTACCAATCCTTTCAGGAAATCTGCTAGGTTAAAACTATTTCCAGAATAATTCAAAGACAATATTTTCCTTTTCCTTCTCATTCTTTCATGAATATAAAGTGATGTTTTCCAGAGTCTACATGACATGTGAATCACAACAGATTGAATGTAGAAGCAGATATGAGAATATAGCTGTTTATTATCAAGCCAGACATTAAATTCACAAAAATGTAAAACAGTGCTGCTTTTTAAATTTATAATTGAAAAACACTGATTTTCAAAACTGATTTAAGAATTAAAAAATCTAAATAGTTCCGTCTCTGATAAAAGTTTGATAACTCTGATAAACTAAATTTTAGGCTCAAATAGTTTGGTTGGTAAACTCCATTAAAAATTAAAAAATAATAATAATACCAATCATATACAAACCGTGTCTGAAAAAGGAGTACTTTCTAATTCATTTTGTGACCAGCATAACTCTGATGCCAAAAGTTGAGAAATAATTTACAAAAAAAGTAAAATTCAAATATCCCTCTTAAACATAGAAACAAAACTTCCCTACCCAACGTTAGACTCTATCAATATTTAAAAGAATAATGTGTTATGATGAAGTGAAGTTGTCCTAGGAATGCTAGCACTCTCATGTAATCAGTCATATTTCTCCAGGATTTCTTTGGTAGCTTCCTTACTGGTATCCTAGAGTCTACTTTTGCTGCCTGACAATTCATTCCCCATAAGGTGGCTGGAGTAATCCCATTAAAATGTATATCAGGTTATGTCCCACACCGGCTTAACACTCTTTGATGCATTCTATGCACTGAGAATAACATACAAATCTGGACATGACACAACAGGTCTACAGGATTGGACCTCTTATTATTTTTCTGACCTCATTCTTATCTCTGTCTCCTTCCTCACCAGACTCCAGCCACACCAATCTTCTTGCTGTTCCTCAAAGACCAAGCACATTTACGTCTTACAGCCTTTGTGGATGCTATTCTGGAGCCCTCCTCCCCTTGTTCGTCACAGATTTGGTTCATTCTTACCTTTTAGCTTTCAGCTCATTCCTTAGAAAGTCATTCCTTGACAATTGATTGTAGAGAATCCCTCATCCAGTGACTAGCTGTCTTAACATCTTGTTTATTTTCCTTCATGATACTTGTCCCAAGCTGAAATTTCTTATTTGTTCACTTGCTCACAGACATTCCTCCAGAATATAAACACAGTAAGGGCGGGAACTGAGTTATTTTGATTCACTGCTCCATTCCATACCTGCCACCCAGGCTTTTATGTGGCACATAAAAGGTAGTCAATAAATATTTATTGAATAAGTAAGTGAACAAATGATTGAATGATTTGAAGAGGAAGGAGGAAGTTGAATTTGCACTGAAGGATTGAAAGAATTTAAACAGGTAGAGGGGTGAGGGCAAAGAATGATCAATAAAAGCAATAACATCAACAAAGGCACCGAGTTAGCAACATAAAGTTGAGGGGGATTGGGGTGGGAGTCTGTAGACTTCCCGCCAGGCCAGGTGGTTTGTCTAAGGAATATTTGTAAAAAATTTTGCAGGAGTATATCATGAAGGTGAAAGTGTCTCCTAAGCATTGCTGTTACAGAGAATCTCTATGCCCAGTTACAAGTGGATAAGAGGGCTAGCCCAAGCCCACTCGCTCCCAGGATTGAATAGATGGCCCCTGTTTGACCAATCAGATTAATTTACCCTTGGTCTCAGTGATTTGTTCAGGTGTGAAGATGTGACCCAAGCAAGGCTAATCAGAGTCTTCCATGAGATCTGATGTATGGAAGGGAGTGTGGTCTCTCTTCTTACGAGATTGACCATGTGGAACCATGAATGGCTTTTTTATGACCTTTATAGCCATAGTCTTTAATCCCATTAAATGACTGACTAGTACTATGGAGATAAGGTGCATGGAATCCTTGTGGGGACTGGACAGTCTGCTTATGCAAATAAGGTGCATGGAACCCTTGTAGGGAATTGGTCAGTTTTGCCATCTTACTAGGCTTAAAAAGAGCCAATCCCACAGGTTGAGGGGGAACCTCACTACCATCAAGAAGAAGAGCCAGGAGCGGAGCAGGTCCTTTGGACCCAGATTCCCTGTGCTGAGAACCACCTTGACTCAGGAGACAGAGAGCTGTAACATTGGAAAGCTGTAACACTGGTGGTGGCAGCAGCAGGAGATGGCAGAGACACAAGACGGCAGCAGTGGGCTTCTCAACCCACAGAGCTAAAGAGCTGAGTGCCTTCAGGCAGGAGGCTTGTTGCTGGAGTAGGGTGCCTCTGGGCACCTATCAGCAGAGTTAAAGAGCTGTAACACTTACCCAAGCAGGGCAGAGGCCAGGCCCAAGCACAGCCCAGCAGCAGAGGCCAGCCTGCAGATACAGCCAAGAAGCTGTTCTGATTAAAGAATTGTATCCGGAGTTGTTCCTGTTACTTCCAAGTTGACCCTGATCCTGAATTTTAACCTTTTAGTTCCTTAATAAACCCATTAATTGTGAGTATGATCTGTGAGTTTTATGAAGCCATTACAATGAATTATTGAACCCAGCTGAGAAGTAGATTGTGATGGGGAGGATGCCTGGTGTCAGAATTGATAAAAAGGTTGAAGAAGGGATGTATGTCTGACCTCCACCTCAAGGTAATCAGCTTTGTGCTAATGCTGATGCTGATTCTCATTCTCCCTGAAGTTAGATGAGGTCCAACACTATTGTTACCACTACTCCATTACAATTGGTGTCAGAAGTGGCATTCGTTGCATTGGCTCCTGACTCCAAGGAAGCATGAGATCTTGGAAAAGAAAGGATGAAATGGCATTGGAAGTAAAACTTTTGATTCTTGGATGGTTACTCTGGTTGTTATCTGTAATAGCTAAAAGGAAAGTAAGGAATGTTATGCTGGAGCAGCAGGTAAGGAAACTGAGGAAAAGAAAGCCACATCTGGAGTGGCTTGGGGTGAAAGCCTGGCAGGTTAAGACAGATGATTGACAGGGGCCTAGGTCTTCTGGTTCCACTGAGCCAGAGGCCAAAGGCCATATGCATATGAATGGGAAATTAATCAGGTGATGGAGAAAAGAAAATTTAACTGAAATGTCAAAAAAGATTTATGTGCTTACCTGAATGTGCTATATTTGTCTGACTAAAGAAATGTTTCTCCTACCTGGTGTTGTAAAATAGACCTAATGTGCTATGAAAATGAATATTTGCTATTGTAAAATACAGAGAGTGTGTAACTCTGCCTTCAGCAAATACTTGATTGGATATGCTAAAAAAGGAGCTAAGATTTGTCCAAAAGAAACGCAGGTTGTTCATTTCAATGCAGTAGCCCTGTGTATAGAGTAAGCGGGGATGGGCAATGCAAACACTGGCCATCTAAAATGGGGGGAGATAAAAGCATGAAGTGTCTGGCCTATACTCTTTCCCTAGTGTGCTTACACTCAAAATGAGGGGGACAAGGAAGGATCCCCACTGAATAGATTCCTCTTTTCCTCATGGGTCTGACGAAGAGAGAGTGGGGGAAGATGTTGATACAAATATACGGTTTGGTTGTGAGTGTGGATAGTTAACAGGTTAATTGTTATTATAAAAACTGTAATTGTAGAAACTATAAGTGTGAAAAAGTGAACTAAGGGAAGGCATTGCTGGACTGGAGTACAATGACTGAACTTGAAGTCCCTTAAAGGCCTTGAGAGAGACTCAGAGCAAGGGAACAATAATCTCTTAGCTAAATTTTGTCAGATGCCATAAATGGTGAAGCCTGGATGACATTTTGAAGAACCTGACCAGATCAAATGGACACCTGCAGCAGACCTGCGTGGCTGGTACCTGAGTGACTTTACCTTGAGAGGAGTCCTACCTCCCTCCCATACCAATGGATTAATTGTTAATGACTGATTTGAACTAACATTGTAATAGTGCTGGTAAAATGTACTGGGAGGGAGAGGTAACCCTCCAAATTTAAATATGTGAGAGAATACATGGACAAAATGCCAGAGGGTAGTCTGTGGTGAAATGAATTTCTTTATGTGGCCTTTTACCTTGGTTCTGTGAAAAAGAGAGAAAGAAAACAGCCTGGGAGACATTTTCCCCTGGGTCCTGAGGAGTTTTTACAGTCGCCCTTGTTGCAGTTGTCCTAGTCCTTTGGAGAAGCTTGTTACTTTTACACAAGAAAGAAGCCAGTCTCTGCCAGCAGAAAATGTCAGTTATACAGATAGTGGAACCACTTACAAAGGGATTGGCCAGTTTAGTCCAGAGCGGGGATTGGCCAGTTATTATGCAAATAAACCACAAAAAACCAAACCCTTTGCCATCGAGTCGATTCTGATTCATAGTGACCCTATAGGGCAGAGTAGAGCTGCCCCATAGGGTTTGCAAGGAGCACCTGGTGGATTTGAACTGCCAACCTTTTGGTTAGCAGCCAAAGCTCTTAACCATTAAGCCACCATGGTTTCCATTATGCAAATAGGATGCATAAAATCCACCCGATAGGATTGAGCCACTTGCCTATATAAGCACCCATCCACAGAGGTTCAGGGGGACCTCATTATCATCAAGAAGAGCCTGGATGGGGGCACTGCCTTTGGACCCAGAGTTCCTTCACCGAGAACCTCCTCAACCCAGGAGACAGAGAGAGTTGTAACGCTGGAGTGGCAGCAGCAGAACCAGGATACCAGCATGAGCCAGCCTGGTTGGCTTCTTGGTTCACAGAGTGAGGTGGCTACAGTGGACTTTCCAACCCAAGAGCAAGAGAGCTGAGGGCCTTCAGGTAGGAGGCTTGCTGGCAGAGAGGGGTGCCTCCAGGTACTTATTGGTAGAACCAAAAAGGTTAACACTTGCCTGAGCAAGCCAAAGGCCAAGCCTGAGAGAGGGCTGAGACCAGGTCAGAGCAGGAGCAGAGGAGGTCAGGCCTAAGAGAGGATTTAAAGGAGGCCTGTCCTGAGGGGGCCTAGAGGAGGACTACATAGCTGAGAGAGAGAGAGTTGTCCTCCACTGAGGAAGAGAGGGATGTGCGGATGTGCTCTTCAACTGGGAGACACTTCCAGACCTTGCTTCTGTGCTTCTTGACATTGATCCTGTTCCTGTTACTTCCAAGTTATCTTAATCCTATGTTACTTCCCTAATAAACCACATAAACATGACTATGGTCTGTGAGTTCTGTGTGGTCATTGCAACGAGAACCCAGCAGAGAATTAGAGTGTCGTGGGGAGGATGTCTGGTGTCAGAATTGGCAAAAAGTTTGAAGAGGGGAGGTATGTCTGACCTCCACCTCATAGGAATCAGCTTTGAGCTGATGCTATAGCTGATTCTCTCCCCTCCTCCTGAAATTAGAGGACCTCTGATGCTGCCATTTTACAGACCATGAGCTTTAAGAATAACATAAGCACCTATAGTCATGACCCTACCTATAGCTATCTGCATATTTTATAATTTTTTTACACATATATATACATACACAGAACCACACACACAGGCACACACGTATGCACACGTATATGTTATACAGCTCCATTATAGACTATGTTTTCTTCCATGTCAGCACATGCAGACTCATGCCTTGAAGGTCAAATAGAGCTGTAGTTAGGAGCAGGCTCAGACTCCACAATCCACATCTACCACTTATTAGTTGTGAGGCATTGGGCAAGTTATTTAACCTCTTTGAGCCTTAGTTTCCTCATCTCTAAATGGAGGCAAGAGGGCACCTATATCACAGAATTATGTTAGCTTTAGGTTAGATGATGAAAGAAAAATGCTTAGCACATAATAAACACTCCAGTAGTTTCTTGTTTATTGTTGTTAAAAGTTTTGTTTAGGTTTACTTATTATTGTTAAAAGTTTTGTCCACTGTAGAAACACCTAGTGGAATGGAAGTAGTAACAAATGAAGGTCGTTGCTTTTCTCCAGGGGTAAGAAACCAACTCCAGATGTTTGGCTGAGTCAGGCTAGCTTTGGTGATAAAACCGAATGCTTGTATTCCCCCTCTTCTGAATATGATCAGTGTCCTCACACCCCTCAGTCCTGATGAGAAAGAAGTGTGTTCTGGGTGCCTGAGACTTGGACGTCCAGGGTGATGATGCTCGGGAAAGGCTGTGATTACAGCATGGACTGCCCATAAAACTGGTGGGGGCAGCAGAAAGTGCCAGAGACAAACAAGGGGGAATTGTACTAACGGGTCCCAGCACGATTTCCTCTCCTGTTGAGGAGGAGGAAGGAGGGCAGGAAGAAGGAAAGGTGTAAGCACATGTTTCATATTCAGACAATTGACCAAAGGGGAAAGGAGACATGCAGGCAATCTCCTCCGCTTCTTGGAGCATAGGGACTTTGGATGGGTGAGGAAGACTTGAGGGACTTCCAAAAGTGATAGCAAGGGCTGAATGAATGACAATGAGAAGTGAGAGAATTTTCAGACAAGGATATGGAAGGAATAAAACCAAAAACCTGTTGCCATTGAGTCAATTCTAACTCATACCGACCCTATGGCAGGAATAGGGGAGAAAAAAAGGAAAGGCCATAACTTGCTAGCGGTCCTAAAGTACCTGATTCCAGTGAGGATTCCCACATATTCTGAGATTTCCAGACCAAGGGAGAAGCTGCCTTTGTGATTTCTGGAGGAGGTGCCATCTCCTCATGGGGCCCCTTAACTCCAAGCAGAGGCTGAGCCCTCCTGAAATCAGGGCCTGGTGACTCATCCAGACATAGATCCTTGTTTATTGCCTACAGATGGGTCAGAGCAGGAACATTAATCAAGCCTGGCCCCAAGACCCTGGTGACTAAGCTAGGGATCATCCAGATTTAGCTATTCATCTTTGGTGGCTGTTGGGGCAGAGCAGTCTACAATTTAACAAGCTGCGTGGCCCTGCCATGGGCTCAACACCAAGTGACACACATACACACCCTGCCTTCTTTCTCTGAATCAGAAAAGTCAGAGCCATAGCCCTGAGGAGGCAACCTTTCCCTCCAAGCAGGACTGACACCAGCAGATGAAAGAGGATAAGTTTGTGGTGAGGTCATCACGACCCCTCACCTCAAAGCATTCCCTTGTTGCTCAGTTTGGTATTTGAATATTGTGCTTGAAACCAGAAGGCCTAATTTGAAACTTAAGTTGCTTCATTTCTAGGATCAGACTGCCTGGGTTTAATTCTGGCTCTATCCCTTTTACTGGCTCTGTGGCCTTCAGTTTGCTAATCTCCAAAGTGGGGATAATTACAATACCTCTCTGAGACAGTTGGTGGCAGGATTAAAAGTAGAGATTGCTGTCTGTCTATCCATCGGTCCGTCCATCCTTCCGTATGTCCATCTATCTATCAATTATCTTTAATCTATAAATACAGATTTATATTTTATTGTTGTTGTTAGGTGCTGTCGAGTCAGTTTTGACTCATAGCCACCCTATGTACAACAAAACAAAACACTGCCTGGTCCTGCACCATCCTCACGTTCATTGCTGTGTTCGAACCCATTGTTCTAGCCACTGTGTCAGTCCATCTCGCTGACTGTCTCCCTCTTTTTCGCTGACCCGCTGCCTTACCAAGCATGATGTCCTTTTCCGGAGAATGGTTCCTCCTGATAACATGTGCAAAGTACGTGAGACGAAGTCTTGCCATCCTCGCTTCTAAGGAGCACTCTGGCTATACTTCTTCCAAGACAGATTTGTTCATTCTTCTGGCAGTCCATGGTATATTCAAAATTTTTCACCAGCACCATAATTCAAAGGCATCAATTCTTCTTCGGTCTTCTTTGTCCAGTTTTCACATGCATATGGGGCCGCTGAAAATACCATGACTTGGGTCAGGTGCACTCTACTTCTCAAAGTGACATCTTTGTTTTTCAAAATTTTAAAGAGGTCTTTTGCAGCAGATTTTCCCAATGCAATATATCGTTTGATTTCTTGACTGATGCTTCCATGGGCATTGATTGTGGATCCAAGTAAAATGAAATCCTTTACAACTTCAGTATTTCCTCCATTTATCATGATGTCACTTATTGATCCAGTTGTGAGGATGTTTTATTTTCTTTATGTTGAGGTGTAATCCATATTGAAGGCTATAGTCTTTGATCTTCATCAGTAAGTGCTTCAAATCTTCTTTGCTTTAAGCAAGCAAGCTTGTGTCACCTGCATATCGCAGGTTGTCAATGAGTCTTCCTCCAATACTGGTCCTGTGTTCTTCTTCACATAGTCTGGCTTCTCTGATTATTTGCTCAGCATACAGATTGAATAAATATGGTAAAAAGATACCATCCTGACACACACTTTTCCCACTTTTAAACTATGCAGTGTCCTTTTGTTCTGTTCTAACAACTGCCTCTTCCTCTAGGTACAGGTTCCGTACGGGCACAATTAAGAGTTCTGGAATTCAAAAATGGCACTCTAGGCAGAAGCACCACGTCGTCCCTCCACAGCAAAGATGCGAAAAACTAAGCCAAACAGAGAATACAACAATTCTGAAACCCTAAAACATAAAATGAAGAGATAAAGGACTCAGCCAAGCACCAAATGGAGTGAGAATACTGACAGAGAACGGAGAGCGAGGAGAGATTCATGCAGAGGTCCCCTACCAGGTAACGCAGCACGGATCCATCATCTTGGACTCCTATTGGAGACCAGCAAATGGGGGTACGAGAAAGCAGCCTCACGGAGCATCCAGCGAGAGACAAAACAGCCGGTAATTTGTGGTGTGAGCTTTCCCACGCCCCACCCCTCTTTGTCCCGGCTCGGCCTCCTCTGCTTCCCGTGGCCACGGTCTCTTGACTGGTAGGCTCCGGCTGCTTGGGTTCCACACACCCAGGCAGGCGGCTCTCTGGGTCCCACTTGTTGGCTGCTGGTGTTGCTTTTTTTTCTGCTTCTTTTGATTTCTCACTTGCCTCTCGCCGCCTCCCTTCCTTTCACTCGAGTGCCTGGCTCCGAGCGCCATCTTTGCTTCTTCCTGGGGGGCTGCGGGGCTCCATTCGAGTGTGCGGCTGCTTTCCGGTCTGGGCTGCTGCGCTGGTGGGATCAAGGGGCTTTGGTTCATTTGTTCCTCTGCTTCCCGCGGCCGTGGTCTCTTGACCGGGAGGCGCCGGCTGCTTGGATTCCGCACGCCCAGGCAGGCGGCTCTCTGGGTAGCATTTTCTGGCTGCTAGTGTTGCTTTTTTTTTTTTGCTTCTTTTGATTTCTCACTTGCCTCTTGCCACCTCCCCCTCCTTTCACTCGGGTGCCTGGCTCCGTGCGCCATCTTTGCTTCTTCCTGAGGGGCTCCAGAGTGCCGGCAATTTGTGATATATGCTTTCCCACTCTCCACCCTTCTTC
>NW_004444000.1:188620-209179 GCF_000243295.1 Trichechus manatus latirostris | reverse complement strand
GTTGTGAGATTGTTAACCATTGTCATAGGGCAACATTTGTAGTAACTGTTAAATGAGAAACTATTTTGTTCTGTAAGCCTTCATCTTAAGTGAAACTAACAGCACAATTGGAAAAACGTAGTCGATGTCACTGAACTGTGTATGTAGAAATTTTTGAAATGGTATATCTTTGGCTATGTGTATTTTCACAAAAAAAAGGTTGAGAATTTAGAGGATTAATATGTTGTGGGGTTGTTAACCAATGTCATAAAACAACATGTGTACTGTTGTTTCATGAGAAACTATTTGTTCTGTAAGCCTTCACCTGAAGTACAGTAAAATAAAAAAATAAAAAAAATAAAAGAGTTCTGGAATTCTCATTCTTCACAACATTAACCATAACTTGTTATGATCCACACAGTCAAATGCCTTTCCATAGCCAATTAAACACAGGTAAACCTGTTTCTGGTGTTCTCTACTTTCAGCCAGGATCCATCTGACATCAGCAATGATATCCCTCATTCCACACCCTCTTCTGAATCCAAGTTGAATTTCTGGCAGTTCCCTATCAGTGTACTGCTGCAATAGTTTTTGGATTATCTTCAGCAAAATTTTACTTGTGCATAATATTAATGATATTGTACGATAATTTCTGCATTCTGTTGAATCACCTTTCTTTGGAATGTGCACAACTATAGATCTCTTCCAGTTGGTTAGCCAGGTAGCTGTCTTCCAAATTTATTGGCATAAACAAGTGAATGCTTCCAGTATTGCATTTGCTTGTTGATACAGCTCAGTTGGTATTCTGTTAATTTCTGGAGCCTTGTTTTTCACCAATGCCTTCAGTGCAGCTTGGACCTCTTCCTTCAGTACCATTGGTTCTTGATCATATGCTACCTCCTGAAATGGTTGAATGTCGCCCAGTTCTTTTTGGTACAGTGATTCTATGTATTCCTTCCATCTTCTTTTGATGTTCCCTGTGTTGTTCAGTATTTTCCCCATAGAATCCTTCAATATTGCTACTTGAGTCTTGAATTTTTTCTTCAATTCTTTCAGGTAAGAAATGTTGAGTATATTTGTGATGGTGAAGATTGTGTGTCTACTTGGCTGGATCATGATTCTCAGTGTTTATATGTGATTGCTCCTGTGATGGAATCTGCCTTGAGCAGCCAATCAATTGAAAGGTAGTTTCCTTAGGCGTGTGGCCTGCATCCAAATATAAGCAGATGTTCTGCCTTTTTTGCTTGCTCTGGATCCTGCGTCTGCCTCCTGTTCATCTGACCTCCAGTTCTTGGGACTTGATCTAGCAGCTTATCTGCCTATCTTGGGATTCATCAATTTTCATAGCCTGTGTGCAGGAGCCCTGCTCTCCAACCTGCTGATCTTGGGTTCACCAGCCTCTGCAGCTATGTGAATCAGGAGGAACCTTGCAGTCTTGCCTTCCAGTCTTGGGATTCGTCAATCTTCACAGCCTGTGAGCAAGAGCCCTGCTCTCCAACATGCTGATCTTGGGTTCACCAGCCCCTGCAGCTCCATGAATCAAGAGAAGTCTCTGTCTTGATCCACGGAATTGGGACGTTCCAGCCTCTACAATCGCATGACCCATTTCCTTGATATAAATATCTCTCTCTATATATTTATGCACTTTACTGGTTTTGCTCCTCTAGGGAACCCAGCCTAAGACAGTATTCTTCCCTTTTGGTTTACTAACTCCAGTTCTCTGCACATTTCAGATTTATATTACCGTATATAAAGTACTTGCACAGTACCCTGCACATACAACCCTCAATAAACTGTAAATATTATTACTCTACCTCAGACAATTGAGATAAGAAGCTTGAAAATTAAGCTGTCATTTTCTTACTTCTGAGAGTATGCAGTTTAATGTCATTGTGGAAGGTAAGATCTGGGGTAGGATGTTGTCTAACATGGTTCTTTATTTCCAGCTTAAATATAACAGACCGCCTTCAGTGCACTGGCCTCCAAAACTCAAGTAAGTGAGATGTTCTTCTGCCAAGGTGGCAACACCTTTAACCTTGAAACTTAGATTCTGGGTTTCTCAAAACGTTCCCATTAAGAAAATGCTTCCTAATAGTTTAGCTTAACTAGTAAAACAAGGTCTGCTTTGAACATTAAGAACTATCTATGGGGGATCAAACTGACAAGAGTAACTCAAAAGATTAGATAGAAACATTAGGGGGCAGTGAGTTATGTTACTGGGAGAGGAACAACTCAGAAAAGGAGGGTGAAAATGGTTGCACAACCTGAAGAACGTAATCAACATCGCTGAATTATACATGTAGAAAGTGTTTTAAAAAAAAGAAAATAAAATACTTCATTTGGTTGATCAGCACATTGGGGCTCAAATCACGAGTTGGTAGCAAGGACACAGGATCTGTAAAATATCACACCAACATCATGCTGCTCTCAGAGGAATTTTGGGCTCTGGAAACTTGATCCTTTGATAATTGAAAATTTGCTTTCAAAAAATCGATAAAAAAGTCATAAGGTCAAATCTATTCAGCAAATTGATTATTTAAGGAATGTTCAAGAGAAATAGTTCTCTTTTAACCTTGCAAGATTTTTAAAGCAAGTAAACTTCAATGGAAAAATTATATGTGTAAAATGAGACAGCAACGTGAATACATTTTATTGAGAGTGTTTCCTGAAATTACCATGAAACTTGAGTATTAAGCACAATAAATGTAAAGCACAAGGGAGGATATATAGGAAAGGCAGAGACTGGGGGAGCAACTGGAGGAAATCCAACAGTTGTTGCTGCCTTTAGTGAAATATTTGCACCCACACACACATGTATACACTTATTCACACACACACACCTACAGCAACACACACTCACAGGCTGAGGAGGCCACCGGCATGCCTCCTTTCCCCATGATCATTTGTCTGAACATGAAACATGTGCTTATCCCTTGTCTCTTTCCTCCCTTCTCCTTCCTCCTCGCTCATGCTTGCACACAAACACACAATACACCAACACATGCACACACTCACACACACATGCACATACACAAATGCACACACACACACACAACCTGATCCTTTGTGACTTCTCTTACTAGCCACTCAGATGTCCCTGTATTCTGCCTCTTCCTTCTGTCCCCCACTGACATCTAGACTCCCCTCCACACTCATTGAAAATTCCAGCTCTTCCTCACATTCTCTGTCTCATTCTTGGGGGCTTTACCACCCACATGCCTTCATCCACCCTAGCCTCACAGGGCTCTCCCTATCTCTTGTGCCATTTTCCTCCATTCCATAGCAGACACCATATGTGTGATCTTGCCCTGGAACTTGTAATCTTCATGACCAGATCAGAATGGATTCAAATAGCTCACTCTGAACCTAAGCCTCATATCTGACCCGTCCACTTGCTCAGGTAGCCTAACTGAGTCAACCCTTCAAGATCTCCAATCCTCCCCATGGCTTTCTGTCTATCCATTCAGGTTGTATGTATGTCTTTCTTTTGTATTATATCTTAAATCTGTGGTGAATTATTGTAATTACATCCTTAAATATAAGCTAATTTTTCTCACATCTCTAAGTTTTTCCTAAAACTTAACCCTAGTAGAACCTAACCATTAACTTTCTTCATACCTAATACAGGCCTAATGGAGCTTTACTGAAGAAAAATAACACCATGTGGTGAACCCATATCAGTATCTATTCATGACCACCTGCTTCAGGCAAACTACCATGTTTCTCAAATAAGCTCACACTACTACTCCCTTTTCCTACTGCTTTACATATTTTACACTTTATTCAAACTATCTTAATGTCCTTCATCCTCAGAGCTAGGTTATTGCCTCAATTCATATCCTATTCAGAAAATAGAAATTATAGACATCCCTCAAAGTCCCCTACTCCCCTCAAAAAACAAAAAGAAAAAAACAACAACAACAACAATAAAAGACGGGGAGGGACATTATATAATGATTAAAGGGACAATGCACCAAAAAGACGTAACTCTAATATATATCTACACATATAAGGTCAGGGCTCCAAAATACATAAAGCAAACTCTAAAAGCACTGAAAAGAGAAATAGACATTTCCACAAAAATAGTAGGAGACTTCAACACACCAATTTTGGTAAAGGAAAGAACATCTAGAGAGAAACTCAACAACAGTACAGAAGATCTAAAGGCCACAATCAACCAATATGACTTTATAGGCATATATAGAACACTCCACCTAACAGCAGAAAAATATACACTTTTTTTCCAATGCACAAGGAACATTCTCCAGAATAGAGTACATTTTAGGCCAGAATGTAACCCTCAATAAATTTCAAAATATCAAAATAATACAAAGCATTGTCTCTGATCACAACACCATAAAAGTAGAAATCAATGACAGAAAGAGCAAGGAAAAAAATAAAAAACATGGAAACTGAATAACACCTTCCTTAAAAACAACTGGGTAATAGAAAAAACCAGAGGGAATAAAAAATGTTTCTAGAATCAAATGAGAATAAAAACACATCATACCAAAATCTTTGGGACACAGCAAAAGCAGTACTCAGATGACAATTTATAGCCATAAACACACACATTAAAATGGAAGAATGAGCCAAAATCCAAATGTTAGCCCTACAACTCAAACAAATAGAAAGCAAGAAGCAAGAGAAACCCACAGACACCAGGAGAAAGAAAATATAAAGATCAGAGCAGAAATAAATGAAATAGAGAACAGAAAAACAATAGAAAGAATCAACAAAACCAAGCTGGTTCTTTGAAAAGATCAACAAAATCGACAAGCCATTGGCTAAACTGACAAAGAAAAACACAAGAGGAAGCAAATAACCCAAATAAGAAATTATATAAAGGACATTACAACAGACCCAACTGAAACAAAAAGGATCATAACAGAATACTATGAAAAATTGTACTCTGACAAATTTGAGAACCTAAAGGAAATGGGCAAATTTCTAGAAACACACTACCTACCAAAATTAACAAAATGAGATAGAAAATCTGAACAGAACCATAAGAAAGGAAGAGATTGAAAAGGTAATAATAATAATAAAAAACTCCCAAAAAAAGCCCTGGCCCAGATAGCTTCACTGGATAATTCTACCAAACATTCAGAGAAGAGCTCATATCAGTACTACTCAAATATTTCAGAGAATAGAAACGGAAGGAATACTCCCGAATTCATTCTATGAAGGCAGCATAACCCTAATACCAAAGCCAGCAAAGATATAACAAAAAAGAAAATTACAGACCAATATCTCTCATCAATATAGATGTAAACATTCTCAATAAAATTCTAGCCAATAGAATTCAGCATCATATCCAAAGATAATACACAACAACCAAGTAGAATTCATACCAGCTATGTAAGGATGATTCAACATTAGAAAATCAATCAACATAATCCACCACATAAAGAAAACAGAAGAAAAAAATCACATGATCACCTCAATCTATGCAGAAAAGACATTTGATAAAGTCCAACACCCACTGCTGATAAAAACTCTCAATACAATAGTAATAGAAGGGAAATTCCTCAACATAGTAAAGGACATGTATTCAAAACCAACAGCCAACATCATTCTCAATGGAGGAGGCTAAAATCATTCCCCTTGGAATGGGAACAAAAGAAGGATACCCTTTATTACCACTCCTATTTAACATTGTGCTGGAAGCCCTAGTTAGAGCAATAAGGCAATAAAAAGAAATAAAGGTTATCCAGATTGGAAAGGAAGAAGTAAAACTATCCCTATTTGCAAATGATATGATACTATACATAGAGAATCCCAAAGATTCCACAAGAAAACTACTGGAACTAATAGAAAGATTCAGCAGAGTAGCAGGATACAAGATAAACATACAAAAATCAGTTGAATTCCTACACACCAACAAAGAGATATTTGTGAAAAGGAAATCAGGAAAAAAAAACCATTTGTAATAGCCCCTACAAAGATAAAATACTTAGGAATAAATCTAACCAGAGATGTAAAAGACCTATACAAAACACTATTGCAAGAAACCAAAAGAGACCTACATAAGTGGAAAAATATACCATGCTCATGGATAGGAAGACTCAACATTGTGAAAATGTCAATTCTACCCAAAGCAATATACAGATATAAAGCAACCCAGATCCAAATACCAGTAGAATTCTTTAACAAGATGGAAAAACTAATCAACAACTTTATATGGAAAGGAAAGAGGTCCCAGATAAGTAAAGCATAATTGAAAAAAAAGAACAAAGTAGGAGGCTTCATACTATTTGATCTCAGAACCTACTATACAGACACAGTAGTCAAAACAGCCTGGTACTGGTACAATGACAGACACATAGACCAATGAAACAGAATCGAGAACCCAAATGTAAATCCATCCACCTATGGTCAGCTGATCTTTGACAAAGGATCAAAGTCCATTAAAAGACAGTCTTTTTAACAAATGGTGCCAGCAAAACTGGGTGTGCGTCTGTAAAAAACAAAAAAGAAGAAGAAGAAGAAAATGGACTCATATCACACCATCTACAAAAACTAACTCAAAATGGATCAAAAACCTAAATATAAAACATAGAATGATAAAGATCATGGAGGAAAAAATAGGGATAATACTAGAAACTCTAATATATGGCATAAATACAATACAAACGGTAACTAACAATGCACAAACACCAGAAGATAAACTAGATAACTGGGAGCTCTTAAAAATTAAACACTTATGCTCTTCAAAACACTTCACCAAAAGAGTAAAAAGAGAAACTACAGACTAGGAAAAAAAATGGCTACAAAATAGACAATAAGGGTCTAATCTCTAAAATCCATAGAATACTTCAACACCTCAACAACAAAAAGACAAATAATCCAATTTAAAAATGGGCACAGGATATGAACAGACATTACACCAAAGAAGGCATTCAGGTGGCTAACAGACATGAGGAAATGCTCGCGATCATTAGCCATTAGAAAAATCCAAATCAAAACTACAATGAGATACCATCTCACTCTGACATTACTGGCACTATTCAAAAAAACAGAAAATAACAAATGTTGGAGAGGTTGCAGGGAGATTGGAACTCTTATGCACTGCTAGTGGGAGTGTAAAATGTTACAACCACTATGGGAAACGATATGGCACTGCCATAGATTGAATTGTGCCCCACAAAATGTGTCTCAACTTGGCTAGGTCATGATTCCCAGTATTGTGTGGCTGTCCACCATTTTGCGATCTGATGTGATTTTCCTATGTGTTGTAAATCCTACCTCTATGACGTTAATGAGGCAGGTTAGAAGTTGTTATGTTAATGAAGCAGGACTCAATCTACAAGATTAGGTTGTGTTTTAAGTTGTCTTTTGAGATATACAAGAGAGAAGCCAGAAGAGAGATAAGGGGACATCATACCACCAAGAAACAAGATTCAGGAGAATAGCGTGTCCTTTGGACCTGGAGGTCTCTGAGCTGAGAAACTCCTACACCAGGAAAGACTGATGACAAGGACTTACCCCAGAGCTGACAGAGAGAGAGGAAGCCTTCTCCTGGAGCTGGCACCCTGAATTCAGACTTCTAGCCTCCTAGACTGTGAGAAAATAAATTTCTCTTTGTTAAAACCACCCGCTTGTGATATTTCTGTTATAGCAGCACTAGATAACTAAAACAGGCACTTCCTTAAAAAGCTAGAAATAGAAATACCACGAGAACCAGCAATCCCACTCCTAGGAATATATCCTAGTGAAATAAGAACTGTCGCACAAATAGACATATTCACACTCATGTTCATTGCAGCATTATTCGCAATAGCAAAAAGATGAAAACAACCTAAGTGCCCATCAACAGATGAATGGATAAACAAATTATGGTACATACACACAAAGGAATGCTATGCGACAGAAAAAGAACAATGATGAATCCATGAAACATCTCACAATATGGATGAATCTGGAGGGCAGTATGCTGAGTGAAGTAACTCAATCACAAAAGGACAAATATTGTATGAGATCACTATTATAAAAACCCAAGAAAAGATTTACACACAGAAAAAACAATCTTTGATGGTTATGAGGAGAGGAGGGGAGGGGTGAGGAGAGGAAATCATTATAGATATTAGATCTAATATAAATGTTAGAGAAGTGGTAAATTCAAGTGGTAACAATATAGGGGAAGTCAACACAACTTGACCAAGGCAAAGCCATAGGAGGTTCCTAGACACATCCAAACACCTTGAGAGACCAAGATACTGGGGGTTAGGTATCAGGGTCTCGGGGGACATCTAGGTCAATTGGCACAACATAGTTCATAAAGAAAACACTCTACATCCCACTTTGGTGAGTAGTGTCTGGGATCTTAAAAGTTTTTGAGCAGCCATCTAAGATACATCTATTGGTCTCATCCCATCCGGAGCAAAGGAGAATGAAGAAAAACAAAGACACAAGGAAAATATTAGTCCAAAGGACTGATATACCACATGAACCACAGCCTCAATCAGCCTTAGCCCAGAAGAGCTAGATGGTGCCTGCCTACCACCAACAACCTCTCTGACAGGAATCACAATAGAGAGTCCCAAAGTGGGAGAAAAATGTAGAACAAAATTCAAATTCACACACACACAAAAAAAGACCAGACTTATACGGTCTGTCTTAGTCATCTAGTGCTTCTACAACAGAAATACCACAAGTGGATGGCTTTAACAAAGAGAAATTTATTTCTTCACAGTAAAGCAGGATGAAAGTCCAAATTCAGGGTGTCAGCTCCAGGGGAAGGCTTTCTCTCTCTGTCGGCCTTCTCATCAATGTTCCCCGGACTAGGAGCTTCTCCGTGCAGGGACCCTGGATCCAAAGGACACGCTTTGCTCCTGGGACTGCTTTCTTGATGGTATGAAGTCCCCAACTCTCTGCTTGCTTCCCTTTCTTTTTATCTCTTGAGAGATAAAAGGTAGTGCAGGCCACACCCCAGGGAAACTCCCTTTACGTTGGATCAGGGATATGACCTGGGTAAGGGTGGTGTTACAATCCCACCCTTATCCTCTATAACATAAAATTACAATCACAAAATGGAGGCCAACCACACAATTCTGGGAATTATGGCCCAGCCAAATTGATACACACATTTTTGGGTGGACATAATTCAAACCATGACATGGTCTGACAGAGACTGGAGGAACCACAGAGACTATGGCCCCAGGACACCCTGCTAACTCAGAACTGAAGCCACCCCTGAAGTCCACCTTTCAGCCAAAGATTAGACTGGCATATAAAACAAACAATAACACATGTGAGGAATGTGCTTTTTAGTTCAATCAAGTATACAAGACCAAATGAGCAACTCCTGCCTAAATACAAGAAAGCAGGAAAGGGCAAGAAAACTGGATGAATGGGTGGAAAGGGAAAGGAGGAGAGTGCTGACACAATGTGGAGATTGCAACCAGTGTCACAAAACAATTTGCATTTATAAATTTTTTAATGAGAAACTAATATGCACTCTAAACTTCCACCCAAAACACAGTATAATTTAAAAAAAAAAATGCTTGCAGGAGAAATGAAACAAACAAACAAAAAAAAAAAAAACACCTGGGTTCTGGCCCTAATTTTGCCATCTAAGATACCTACTGTAGAAGAGACAGTACGAAGTGCTGAGAGGACATAAACATGACTAAGACAATATTCTTCCTTTAAAATAAACTACACTCTAGTAGTTTAGAAAGCAGGTGTATTGCGGGAGAGGATGAAATAAGTGTTTCTATGTCATGTAGCATACACATACACATGTGTTCCAGCCTTGTATTATAGTGTAACAAACGACTTTAAGTGTAGTGGCTTCAAACAACAACCATTTTATTATTACTCAAAATTTTACGGGTTAGAAATTTTTCCAGATTTCAACTTGGTGATTCTCTACTCCCTATGGTGCTCACTGAGGTATTTACTGGTTCTCAGCTGGCAGATGGGCAGTTCTGAAGGGTCCAAGATGCCTTCATTTACATGTCTGGTGTCTTGAGAGGAATGACTGGATAGCATTATCTAAAATCTAGGATGTCATTATTTAAAATCTAGGATGCCATTATTTAAAATCTAGGATGCCATTATCTAAATCAGGTCCAGGAGCAGAAGAGACTCCTGTACGCACTTCCCCAAGTATGTTGTCGTTGGTTGCCTTGGAGTCGATTCTGATTCACGGTGACCCAATATGTGCAGAGTAGAACTGCTCCCATAGGGTTTTCAAGGCTGTGAGCTTTTGGACACATATCACCAAGCCTGCCTTTCAAGATACCTCTGGGTGGGTTCAAACCGCCCACATTTCAGCTAGTAGTTGAGTGCTTAAGCATTTGTGTCACGCAAATTAATCCTTCCCCAAGTATAGTTCCTCTGAATCTAAAGACCTATATTTTAAGATACAAATTATCCGTCCCCCACACATACAGTGACAGGGCAGATACAGGATAATCAAAATAGATACTCTAGTTTAAAGAAAGGAACAATGAAAGAAACATAGCAATTCTGAAACCCATATAGGCAAGTGCCAGGGACCATTCCTGCTAGTTCCTTAGCCAGGGACCATTCCTGCTCCCTAGGAATGATTATCCATGGCTCTTGGTGTTTCCCTCTTGGCTCCCGTTTCTGCCCTCTGAGTCATTCCTCCCCTTATGTCTTAGGCTGTGTTCTCTAGAGTAGCAAAACCAGTAAAGTGTATGAATATATAGAGAGACAGAGATTATATCAAGGAAACTACCAATGCGATTGTAGAGGTTAGAACGTCCCAAGTCCATGGATCAGGGTAGAGGCCTCTTCCAAGTCACACAGCTGCAGAATCTGGCAAGCCCAAGATCAGCAGGTCGGAGAGCAGGGCTCCCGCTCACAGGCTGTGCCGATCGATGAATCCCAAGTTCAGCAGATAAGCTGACGGCTCAAGACCCAAGAACGGGAGATGAGATGACAGGAAGAAGCCGCAGGATCCAGAGAGAGCAAAAAGCCAGAACGTTTACTTATATTCACATGCTGGCCACACCCTCAAGGAGACTCCCTTTCATCTGATTGGCTAATCACAGTATATTCAATCATGGGAATGATTACATTAAAACACTGAGAATCATGGCCCAGCCAAGTTGACATACAATCTTAACCATCACATATTATAAGAGATGGCTTGCTTTTGCAGATAGACATCTTTATTTACTTATTTCCTGCCCATGGAGGGTTGTGAACCCAGAGAATTCTCATTTTGGATAGCCTCTGTTCTTTTAAAATCAAAGTTGATGGTGCATCTATCAGTACAATTGTCTTAAAAACTATGTGACCTTCCTATGATCTTACTTCGTATAAATATAATGTTATCCATTAGCAAAAGCCACACTCACAAATCTCTTCAAGACAACCCTCCCTGGCTTGGACTGACAGCCAGTGTGCTGTAAACTAACATCCTTAACACTTTTAGAAGAATTGTTCTCTAGTAAGGAGTATCTGTAAGACATACCCCTAAATAGGTCAAGTCTCACATTTCAGATATCTTTACCTTGAGGCTATTGTTTATTTTGTGAGTCTTTTGCCTCTAAAATGAGTGAAGAACAGTTTTATTGTTGAATTTATCTAGTCTTATATCCTTTACATTTTCTCCTAAATTTTGCTTGAAACTTATTAGACGCATTTTTCTTTATCCATATCTTAATATATGCTGCTATGAGAAACCAGTTGGCAGTTTCAACACTCTGCCGGGAAATCTCCTTGGTAGTTTTTTAGGTATATACACTTCATTTCACATTACTGCGAGCAAAAGTGGTTCCAAATCTTACCACTACATAACAAGGTTCTCCTTTAATCCTTCCTCCAATAACAATTTCCTCCCTGTCTTTCCATCTTTTACTAATAGTCTCCTTGAGGACCTTCTAACTTCTGCTTGCCACCCATCCAGAAGTAAGTGTCACATGTTTTGGAATTTTTGCTACATCAGCACTCCACCTATGCACCAAATTCTACTCTGGTAATCTCTTGCTCTGTGTGTGTGTGTATGTGTGTGTGTGTGTATGGAGTTACCATGAGTTGGAATCAATTTGACAGCAGCTAACAACTCTATATGTGTGTGTGAGTGTGTGTGTGTGTTCATATTTATGGTTATGGATATTTGACTATAAAACTTAGTGACTTAAAATAAAAGCTATTTTATTATTATTCCTCATAGTTTATGAGTCAAGCATTTAGGCAGAGTTCAGTTGGGTGACTCTCTACCCCTCATGTCATAGACTGAGGTCACTGGTGAATGACAAGTCTGGAGGGTCCTCAATAGCTTCATTCACATCTGGGACTTTGGCAGTGATGGCTGTACTCAGCTGGGATCATTGACTACACATCTCTCCAGCCTGGCTATCTCAGGGTGGTCTAGCTATTTTACACCAGTCTATTTTTCCCCAAAATAAGTGTCCCAAGAGACTCAAGTGTTGTATGTTCTAGACTGGGATGTCCCCAAATGCAATTTTCACCACAGTCTACCAATGAAGCAAACCCCTAACACCAGCATAGATTCGATTACAGAAGAGTTAAACTTCACCTCTCAAAAGGAGGCATAGGACAGAATTTGTGGCCATCTTTGATCTACCACTACTTGTTAAACAACATTGAAAGGGATGGTCTAGTGCTGGAATGTTCTACATAGTCCAAGCACCAGAATCTTGGTAGTAATAGATAGGGTCGCCTAAGTATATGTATTTATTATATCTCTCTTTCTCCCTTTCTTTTCCTGTTTTTCTAGAGAGATTTTTTAAAATCAGGATTTTAGGAATATATCAGCAGAAACATGAAAACTATACTATTTTCTATGTAAATACACTAAACATACCCAGTAGCACCAACAGCTCAAGGTTTTATTCCCTAATCAATTCTCATCAAATATTGCTCACCATATACCACAACAGACAAGTTTACAAAACACAAGCTTACGTGCCAAACTTATGACTCTGGGTTCTATTCTTTGAGCAATAGGGAATTACTGAAAGTATTTGATAGGGGAAATACAGTTGAGCTCTAATTACTTTTTAAATACTTTAAAAAAATCTTGATTATTCAGTGGAAATGCTTCTTATGTCTAACCGTTTTTCTCCATGCCTACAGACACTCCCTGTTAACATTTTCTGCCCCCAGTGAACCCTCTCTCATTGATTCTTCCATCATATTAATTACTCTGAAACACAGCGTATTAACCCCATGCCACAAATTTCTAATGACTTCTCATGACCAAGATTAGAAAACAGAATATATGTTTTTGGTAATGGTTTACTAGCTTATTGAAGGTCAGCCTCCTACTGGGTATAACTGGAAAAACTGGTCAAAACATAAAGCAACAATTACAACAAAAATAAACAGTGGGAAGGCATTATAAAGATACCAAACCCAAAAACACCAAACTCGTTGCCATTGAGTCCATTCTCACTCATAGCTACCCTATAGGTCAGAGTAGAATTGCCCCATGGGGTTTCCAAGGGGTGGCTGGTGGATTCAAACTGCTGACCTTTTGGGTAGTAGCCTGAGCTGTTAACCACTTTGCTACCAGGATTCCAAATATATGAAGGAAGGAAGGAATTGACAGGCCAAGATCCAATTGAAACGTGGGTGGGAGCGCTGAAAGGTGAACCGACCGTTTAGCAGCTGTTTTTCCTGTGAGACATTTGTGGGGGAGCGGCGAATGAAAAGCAGTGAATATAAACATAAACAGAAAGAAGGAGGCTCAAGGTTAATGTAAGTCCTATAAGGCTGGGAAAACCAAAGCTGGAGTTCAGGTTCCACCAAGAAGAAAGTGTGGAGAACCAACCAGTGTTCTCTATCTATCAGGCTTGGGATATCTTTTCTGTTGGAGAGCTGGCTTCTCTGTGGCCCCAAGGGAGAGGTAGGACCAACAACCCACAGCTGTGGAAGGCATGGAGACAGCGTTTTCAACTTCTCTTTAATCATTCCTAATTGCTATAACATTCTTTGCAGTGATGAAACCTGTCTCCCACTGCACACAGAAGGAGAAAGTAGCTGATCTTCTCCCCATCTTCTGGAGAAAAGGATGACTTTTCATTAAGGTAATAATATCTCTTCTTACCCAAGGACCTCTGAACTCTGTGTGGGAGGGAGGCAGGCAGAATTATTTTTTCATGTGCCTCTGACAGATGGGGCCTTAACAGTAGATGTGCTCCTTCGAGGCTATGAGATCTTGACTATTAAACTGTCTTCACTGTGTAGAGATAATGATAATAGGTACATATTAAAATTTACTGTAGTTTCACATACATAAATTGCACCAAGCTTTTTCCCACACTTTTTGTTTGCATAAAATAAAAAGTAAGATTCTTAAATGTACAGCCAAGTTTTGTAGTGTCAGAACTTGTCTATATTCCCCAGAAACAAGAACCGGGATCAGCTCAAAACTGGTTTCTATGAGGTAGAGGTCAAACATACCTCTACTCTCTAATTTTTTTTACCATTTCTGACACTAGCCATCCACTCTCCCACCATGGCACTCCCTACTTATCTGCTGACTTCAATAATTACTTGCAGTAGCCACATAGAACTCACAGGCCACACTCACAGTTATGTGGTTTATTAAGAAAGTAACAGGTAAAAACTTCAGATAAGGATCAACTTGGAGGTAACAGGCTACAACTTGGGATCAAAATCAGCCTACATGTAGCCAAGGACCAGAAGGCTCCCCTGAAGTGGAGAGTACATCCCTTCCTTCTTCAGTGCAGGTCAGCTTTCTCAGCTCCTGTTGGCCAGGCACCCCAAACCCCCTAAGCTGTGCGGTCCTCCTCTCGGCCATGCTGGCAGGCCCTTACTCTCAGCCATGCTAGCCTTCTCTCAGCCATGCATGCTCCCTCTCAGCCATGCATGCTCCCTCTCAGCCATGCAGGCCTCCCCATTGACCTCTCCACTGCTAACTGGCAAGCTCACAGCCATTGTAGCAGCTTGCTCAGCTCTCTTAGCTGCTTTCTTAGCAGCAGTTTTCTGCTGTCACTGCTGACTCTGTCACAGGGCCCCTTCCTGGTCTGTTGCCACTGGCTCTGCCATAGGGTCCCTTCCAGGCCTCTCATCATCTTCAGTGTTACAACGGTTGGCCTGTATTACAGCTCTTTTAGGAGGTTCCTCAACTCCTATCTCTGCTTCTTCTCTCTTCTTGCCTGTAAAAAACTTCTGAGGGGTTGACTGCTTATACAGGTAGACTACTTCTCAATTTCAAGGCATGACACTCCCAGCAAGACCATGAACTGACCAAAACGATCAGTGAACGACATTTCACTCAATTTTCTTAGAAAACTGATTAACCCCTGCAAGGTGTGCAAAATAGACCAATGACAGGGCAGACTGCAGCGCAGGGCTAGACAAAAATTAACAAACCATCAAGTTGTTTACAGCTTTCCCAGGAAATGTCATCAACTAGACAAAAGTAACAAACCCTCTGGGGTAGAAAACAACCTGGGAGCTACCCCACTGTGAAAATGCTTCTTCAAAGAACTAGGGCAAAGTAACTTCTTAGGCCTTAGAAGAAAACGTTTCTCAAGCTGTTTTTCCAAAGGACCAAGGCAAAAAAGCCACATACAGGAACTCATTTCACCACAAGCTGAATGTATTTACCCACCAAACCATTTCTAGTGTCCCGAAAGGTACTCCAGTGCCCCTCAGTCAATACCACTCTCTTTCCAAGTCAAAGATAATCATTTTTATCATTTTGATAAGCAAAGTGGAGCCCTGGTGGCATAGTTGTTAAGAGCTCAGGCTGCTAAGCAAAAGGCCAGCAGTTTGAACCCACCAGCCACTCATTGAAAACCCTATGGGGCAGTTTTACTCTGTCCTATAGGGTCGCTGTGAGTCAGAATTGATTCAACAGCAATGGGTTTTTGTTTTATTTTTGGTTTATAAGCAAAGTATTTTTGCTTTACTTTTAATTATAACAGATGGATCTTGGCTGAAAGCAGAAGATACCAGAAAGATATTTACCTGTATTTTATTAACTATGCAAAGGCATTGACTGTGTGAATCATAACAAATTGTGGATAACATTGAGAAGAATGGGAATGCTAGAACACTAAATTGTGCTCACAAGGGACCTGTAGACCAAGAGGCAGTTGTTCAAACAGAACAAAGGGATACTGCAGGGTTTAAAATCAGGAGAGGTGTGCATCAGCATTGTATCCTTTCACCGTATTTATTCAATCTTTATGCTGAGCAAATAACCCAAGAATCTGGACTATATGAAGAACAACAGGGCATCAGGATTGTAGGAAGACTCATTAACAACCTGCGATACACAGATGACATGACCTTGCTTGCTGAAAACAAAGAGGACTTGAAGCATTGACTGATGAATATCAGACTACAGCCTTCAGTATGGATTAAACCTCAACATAAAGAAACAAAAAATTCTCACAACTAGACCAACAAGCAACATCATGATAAAGGGAGAAAATATTGAAGTTGTCAAGGATTTCATTTTATTTGGATCCACAATCAACACCCATGGAAGCAGCAGTAAAGAAGTCGAACGACATGTTGCATTGGGCGCATCTGCTGCAAAAGATCTCTTTAAAGTGTTGAAAAGCAATGATGTCATTTTGAGGACTAAGGTACACCTGACCGAAGCGATGGTATTTTCAGTCACCTCATATGCAAGCGAAATCTGGACAATGAATAGGGAAGACGGAAGAAGAATTGATGCATTTGAATTACTGTGTTAGTGAAGAATAGTGAATACACCATGGACTGCCAAAAGAGCAAACAAATCTGTTTTGAAAGAAGTACAGCCAGAATGGTCCTTAGAAGCAGGGATGGCAAGACTTTGTCTCACGTACTTTGGACATGTTATCAAGCGGAACCAGTCCCTGGAGAAGGACATCACGCTTGGTAAAGTACAGGGTCAGCAAAAAAGGGGAACACTCTCAACAAGATAGATTGACACAGTGGCTGCAACAATGGGCTCAAACACAGCAATGGTTGTGAGGGTTGTGCAGGTCTGGGCAGGTTTTGCTCTGTAGTACATGGGGTTGCTGTGAGTTGGAACCAACTCGAGGGCTCCTAACAACAACAGCACAGATGTATTTTATCGTATCTAGAAGCATTACATTCATTGGTTTTTTAAATTTTTTTACTACATTGTATAAATCTACCACAATATAGTTACCCACTAAACTGTCAATAGACGTTCGACCTGTTTCAAATTTTTAGTTATTACTGAAAGTAGCTGTAGGTATTCTTGAATGTGTTTTTGGTAGACATAACACCCATTTCTGATGTGTCTGTATCCAGGAGTGGAATTGTTGAATTGTAAGGTATACATACATGTATTTTTAGTAGACACAGCCAAACAATTTTCTAAAGTGGCTGTAACAATTTATACTCCCACCAGTGATATATGAGAGCTTCATTTGCTTGATATACTTATAAATGCCTGGTACTGTCATCTTTTTTTTTTTTTTTAACATTTTTGGCCATTCTGGTGGATGTGTATCATTATATATTATTGTGGTATTAATTTGCATTTCTGGTATATCAAATGAGGTTGAGCACCTTTTTGAAACTTTATTAGTTATTAAAATATATTTTTGTAGAGGAAGTCTTTGTTCAAGTCTTTTACCATATCATTTGTTTATCTTTTTGTTTTTGAATTTTTTTTTCTATTGTACCTTAGGTGAAGGTTTACAGAACAAATAGTTTCTCATTAAACCGTCAGTACACATATTGTTTTATGACATTGGTTAACAACTCCACGACATGTCAACATGTCAACTCTCTCCCTTCTTGACCTTTTTTTTTTTTTTTTTTGGTGAAAATATACATGGCCAAATATACACCATTTCAAAAATTTCTACATGCACAGTTCAGTGACATCGACTACGTTCTTCCATTTGTGCTGCTATTTTCACTTTAGATGAAGGTTTACAGAACAAAATAGTCTCTTATTAAACAGTTAGTACACATGTAGTCCTATGACAATGGTTAACAAATCCACTACATGTCTACACTCTCCTTACTCAACCTTGGGTTCCCTATCACTAGCTTTCCTGTCCCCTTCTGCCTTCTGGTCCTTGTCACTGGAAGCTGTGCCTCATTAGCCCCATTTTGTTTTATGAGGCTGTCCAATCCCCGGCTGAACGGTGAACCTCAAAAGTGACTTCATCACTGACTAAAAGGGTGTCTGGGGGCCATACTCAAGGGTTTCTACAGTCTCTTTCAGGCCAGTAAATCTGGTCTCTTTGTGTGTGTGTTAGATTTCTGTTCTACATCCTTCTCCAGCTCTGTCCAGAATCCTCTGTTGTGCTCCCGGTCAGAGCAGTCAGTGGTGGTGGCCAGGCACCATCTAGCTGTACCGGACTCAGTCTGCTGGAGACCTTAGTAGCTGTGGTCATTAATACTTTGGAATAATCTTTTCCTTGTATCCTGTTCTCTTCATTCTCCCTTGCTCCTGAAGGGGTGAGACCAGTGGAGTATTTCAGATGGCTGCTCACAGCCTTTTAAGACCCCAGACACTACTCACCAAGGTAGAATGTAGAACATTGTCTTTATAAACTGTGTTATGACAATTGAGCTAGAAGTTCCCTGAGACCACGGTCCCCACAGCCCTCCACCCAGCAATTCAGTCCCTCAGGGAGTTTGGATGTGTCTATGGTGCTTCCATGACCTTGCCTTGTACAACTTGTGCTGGTTTCCCCAGTATTGTGTACTGTCTCACCCTTCACCCAACATACCACTTATCTATTGCTTATTTAGTATTCCCCCCCCACCCCTCCAATCCCTCGTAACCAACAAAGATTGTTACTTTTTGTGTGCAAACTTTTTCATGAGTTTTTAAAATAGAGGTCTACTTGTCTTTTTGTGATTGACGTATTTCACTGAGCATAATGTCCTCCAGTTTCATCCATGTTATGAGGTACTTTACAGATTCATCATTGTTCTTTATCGTTGCATAATACTCCACTGTGTGTATGTACGATAATTTGTTTATCCATTCATCTGTTGATGGGCATCTAGGTTGTTTCCATCTTTTTGCTATTGTGAACAATGCTGCCATGAACATGGGTGTGCATATGTCTATTCAAGTGACGGCTCTTATTTCTCTAGGATATATTCCTAGGAGTGGGATTGCTGGATCGTATGGTATTTCCATTTCTAGCTTTCTAAAGAAGTGCCATATCATTTTCCAAAATGGTTGTATCATTTTTCATTCCCACCAGCAGTGCATAAGAGTTCCCATCTCCCTGCAGCCTCTCCAACATTTGTTATTTCCAGTATTTTTCATTCGTGCCAGTAATGCCGGGGTGAGATGGTATCTCATTGTGGTTTTAATTTGCATTTCTCTAATCGCTAGTGAACGTGAGCATTTCCTCATCTGTCTGTTGGCCACTTGAATGTCTTCTTTGGTGAAGTGTCTGTTCATTTCCTTTGCCTATTTTTAATAGGATTATTTGTCTTTTTGTTGTAGAGGTGTTGGATTTTCCTGTACATTATGGAGATTCGACCTTTGTCTGGCTTGTAAGGTCCAAAATTTTTTTCCCAGTCTGTAGGTTCTTCTTTTACTCTTTTGGTGAAACCTTCTGAAGAGCATAGGTGTTTGATTTTTAAAAGATCCCAGTTATCTAACTTTTCTTCTGGGGTTTGTGTGTTGATGGTTATGGTTTGTATCCTGTTAATGCCATGTATTAGGGCCTGTCGCATTCGTCCTATCTTTTCTTCTATGAACTTTATAGTTTTTGGCTTTATATTCAGGTCTTTGATCCATTTTGAATTAGTTTTTGTATTTGGTGTAAGTTATGGGTCCTGTTTCATTTTTTTGCAGACGGATATCCAGTTTTGCCAGCACCATTTGTTAAAAAGACTGTCTTTTCCCCCACTTGATGGACTTGGGCTCTTGTCGAAGATCAGGTGACTGTAGGTGGATGGATTTACATCTGGGATCTCAATTCTGTTCCATTAGTCAATGTGTCTGTCATTGTACCAGTACCAGGCTGTACTGACTACCGTAGTTGTACAGCACGTACTTAGGTCAGGTAGTGTGAGTCCTCCAACTTTATTCTTCTTCTTCAATAGTGCTTTCCTTATTCAGGGCTTCTTCCTTTTCCATATAAAGTTAATGATTAGTTTTTCCATCTCTTTGAAGAATGTTGTAGGTATTTGGATCGGGATTGCCCTGTATTTGTAAACTGCTTTGGGTAGAATTGTCATTTTCACAATGTTGAGTCTACCTATCCATGAGTATGGTATGTTTTTCCATTTATGTAAGTCCCTTTGGGTTTCTTGCAGTAGTGGTTTTTAGTTTTCTTTGTATAGGTCTTTTACATCCCTGGTTAGATATATTCCTAAGTATTTTATCTTTTTAGGGGCTATTATAAATGTTATTGTTTTCCTGATTTCCTTTCATCATTCTCTTTATTTGTGTATAGGAATCCAATTGATTGTTGTATGTTTATCTTGTATCCTGCTACTCTGCTGAATCTTTCTATTAGTTCCAGTAGTTTTCTCCTGATGTCTTTAGGGTTTTCTATGTATAGTATCATATCATATGCAAACAGGGACAGTTTAACTTCTTCATTACCAATTTGGATGCCCTTTATTTCTTTTTCTTGCCTTATTGCTCTAGCTAGA
>NW_004444000.1:160049-187528 GCF_000243295.1 Trichechus manatus latirostris | reverse complement strand
CTTTCTTCTTTTTTGATGTGTGCATCTATTGCTGTAAATTGTCCTCTGAGGACTACTTTTGCTGTGTCCCAAAGGTTTTGGTATGATGTATTTTCATTCTCGTTTGATTCTAGGAATTTTTGATTCTATCTCTGATTTCTTCTATTACCCAGTGATTTTTAAGCAGGATATTATTCAGTTGCCATGTAATGGGTTTTCTTTCTTTGCTCTTTTGTTGTTAATTTGTACTTTGATGGCATTGTGGTCAGAGAGGACACTTTGTATTATCCCAACGTTTTGGATCATGTTGATGATTTCTCTGTAGCCTAAGATGTGGTCTATTCTGTAGAACATTCCATGTGCATTGGAAAAGAATGTGTACTTTGCAGCTGTTGGATACAGTGTTCTATATATGTCTATGAGGTCATGTTGGCTGATTGTGCCTTTAGGTCTTCTGTATCTTTGCTGAGTTTCTTCTTAGATGTTCTGTCCTTGACTGACAGTGGTGTGTTGAAGTCTCCTACTATTATTGTGGAACTGTCAACTTCTCTTTTCAGAGCTGTTAGAGTTTCTTTTATGTATTTGGAGCCCTGTCATTGGGTGCATGGAAGTTTTTATGGTTATGTCTTCATGATGGATCATTTCCTTAATCACTAGATAGTGTCCTTCTTTGTCTTTTATGCTGGATTTTGTTTAAAGTCTATTTTATCTGAGGTTAGTATTGCCACTTCTGCTCTTTTTTGGTAGTTGTTAGCTTGATATATTTTTTCCAACCTTTGATTTTTAATAAATTTATTTCTGAGGTTTGTCTCTTGTAGACAGCATATTGATGGATCCTTTTTTTTTTATCCATTCTGTCACTTTTTGTTTCCTTATGGGTGCATTGAGTCCATTTACACTCAGTGTAATTACTGATAGATGTGAGTTTATTGCTGTCATTTTGTAGGTATTTTTTTTTTTGTATTTTGTGTGTGTGTGTGTGATGCTGACGTTTTCTTTGTTCTTCTTACTCTCCTGTGCTGAATTACTTTTGTTTGTGGATTTTTTTTTTCATTTCCTTTGTTTTTACTGAGATTTTATGTTTTTCCTCTTTAGTTTCATGAATATGTTTGTTAACTTTCTTTGTGGTTACCATGAATTTTACCCTCATCTTTCTAAGTTTGAAGCAGTCTACCATTACTTGGTATCCCCTTGCCTTCCTCTCCATTAGAAGGTTCTATACATATACCATTTATTCCCTCTTTTATTGTTTTGATGTTATTGTCATTTACAGATTAACTGCTCTGATTCCCTGTTGTATTTCTTTTGGTTTTGGATAGTCCTTGAGAGTTTATTTCCTAGATTGGTGTCTGGCTGGTACAATCTTCCATCCTAGATTCAGCCTGTGAGCTGAAGTTGTTTGTTCTCAGATCGAAAGACTCCCTTTAATAATTCTTGTAAGTTTGGTTTTGTTTTTATATATTCCCTTAATTTCCGTTTATCTGGAAATGTCCTAATTTCACCATCATATTTGAACAAGAGTTTTTCAGGATGTATTATTCTTGGCTGGCAACTTTTTCTTTCAAGGTGTTATATATGTCATCCCATTGCCTTCTTGCTTGCATGGTTTCTGCTAAATAATCTGAGTTTAGTCTTATTGTTTCTCCTCTGTATGTGACTTCTTGTTTTTCACAAGCTGCTCTCAGGATTCTTTGTCTTTGTTTTTGGCCATTGTGATTAGGATATGCCTTGGTGTTTTTCTTCTGGGATCTATCCTATATGGGATTCACTGAGTTTCTTGGATGGCCAGCTTTTCATCTTTCATGATATTTGGGAAGTTTTCTGTCAGCAGTTCTTCAGTGATTCTGTGTTTTCTGTTTTCTCCCTCGTTCTGGAACTCTGATCACTCACAAATATTTGCTTTTGATTGTATCCCACATAATTCTCAGGGTCTCTTCATTTTTCTTTGTTCTTTTTTCTGAGGTTTCCTCGAACAAAGTTGTATCCAAGTGTTTGTTTTCAATTCCGCTGATCCTGTCTTCCACCATTTCATATCTACTCCTCAGCCCTTCTATGACTCTGTCCATTTCTGAAATCTTGTTCTTTATCTTTTGGATTTCTAATTGATGTTTTTGTATAGTTTCTAGTTGTGAATTTATTTTGGTATTTTGTTCCTGCATTGTTTTCCTGAATTCTTCCATTTTTTTGTCTGTATTTTCCATGAATTTCTCTGTCTTTTCCATGAATTTGTCTATTTTTCCCTCATATTTGTCTGTTTTTTGCTTCAACTCTTGGATAATTCTGAGTATTAGATATTTGAATTCCCTATCAGGTAGTTCTAGTGCCTTTTCTTCTACTGGAAACTCATCTGGTGTTTTATTTTGACGCCTACTGGAACCATCCTGTCTGGTTTTTGTAAATGGTTTGATATTTTCTGCTGTCTTTGGGGCATTCAGTAGTTATTTTTCTCATTTATTGATTGTAGATTTGTCTGTTTAATCCTTTTTTTAAAATTTGGCTATGTCTCAGCAGGCGGGTTATTGTTCTTTGTTGTTTACTCATCTGTGAGCACGATACTTTTCGCCTCCTTCTCCAAGTGGCAGGCTCAGTCACTCAAATATGGTACAGAAGGGCAGATGTAGCTGAAGAGAAGTTGCTGGGATGGGTTGTTTGTGGCACTTACTCCAGCCACCACAGCAGGAGGGTAATCAGTGTAGGACTGGTTCCACTAGGCCGTACCTGTGCTGGTTGGTGGTGTGATGTTAAGTGCACAGTGCAGGTAGGCACGACGGAGAGGGAAGATTGTGATGTGTGGAGCTAAGATGGGTATGGGAGAGAAGAGAGAGGAACAGGGGCGAAAAAATACAAACAAACAAAAAAGGGTGCTAGGGGAACTTGTTGTTGGAGTGGAGAGATGAGAGACTATGAAATGGAGAAAAACAAAAAGTAGAAGGAGAAGAAAAAGAAAAAAGAGAAATGAATGAATAAATAAAAATCAGAAAGAAAAAAGAACAGCAAAGTTCCCAGGGATCCCACCAGTGTGGCTACGAGGTCTGGGAAGTTGTTCCCAGGTGTTGAAGTACAACCTGACTAGGAGGTGTAGAGGTATTCAGTGCCAGGTATTCAGGGGACAGGAAGTGAAGGAATGTATAGAGAGATGAGAAACTGAATAATGAAGGAAGACAGAAAGGGAAAAAGTTGAGAAAGAAATTTTAAAAAAAGAACAAGAAAAACCCCCAAAAAACAGAAAAAGAAAAAAAAACGCATGAAGATAGAAATGTCCTCAGGGATCCCTCTGTGCATCTGCGCAAGCTGGGGGGGGAGGGGTAGATCCCAAGCCACGCAGTACTGTCCGACTAGAACAGGCTACCAATTTGAGAAAAGAAAAAGAAAACAAACAAACAAACCAAGAAGCCTCGGGATCCCACCAGTGTGGCAGCACAGACTGGAAAGCAGCTCCACACTCGAACGGAGCTCCACAGCCCCTGAGGAAGAAGCAAAGATGGTGCACAGAGCCAGGTATTTGAGGGAAAGGAGGGGGAGGTGGTGAGAGGTAAAGAAGAAATCAAAAGAAGCAGAAAAAAGCAACACCAGCAGCTAACAAATGGCACTCAGGGAGTCGGACCGGTGGAATCCAAGCAGCCAGTGCTTCCTGGCCAAGAGACTGTGGCCGTGGGAAGCAGAGGAAACTGAGTTTGGGTGAAGAAGGGTGGGGGGTGGGAAAGCGTATATCACCAGTTACTGGTTGCTCTGTGTCCTGCTGGAAGCTCTGTGAGGCTGCTTTCTCGTACCCCCTATTTGCTGGTATCTGATAGGAGTCCAAGATGGCGGATCTGTCCTGCGTTAGCTGATAGGAGACCTCTCCATGGATGTCTCCTCACTCTCTGTTCTCTATCATTTTGTTATTCCATTTGGTGCTTGGCTGAGTTCTTTATCTCTTCATTTGATGTTAGGGTTTCAGGATTGCTGTTTTCTCTGTTTGGGTTAGATTTTCGGATCTTTGCTGTGGAGGGATGGCATGGTGCTTCTGCCTTATTGATTAGTAGGTGTTCTCTTCGTATTCTGGATACACACCCATTGTCAGATACATTAATTGCTAATATTTTCCCCAGCTTCTGGCTTGCCTACTTATGCTCTTAAATAAAAGTCCTTAACTTCAATTATAATTTTATTATTACTTTTTTTATATTGTTATTGTTTTATTGTATCCTGTTTAAGAAATATTGGACTATTTATAGGTCATGAAGATATTGTCCTATACTTTCTCCTAGAGGTTTTATTTGTTTGCCTTTTTTTGTTTAAGATCCATCTCAATGTTTTTTTAAATATAAGGTATCAGATGGAGATCAAGGTTATTATTTTCCATATGGATATTCACTTTCTCCAGCACCATCTATTGACAATTCCTCTTTTTCCCATTGACACCTTTCCCTTGGTACCTTTGTCCTAAATGATTTTAAACTGTATAGAATTCCACAATTTATGTCCATTCTACTTTCATGGACATTTATTTTCCAGTTTGGGACTATTGTGGATAACGTGGCTTTGAAGAAGTTGTATATGTGTCATGATGCACACATCTACACAGCTCTATTCTGTATACATAGAAGTGGAATTGTTGGGTCATAGGATGAGTGTATGCCCACCTTTAATGCCAATTTCCCAAAGGTTTGTGTCAATTTACACTGCAACCTGCAGTGTATGAGCTAATATTTTTTCTCCTCTCCAGTATTGTTAATCTTTTTAATTTTAGCCATTATCATATGAATTTGCATTTCCCTGATGACTAATAATGTTTAATACCTTTTTTATTTATTGACTATTTAAATATCTCTTTTTATGACGTTTCACTTCAGTTATTTTGCCATTTTTTCTGTTAGATTATTTGAATTTTCTTATTGATTTGTAGGAGTTTTCTTAATAATCTAGTGTAAGTCTTTTCTAAGTTATCTGTATTATAAATATCTTTTCTCACTCTGTGGCTTACTCTTCCCTTCATTAATCATGTTTTTGATGAGAGAACTTCCTGCTTTAATAAATCTAATTTATCAAAAATTTTGTTTGTTTTTGCCTTTACGATTAATATATTTTTGTATCCTGTTTAAGAAATTATTGGCCTTTCACATTCAAATCTACAATTCACCTGGAATTAATTTAAAAACTCAGTGTGATTCTTTCAATCCATGAATGCTATGTTTCCTTCTAATTTTTTTAAATGTCTTTTTTAATCTTAGTGACAAGTTGCAGTTTTCAGTGTACAGTTCATACACAACTGTCACTAGAAGTATTTCTAGGTAGTTGATGTTTTATGATGCTATTGTAAATGATATCTTTAAAAAATACTATTGTGTTTGTTTTTGTTGGTGGTGTATAAAAACCAACTGCCTTCTTATCCAGTAATTTACTATATTACACTATTAATTATATTGGTTTCTTTGTGGGATCTTTCGAATTCCCTATGTACTCTATGTATTCCCATGTTAGCTGTAAATAATGACAATTTGAGTTTTTCCTTTCCAATCCTTATTCCTTTGGCATAAGGAATGAGATTGGGAATTTGTAAAGTCTCTTCCAGCACTAAAAGCTGGACCCTGAGGTAGCTAGACCACCTCAGGGAGTCTTTAATATCCACCCCCCCCCCCAAATCGACTGCTCTGAGCAGATTGTAGTCAGCTGGCCCACCACCCTAGAGCCCTGTGAGGCCACAGTGCACGTTTGCTGGTTCAGGGCCTCCCCCTGGTCCTACCTCTGTGGTCATCTTGTCTCTCAAGTAGCTCTTGTTCTCCCCCAAGTGCAGGACAATACTACTGAGAAATATTAAAAACACATAAACACAAAACGACATGATATATTTTATCTGGCTATCCTAATGTTAACTATATTTTACTACAATATCTGTACAAATGCAAATGTTAGCTATGTCCATGACTATATATCAAACACATGACAGTGGGTACCTATAAGAAAGGGGCACAATGACAGTGGGCCATGAAATGGGGATCACAATTAACTGAAATCTCTACAACTGAGGGTCATGGAGATGAAAGGAAGGAAGGAAGGGAAAAAAAGGAGTTTCAAAAAATGAAAAGAATTTTTTTAAATTATACACCAAACTATCTCATGCATAAAGATGGCAGCAAACATTCTCATCTCAGTATTGCAATACTGTTTTAGCATTTGCAAATATATTACTATAAACATTTAAATGAGAAAAGTCATATAATTGTTTCCATAGATGTTGAAAAAATAAGTATGTAATGAGTTTCAATATTTTTCCTTGATGAAATCCTATAAAACAAGAAAACTTTCTTAATTTGATCTAGGGTATCTACAAAAACAAAAATCAATCAAACAAAATAAAAATCTGTAATAAATATCACACATACGAATGAAATTTGAAAGCTTTCCTTCTGAGTCTAGCAATGAGACTAGGGTGATGTCCGTTTTCAACACTTCTATACAACAATTTACTGGAGATCCTATCCAGATCAATATAAACTAGGTATACATTCCAAGCAGCTGGGTTTTCTTTAGTCTCCCAACTCTGTGTGTAGCTCTAGGAAAGTACATAGGAACATCTTTGTGAGGATAGGGGAGCAGCATGGGAATCTACCTTCCCCTGAATCTAAGCTTTGGTACCTCACAGGGTGGTGTAGGTGTTCCCCTCTGCTAGCCCTAATCCTGAATAAATTCATGGCCCAGATTTCACTTTCTCAGCCATGACTCTGTCACTTGCAGGTGCTCAAGAAAGAACACCTCCACAAGGTGGTGAGAGGACAAGGCATCAGTTTAAAAACCAGGGGATTTGAGTTGTAGACACTTAGCACTTCTTGCCTTAGTTTTCTCATCAGCAGAGAGGACGTAGGGCTGGTGTGTGGGGCTATTATCTTTACATTTCCTTCCCCTTCTGACACTTTGTGGTTGTATCTTGTCATCTGAGACACTGTAGTACATCTACAGAGGCTAAAGTTTCAAAGGGTAGGGTAAGGGGTGAATACAACCTGGGGAAAGACACTTTTAGGTTCAAACTGCAGTTTGACTGGCGGTAAAGATTTACAATATCATTTGTGATTACCAAAAAGATGAGTGTGATGGCTAAGATAGTGTGTAACTTGTCTGGGCCACAATTCTCAGTGTTTATATGTGATCACCACCATGATGGAATCTGCTGTGAGTAGCCAGTCAGTTGAAATGGAGTTTCCTTGGGTGTGTGGCCTATACCTGAATATAAGTGGAGGTTCTGGCTTTTGCCTGCTCTGGATCCTGCAGCTGCATCCTGTTCATCTGACCTCCAGTTCTTGGGACTTGAGCTAGCAGCTTACCTGCCGATCTTTGGATTCGTCTATCTTCAGAGCATGTGAGGAAGAGCCCTGCTCTCTGACATGCCAATCTTGGGTTCACCAGTCCCTGCAGCTGTGGAAATCAGGAGAAGCTGCTATCCTGATCCACGGACTTGGGATGTTCTAAGCGCTACAAGCGCGTGAGCCATTTCCTTGATATAAATCTCTCCCTATATATATTTATACACTTTACTGGTTTTGCTTCTCTAGAGAACGCAGCCTAAGACAATGATACTGGTAAAAATGCCAGAAAAAAACAGGTTTAGAGGAAAACAAGAAACTGAAAATCACCTGACCTCACCTGGGTCACCAGGTACATCTCTCTAGCTTCAGGCCTGAATCATTCAATGGAGAAGAATGTCTTATACTCTCTCCAACTCTCAACTTAGACTTTACTCCTTACTTGTCTGCAGGGCTTTTGCTCTTAATTCCAACCCTGCTCTCACTCCTGGCCTATAGCCCTGAGGTTTCTGGTTGAAGCAAGGTGTGAAATGCCTGAGAGCAGTTCAGCACCCACACATGGGCCATCTGGAGTTGTGAGAGGAATTTGTGCCCTGGAATAAGTAACACTTGTGGGACGTGGGAGACCAAACCCATTGCCGTCCAGTCAATTCTGACTCATAGGGACCCTACAGAACAGAGTAGAACTGCCCCATAGGGTTTCCAAGGAACAGCTGGTGGATTCGAATTGCTGACCTTTTGGTTAGCAGCTTAACTCTTAACCACTGTGCCATCAGGGCACCAGTGGGAGACAAAGTGGTGAAGAAATCCTTCCCCTTCCACCAAGTTGCATGGTCTTGACATTTGGTTCTTGGGGTGGCTCCCCACTATCACACTTTAGTAAAACTGGCAACTTGTATTTAGCCCTCCATCCTTCCCTGCTTCAGACCCCTTATCCCTGGGGCTGCACTCCCTAATGAAGGATTAGCACACAAACTCTCTGCCTTAGACCCTGCTTTCTGGGGGACACTAGCTAAGACATTGCCTTACCCCAAATGAGTTGGCCTCCTGCAAGTTATACCAGACTATAGTTCCAAATAAGTTCTCAGACCTCTAAAATGTCTCCCTACCTGACTTAAAGTACCAATGGCATTGACCCACCATAAAGTAGTTGTCATCAAGTCAATTCCAACTCATGGTGACCTCATGTGTGTCAGAGTAGAACTGTGCTGCATAAGGTTTTTAATGGCTGTGATCTTTTGGAAGTAGGTCACCCATCCTTCTGTCCTAGATGCAACAGCCTCCAGATTTATTTTCTCCCATCAATTTCTGCTCCCTCCAGATGCAGTTACATGTAGCTGAAGTCTGCAATTTTAAACCCCTTAAAAACTATCCATCACTCTTAGAAATAAAGCCAAAGTTTTTAACGTGCCCTACAGGCCTTGTCATGATCTGTTCTGTCAGCCTCTCTACCTTGGCTCTTGCAGTACTGTTCATCTTTCATTGCATGTCAACAGTGGCAGCACGCTGGTGCTGCAATTTTGCACATGCTGTTCTCTTTGGCTGAAAAGCTCTTTCCTCTTCCCCTTTTCCTTGGTTTGCCTGGTCCTACTTATTTTTCTCAAGGGAAATGTCAGTTCTTCTGGAAAACTTTCATTGATCACCACTCTCAGTTCCTTAAGTCTGCATCAGTTCGCTCTTTAATGCTTTTCAATTTAACTGTACTTTTCATTCACATTTTTAATCAATATTTTGATTAAATATTTATGAATAACCATTGATTTGTTTAATGTTCTTCTTCCTCAGCAGGCCACTGGCTCCACAAAAGCAGATACAATTTTATTTATCACCTGACACACAGTAGACAAACAATAAATACTTGGTTGAATGACGAAATGATTAATTAATGAATACTTAGAGCAGTGCTACTCAAAGTGTTCTCCATGGATTACTGCTGGTCAATGAACTTTTGTTACTAATCTGTAACAAAGTAAGTGCAGAAATTAAGATAATTTCTGTAGCATTTGAGAGATTAATTTTATGTCTGTTGTGGATTCCTTAGGGTTTTCTATATATAAGACTGCGTCATTTGCTTCTTAATTTTTTTTTTACTTCTCCATTTACAATTCGGATGTCTTTTATTTCTTCTTCATGTCTAGTTACTCAGGCTAGAATGCCCAGTTCCGTGTTGAATAGAAGTGGCTTCCTTGCTGTCATGCATTTACATTGGACTTCTAGCCTACTAGACTATGAGAAAATAAATTTTTCTTTGTTAAAGCCATCCATTTGTGGTATTTCTATTAGAGCAGCACTAGATGACTAAGACAGAATTTGGTATCGAGATAGTGGGGTGCTGCTCTAACTGATACCTAAAATGTGGAAGGGGTTTTGAAACTGTGAATGGATAGAGGAGCAGTGGCAGGAGCAGAGGACCAGAAGCAGCAGAGAACCAGCAGCAGCAGAACCAGGAGACCAGCACCAGACAGCACTGGAACCAACCCAGGGATGGAGAGAGCTAAGTGCCTGTGTGCAGGAGGCTTCCTAGTGGAGTAGGGTGCCTCTGGACACTTACTGGTGGAGCTAGGCTTGCCGACCCACAGAGTGAGAGAGCTGAGTGTCTGTGCACAGGAGGCTTCCTGGCGGAGTGGGATGCCTCCAGGCACTTATTGGTGGAGCTACAGAGCTTTGGAACACTAGCCCCAGCATGACAGATGCGGGCATGAGGGCTGAGAAGCTGAGAGGCCAAGAAACCAGGAAGCAGAAGCTGAAGAGACAAGGAACACAAGAAGCCGAGCTGCCTCAGTCTCAAAAGGTATGGCCAGGTGGAGTTGCCACTCAAATGAACTAGGAGAATAGGGCCGCCTAAAGCCGAGGGAGCAGAGTTGCTGTCCCAGTGGGCCTGGAAGGTGGAGCTGAAGCCGAAGGTCGAGAGGCCTCCAATCAGAATCTGGAGAGTATAGCCAATACCTAGAGTCTGGAGGGCAGGGCCATTTTTTAAATTGTCTCAGAGAACAGAGGATTATTTTCAAAGCCTTGAGGGCTAATGTAATCTGTTCTGCTGACTTGCTTGGTGCCTGTTATCCCTTCTTTTCCTCCAGTTTCTCCCATTTGTAATGGAAATGTATAGCTTGTGCCTGTTCTGCATTGTACCTTTGGAAGCAGATAACTTGTATTCTAGATTTCACAGATGAAGAAGAATTTTTGGATTTTGAACTTAGAGTTAAGACTTTTGCTATGATATGATGGGATGAATATGTTTTGCATGTGGCAAGGATGTGATTTTTGGAGGACCAAAGGGTGGAATGTCATGGATTGAATTGTGTCCCCAAAAAATATGTGTCAACTTGGTTAGGCCATGATTCCTAGTATCGTGTGGTTGTCCTCCATTTTGTGATTGTAATTTTATATTAAAGAGGATTAGGGTGGGATTGCAACACCACCCTTCCTAAGGTCACATCCCTGATCCAATGTGAAGGGAGTTTCCCTCTGGTGTGGCCTGCATCACCTTTTATCTCTTGTAAGAGATAAAAGAAAGGGAAGCAAGTAGAGGGTTGGGGACCTCATACCACCAAGAAAGCAGTGCCAGGAGCAGAGCACATACTTTGGACCCAAGGATCAGAGGTCCTGATTTCTTCTTTGACTCAATGATTGTTTAAGAGTATGTTAATTTCCATGTATGAGTCAGAATAGATTCGAAACGGCAATGGGTTTGGGTGTGGAAGGACATATGACGTTAAACATTTCCTCTTATGCTTATTTGCAATCTGTATATCTTCTTTGGTGAGGTTTTTTTTTCAGATCTTTGGCATATTTTTAAATTGTTTTTGTTTTGTTGTTGTTGAGTGTTAAGAGTTCTTTGTATATCTAAAATATGAGTCCTTTATCATATATATGTTTGAAAATATTTTCTCCCTGTCTCCAGCTTAT
Source organism: Trichechus manatus latirostris (assembly GCF_000243295.1). Lineage (NCBI taxonomy): Eukaryota > Metazoa > Chordata > Mammalia > Sirenia > Trichechidae > Trichechus > Trichechus manatus. The sequence goes on along the minus strand of NW_004444000.1, from coordinate 176,363 downwards.
TTTTTTCATTCTCTTAACAGTATCTTTCTCATAGCAGAATTTTTTAGTTTTAATGAAATTCAACTAATCAAATTTTTCTCTTATGGATTGTGTTTTTGGTGTTGTATCTAAAATGTCCTTGCCAAACCCAAGGTCACTCTTATGCTATCTTGTAGAACTTATATATTCGTGTACCTTAAATTTATGCCTATGATCCATTTTCAGTTCGTTTTTAGGAAAGATGTAAGATCAATGTGTAGATTTTTCTTTTCTTTCTTTCTTTTTTGCTTGCTTATGTCCAGTTGCTCCAGCACCATTTGTTGGAAAGACTATCATTTCTCCATTGAATTGCCACTGCTCTTTTGTCAAAGATAAGTTGACTGTATTTGTATGGGTCTATTTCTGGGCTCTTTATTATGTTCCACTGTTCTATTTGTCTATTCATTCACCAATACCACGCTGTCTCAATCACTGTAGCTTTACAGTAAGTCTTGAAGTCATGTAATGTCATTCCTCCAGTTCTGTCATTCTTCAGTATTATGTTGACTTTTCTGGGTCTTTTGTCTTTCTATATGAGGTTTAGGATCAGCTTGTCAATGTTGACAGAATAACTTGCTGAAATTTTTATTGGATTTTCTTTGAATCTATATATCAAATTGGGGAGAATTACCATCTTAGTAATATTAAATCTTCCTATTCAGGTACATGAAATATTTCTCTGTGTATTTAGATCTTTTTTTATCAGATTTTGTAGTTTGCCTCATGTAGATCTTGTACATATTTTGTTAGATTTATAACTAAGTTTCTTTCTTTTTTTTGTGCTAATGTCAATGGTGTTGTGTTTTTAATTTCAAATTCCAGTTGTTTATTGCTGGTATATAGGAAACCAATTACATATAAATCTTGTGTCCTGCTACGCTTATTAATTTCAAGAGGTTTTTCTTTTCTTTTTTTGTGTATCAATTCTTTGGGATTTTCTACACAGTTATATCGTCTGTGAACAAAGACATTGTTATTTCATTCTTTCAATATGTATATCTTTTATTTCGTTTTTATACGTAATTGCATTAGGTTGGGCTTCCAGTATAATGTTGAATTGGAGTGGTGAGAGGGGACTTCCTTGTTTTATTCCCAATTTTAGGGGGAAAGTATTCATCTTTTACCATTAAGTATGACATTAGCTGTAGCTTTTTTTGTAGACTTTTTTATCAGGTTGAGGGAGTTACCCTCTATTTCTACTTTGCTGAGAGTTTTTATCATGAATGGATGTTGGATTTTTTGAAAGACTTTTTCTGAGTCTATTGATATGATCATATGATTTTTCTTCTTTAGCCTGTTGATATGATGAATTATATTAATGAACTTGCAAATGTTGGACCAGCCTTGCATATATGGGATAAAATGCACTTGGTAATGTTGTATAATTGTTTTTATACTATGTTTGATTTGATATGATAATATTTTGTTGAGGTATTTTGCATTTATGTACATGAGGGATATCATTCTGTAGTTTTACTTCTTAGTCATATCTTTGTCTGGTTTCAGTATTAGGGTACTGCTGACCTCATAGAATAACTTGGGAAGTGTTCCCTTTTTTGGAACTGTGAGTTTTTCCTATATGGTCTTTATCATGTTGAGAAAGTTTCCTTCTGCTCCTACGTTATTGAGTGTTTCTATCATGCAAGGCTATTGAATTTTGTTCCATGCTTTTTCTGGGTCTATTGAAATAATCAGTTGATTTTTTGTTTTTTCCTTTGTTCTATTAGTGTATTACATTGATTTATTTTCTGATGTTGAGCCACTTTTGCATTCCTGGAATAAATCCCACTTGGTCATGCTGTAAAATCATTATAATATGTTTTTGCAATACTATTGTTGTTAGATTCAGATTGCTAGTATTTTACTGCAGATTTTTGCATCTGTGGATTTAAGGGATATTGATTTGTAATTTTTTTTTCTTGTGACATCTTTACCAAGCTTTGGTATCAGGGTAATGCTGGCTTCATACAATGAGTTGGGTAGTGTTCCCTCTTCTTCTAATTTTTGGCAGAGCTTAAGAAAAAATAGTGTTTAATAATTTTTTTAATGTTCAGTACAAGTCACCCATGAAGCTATCTCCCAATTTTGATGAGAGGTTTATGATTACCGTATTTTTATGTTTGTCAACTGCTCCCTACCCTCGTGATGTATTTTCATTAAGTGCCATTATGCCAATTGTCTTTACATGTTGCTGTGAAAAAAATTAGATAGTGTTCTTACAAAAATACCTCACGGGGGGAGGGAGCAGTTAGCAAACAAACATAGAAGGCACACATTATTTGCATAAAAATATGGTACTGAGGAGACCTGGTGGCACAGTGGTAAAGCACTTGGCTGCTAACAGAAAGATTGGTGGTTCAAACTCACCAGGTGCTCCCAGAAGAAAGATGTGACAGTCTGCTTTCATAAAGATTACAGCCTTAGAAACCCTATGTGGTCACTATGAGTTGGAATCGACTCAGTGGAAATGGGTTTGGTTTGGTTGTTTTTTTGTTTTGTTTTGTTTTGATTTTTTGATTACTAATTCAATCTCTTTACTCTTATAGATCTGCAATTTTCTATTTCTTCTTGATTTGATTTTTGTAACCTGTGTGTTTCTAGGAATTTGTCCATTTTATCTGGGTTAATAAAATATGTTGGCATACTGTTGTTCATAGTACTCTTTTATAATCCTTTTTTATTTCTATAGGGTTGGCGGTAATCTCACTTTCAATTATTGTTTTATCTTTTTATATCTTATCTCTTTTTCTTTTGTCAGTCTAGCTGAAGGTTTTTCACTTTTTTGTCTTTGAAAGGACTAATTTTTTTGTTTCATGGATTCTCTCTACAGTTTTTTCTCTTCTCAATTTCATTTATCTCCACTCTAATACTTATTATTTCATTCCTGTTGATAGTTTTAGATTTATTTGTCTTCTTTATCCAGTTTCTTGGAATGCAAAGTTACGTTATTGATATAAGCTCTTTCTTCTTTTTCAAAGGAGGTTTTTACTGCTATATAATTTCTTCTAATCACTACCTTTTCCCTATTGCATAAGCTTTGGTAGTGGTATGCTGTATTTTCACTTTTATTCATCTCTAAATCTTTTCTAATTTCTCGTTTGATTTTTTCTTTGACTCGATTGTTTAAGAGTATGTTGTTTAATTTCCATGTATTTGTGATTTTTCTGTGCTTCCTTCTTTTATTGATTTCTAGCTTCTTTACATTGTGATCAGCAAAGATACTTTGTATAATTTCAATGTTTTTAATTTTATTGAGACTTATTTGGGGGCCTAACTTGTAGTCTATCCTGAATATTACATGTGCGCTTGTGAAGAAAGTGTATTATGCTGTTGTTGAATGTCTGTTCAGTCAAATTGGTTTATAGGAGTTGTTCAAATCTTCTATTTCCTAATTGATCTTCTGTCTAGATGTTCTATCAATTATTGAAAGTGGCATATTAAAGTCTCCAACTATTATTGTGACATGTCTATTTCTCCATTTCTCTTAATGTTTGCTTCATATATTTGGGGTCTTTGTTGTTTTGTATGTATATGTTTAAAACTATTATATTTTCTTGATGAATTAACCCTTTTATAAGTGTATAATGCTCTTATTTGTGTCTTGTAACATTTGTTACTTAAAACCTATATTGTTAGACAGTATAGCCACCCATCTTTCTTTTGGCTACTACTTTCATGGAGTATTTTTTTCTATCTTTTTATTTTCAACCTATCTGTGTTTTTGGATCTAAACTAATTCTCTTTTAGACACTATATAGTTGGAACATCTTTAAAATCCATGATGCCAATTTTGCCTTTCTATTGGAGAGTTTAATCCATTTAAATTTAAAGTAATTATTGATAAGGAAGGACTTACTTCTTCCACTTTGCTTTTTTTTTTTTTTTTTCTGTGTGTCTTCTACATTTTATGTCTGTCATACATCTCAACTAATCGTTTGCCCTAGGCAGCATCAGGTTGTAAACCTTACAATGTTTTTGAGCAAAGCCCACCACTTTTCCACCTTGAATGGGTCCTTTAATCTGACCCCATACAGACTGGATCAGACATATACCATAATTGGCTAATAAATTCTGCTTTGCTCCTTCCACAACCAGAGACAAGAGTCCCACACTGGGAATGTAGGTTGCCTTCTTCAAGACTGTCATTGAGCTAGGGGTAGGACAGGGTTATAGTAAGTAAAAATGTCACAAAGCTATTCTACCATTTTTTAAAAATTAATACTTTTTATTTTTTAGAGCGAGTTTACTGAAAAATTGAGCAGAAAGTACAGGGGGTTATTAAATACTTTCCCCTACCCCCAGTTTTCCTATTATTAACATTTTGCATTTGTGTGGTGAATATTTTAAAATTGGTGAACTAATATTAATACATTATTATTAACTAAAATCCGTAATTTAAATTAGGGTTCACTTTTGTGATTTATAGTTTTATGAGTTTTGATGAATGCATAATGCCGTAATCATCACTACATTATCATACAGAATAGTTTTACTGCCATAAAAATGTCCTGCCCTCCACCTATTTATCCCTCCCCGCATTCCCTGAACCTCTTCAACTACTGATATTTTCACTGCCTCTATAGTTTTGCATTTTCCAGAATGTCATATAGTTGGAACCATACAGTATGCAATCTTTTCAAACTGGCTTCTTTCTCTTAGCAATATGCATTTAACCATAACCACAAACCCATTGCCGCTGAGTCGATTTCAACTCATAGTGATCCTATAGGACGGAGTAGAACTGCTCCATAGGGTTTCCAACAAGCAACTGGTGGATTCAAACTGCTGACCTTTTGTTAGCAGCTGAGTTCTTAACCACTAAGCAACCAGGGCTCCAATATGCATTTAGGCTCCTCTATATGTTTTGCTGAAGATCATTCAAAAGAAGTTGCAGCAGCACATAGACAGGAAACTGCCAAAAATTCAAGCTGGGTTCAGAAGAGTACGTGGAACAAGAGGTATCATTGCTGGTGTCAGATGGATGATGGCTGAAAGCAGAGAAAACCAGAAAGATGTTTACCTGTGTTTTATTGACTATGCAAAGGTATTTGTGTGTCTCATAAATTATGGATAATCATATGACTATGCAAAGGCATTTGACTGTGTGTATAATAAATTATGGATAATCATAAATTATAAATAATAGGAATTCCAGAACACTTGATCGTGCTCATGAGGAAACTGTACTTAGGCAAAGACGCAGGCTTTAGAACAGAACAAGGGAATATTGTGTGGTTTAAAGTCAGGAAAGTGTGCATCAGGGTTGTAGCCTTTCACCGTAGCAAATAATCCGAGAAGGTGGACTATATGAAGAAGAACGCGGCATCAGGATTGGAGGAAGGCTCATTAACAACCTGCAATATGCAGATGACACAACCTTGCTTACTGACAGTGAAAAGGACTTGAAGCACTCACTGAAGATCAAAGACTACAACCTTCAGTATGGATTACACCTCAACATAAAGATAACAAAAAATAGTCACAAGTGGACCAATAAGCAACATTATGATAAATGGAGAAAATACCGAAGTTGACAAGGATTTCATTTTACTTGAAACTACAATCAATACCCATGGAAGCAGCAGTCAAGAAATCAAAACAAGCATTGCATTGGGCAAATCTGTTGCAAAAGACCTCTTTAAAGTGTTCAAAAGCAAAGATGTCACTTTAAGGACTACAGTATGCCTGACCAAGCCATGGTGTTTCCAATTGCCTCATATGCATGTGAAAGCTGGATAATCAATAAGGAAGGCTGAAGAAGAATCAAGGCCTTTGAATTATGGTGTTGGTGAAGAATATTGAATATACCACGGACTGCCAGAAGAAGGAACATATCTGTGTTGGAAGAACTACAGCCAGAATGCTCATTAGAGGCTAGGATGGTGAGACTTTGTTTCACATACTTTGGACAAGTTATCAGGAGGGACAAGTCCCTGGAGAAGGATATCATCCTTGGTAGAGTAGAGGCTCAGCGAAGAAGAGGAAGACCCTCAAATAGATGGATTGACCCTGCGGATACAACAATAAGCTCAAGCATAACAACAATTGTGGGGATGGCACAGGACCAGGCAGTATTTCGTTCTGTTGTACATCGGGTCGCTGTGAGTTGGAACCAACTCACACCTAACAACAACATATGTTTTCATGGTTTGATAGCTCATTTCTTTTTATCACCATGTACTATTCCATTGCATGGATATACCACAGCTTTTTTATCCATTCATCCATTGAGGGACACATTGGGTGCTTCCAGTGTTTGGCAATTATGAATAAACCTGTTATAAACATATATGTGCAAGTTTTTGCATGGACATAAGTTTTCTACTCATTTGGGTAAGTACCTAATGTGTGATTGTTGGATCATATGGGAAGACTATGTTTAGCTTTGTAAGAAACTGCCAAGTTGTCTTCCAAAGTGGCTGTACTATTTGCATTTCCACTAGTTTCTCTTGTTCCACATCCTTACTAACATTTGGTGTTTCCAATGGTTTGTATTTTAGCCATTCTAATAGGTGTGTAATGGTATCTCTCTGTTGTCTTAATTTGAAATTTCCTACTGACATATAATGTTGAACAATTTTTATATGCTTTTTTGCCATTTATATATCTTCTTTGATGAGTAGTCTATTCAGATCTTTTGCTCATTTTTATTTTGGGTTGTTTGCTTTCTTAATGTTGAGTTTTAAGGGTTCTTTGTATATATTGAATGCAAGTCCTTTTTTAGATATGTATTTTCTAAATATATTCTCCTAGTATGTGGCTTGTCTTTTTATTCTCTGAACAGTGACTTTCACAGGGCAGAAGTTTTTAATTCTAAAGAAGTCCAACATAAAGAATACAAATTTTTTTCTTTTATGGATTGAGATTTTGGTAAAAGAGGTGTGATCCATAGGGCAGCATGGTGGGTGAATAGGTCCCAGGGTGGCATGGAGAGTGTCCTTCCAAGGTGGAAAGCATCACAGCAGGAGGGGACTGCAAGTCAGGGAACATGCAGTGTAACTGTTCTTGGAAACTCACTTGTTCCCCAAAGTGGGGGAGACCAGAGCAACACTCAGAGCACTAGCAGATGTGAGTTCTTATCTAAGTTGTGACATATACTAGCCATGTTTCCACCAGGTGCCCTGCCCTATTAGAATATCACTGCCTGCCTAGCCACTATTAGCTGCTACACAGGGTTGTCCTGACTATTTGATTAAATATTATTGATTACAAAGGGACACAATTCAACCCATAACATGGCTAGATGCTTCAGAAGATGTCCCCTCTTACTCTTGTGGTGGACTGGAAGGCAGGTGCTTAGCAGGTGTTGGGAGGGGCTCTGACAGCCAGTGGAGTGGGACCACCTGGTTAAGGAACCAGGCTATGAAGGGAGAGCACAGGCAGAGTCCTTGCCCCAGCCAACCCCATTTACCCACAGTGGCACCAATCATTCTTCTCCACGTTGTCTGTGCAAACAGTGTTTCCAATTCATTACACATGGGGATTTCCTATATTAGCGGTTCCCACATCTTTCACCAGCCCCTCCACACCATGTTTTCATAGATGTCATGATCCAAGCAACATGCCTTAACTAAGTAATAGATAGATAATGGCTGCTCATTTTTATTCAGCAGCAGTGAGTGTGCAGAATCCCCAGGAGGTGAATGGCAGGTTTATGAGTCAAGGAGCCTGCCACATGACAAGGACCAGTTAACAGTATTCAGACAGGACCCAGGGGACATGGGGCTTTGGTGGAGGGGGTGGTGGTGCTGAGGGCATCTTTGTTATGTCCCTGGGTGTGGCCTGCATTAGGTTAGGTGTTAAGGGGGTCAGGAATGAGGCTTTCTCAGTAAGATCCTGTGAGTGGAGAGAGGAAGGACTTGAGATCAAGGAATTGAGAGAGGACTTGACGTATTTCTTTGGGGTCCCCTCATCTCCCTTTTCATCCTCCTCTCCCCGTGGTACTTTCACAGTCACTTTTTCATGATGTGTTGGAGGCCTGGGAGCCCTCACTGTACCAGGGCCTGAACGTCTGGGTGGCATCCTGTATTATTTTTCTCTCTCTTCATCTTCCCATATTAAACTTTGTTTCTTCCCTATCCCATCTCAACAGGATGCCCTACTCAGTTTGCTATCTCACAGTAGGAAAAAATGTATACTTTAATTTATAAGGCAAGTTCAAAAGAATTTGAGGCTTTTGGGTTATCCAGTCCCTGCTAGTAGGATGCTTGGAGACAGAAAATATGAAACTAGGACTTTAATGAGGAATCTCAGGAATTGTGGCAAACTGACAAAAGATCTGTTTGGGGGGGAAAAGTTCTCCCTAGCTCCCTCAAATCCACAGCACAGAATTCTGCCTTCTGAGCCTTTCTCTAAGTGATTCATAGACAGTGGCCTCTGTCTGGATCTGAGGTTGGATACCTATTAGTGGCTTCTTTAAACGCTCTGATTTAAGGTTCCTTGGGTCAGCCATACATGTGCACATCTAGAAGGCTCTTTTCTCTGCATAACTAAAAACTTGTGCTGTGTAACGCAAACAACAGTTTTAGAATATTTTAAAAGAACTTTTGAAAATTAAAGAAAAATACAGCTCTTGTCATTCAGCATGATCCTTGCCCTTGAATCTCCTGGCTGAGTTTCTTGGTGTCTGGCTTCTGTCTCACCTCTGTGAATTCTCATGGGCTCCATTAGATAGGGCATGTTTTTCGCCCTGTCAGTCCACACCCCAGTCTCTTTCGCCCTGCTTTACTCAGTTTCATCCTCTCCCTGAAAGGAAGCTGATCTTTCTCAGACTTGTCAAAGAAAAAAATTAATAACAGGTATCTTACTTTGATTTTAAGCTTTTTCTTACCCACAAAACCAAATTTTTAGCTACCAGGCAAAAGACTATCTAGTAATCTGGCATTGATCAATCTCAGTAAAAGGGGGAGGGCAAGGTTCAGTCAATCATGTTAAGATTAGTCAGTAGTTGATCTTCTATTCTGTCTTCCTGTCTTTATAAACCTCATTGTAACTAGCTTACTTTGAGCCATTTGCTTTTTCATTTAATCAGAATTGTCTCACTATATACATATGGAATAACTGCTCAGAATAATCCTTATGTTTCAATTTCTTTGTTTTGATTATTTTTAAGTTTTTGGTGTCTGAAATGGGATCAAAAATGATCAGTGAGAAGCACCCGCCCCCACCCCGGGCAACACAACACTGTTTTGATGAGAAAGCAAATGCAATACCCACTTGGGCCCTTTTCACTACATTATTTCCTCACCACATCTGGGAATTTGGTAAATCTCTCCTGAATTCAATTTCACTCCTTTTGTGTTGAACTCTCTGGGTTTATATCTGAGCAGTTATGGACGTTCTTTCCTTGCTTAGTTACCCTTTTGCTTTATTTGGAAAACTGAACTCCCATCTGCTCTTTTTCTTTCCATTTTGAGGAAACTTCTGTTTGGCACTCAGGTTGCATAGTGAGTTCCCATTTGCATTATCTGAATTTTCTCCTTGGTCTGGGTCCAAGGGAAATCGAATTAGGTTTGATAAAGGAAGTTGGGTTGATCTGACAGAGGTCGCAGATAGTTTTTATTTGAATGCTTTCCTTGGACTGGGTCCAAAGGAAATTTAACTTGGTTTAATAATGGAAAAGGAGGTTGAACCAGGTTCAATGGATGCTTCAGAGAGTTTTTAAAATGAGTTGACCTTACAGAGAACAGCTTGGAATTATGGTATATAGTTCTGTATGTGTATGTGTTGCCTTGCTTTGTGTTATGCTCTTTTAAGAGTGTTATGCTCTTATTGATCATCATAAACAGAAAAATCATAAGGTAGAGCACAAGCATAGACTCTATAAGCCAGTTGTTTGAGCTGGTCAATTTGTTGTTCTCACCAAAAATGGCATCTACATGGATAAGTGTTGTGGTGAGTCATCTATAAAACTGGATGAGATTCTGTCTTGAGGGCTTCAGTTTTGATCTAGAGAGATTGTTCTTTCTGTTTTTTGTTGTTTTTTTTTCTGCCTATTTTCAGGTAGTGAGACTGACTTTGCCAGTTTTTTTTAATGGGGTCTTTTTAAGTCTAAGTTCTTACCTCTTCCAGAAAAATGACTTACTACATGTACCTGTCTTTGTAAATGGCATAATTTCACTAAGGATGATTTGGCCTTTCAGTAGTAATTTAAGAAACGTTAGTATAAATTGGTTTATTTGAAAAGTGTACTGGACAAAGTTTGAATTGTTCATATTGATTGTTATAACAAGGCCTCAAAAAGACAAAAATTATTCTAAATTGCTTCTGTAAAAGATTCTTTAAAGCATGCAAAAGATAGGGTTATGAAAATGAAGTATTTTCCTACCTCCAGCTTTATTCTGTTTGGTTTAGTGGTAAATAAGTGCTTATATAAACTTAATAGTTTTAATATTCCCAGGAATTAATGAAAGTGAATTTGTTTTGACAAAAGTTTTTATCTTTTGCAGTATGCCAATTTAACCCTTGGTGACCCAATTATTTTCTGCTTTGAATTTTTTGTTGATGCCATGTGTTTTCATTAATGGAAACATGCTGAATCATTGAATGTGTCTGAATTTTTGGTAGGCAGTATGGATTTTTTTATTGCCCGCCCCCATAAGCCTACCCTAAGTGCTTAGTGGTACGTATCAAGTACCACCAGTTATACCCCAGAGGCCCCACCGAGGTCTATTGATTAGATTGTATCTTGAGTCAATATCTTTTGAGATATAAGAGAGAAGAGAGAAGAGAGCAGAGAGACATGGGGACTTCATACCACCAAGGAAGTTGTGCCAGGAGCAGAGCATGTTCTTTAGAGTCAGGGTCCCTGCCCTGAGAAGCTTCTAGACCAAGGGAAGATTGATGACAAGGACTTTCATCCAGAGCTGACAGAGAAAGACTTCTCCTGGAGCTGGCACCTTGAATTCAGATTTCTAGCCTATGAGACTATGAGAGTATAAATTTCTGCTTTTTAAAGTCATCCACTTATGGTATTTCTGTTATAGCAGCACTAGATTACTAAGGCATCGCTATATGTACCACCTGGCACAAAATGGTTAAAAGCGGTTTCCAAAATATTTTAAAGTAAGTTAGGCTAGATTGAGTATACTGGATGTGTTTTTTTAAGATAAAAAAGGAGTCATTTTGTCCTGAAGTTAGAGACAAAAAAAAACCTGGTTCTTGAAAACAGCCTGAGCAATTAAGATACCTTTTATTTTTTAAAAACAGCTAGACCAGTTGAAACTTAAGTAAATGAATTGAGATCAGCCCAATTCATCTCTTTGGCAATGAGCCTCAGAAAGGGAGGGGGCAAGATGAGGCCTCCACTGTCTCATCCTCTGAGGCCTGAGGCTGGTCCATGTAGTGTGTGATGTGAGCTTTTGAAGAAAGAACCCCTATCAACAGGATGGAGATCTTTAAAGATATTTAGAAAATGGGATAAAGAAGGAAAAATGTTGTCTTAATACAGTTACCAGAAATTTGATAGATTCTCGACATTAAAGAACCATAAACAAGCAGTATCTATTATAGAGAAATTTTTAAAAGTCAAAAGATAAAAATCACAATGAGAAAACCTGAAATTGCTTGGGGAAATATTTCCACCCCTAGCCAAAGACTTAAGGTCATATCCATATCAATGAATTGGTCAGGTTGATTGAGCAGAGAATTTATGATTTCCAAAAATTCAGTTGATAAAATGTTGAAAGAGTTAAGGTTAGATTAGAAGAAATATGGGACAAGGTAAAAGGTAAACGTTTGAATGAAAATTTAAAATATATAAATGAACTTTATTTCAATAATAAATATGTTTTGTAGTATATAGGCTTAAAATAATTTCAAGATCTTTAGGTAATTTACTGATATTAAATTGAGTTAATGGATATTCATTATAATTTAAGTTTATATACTTTTTGCTTTTTATGCCATAGAGAAGATATATACATACACATATATAAAATATATATGTATATGTATATATATACACACATATATAAATCTCTCTCTCTCTCTCTATATATATATATATATATATACAGTCATGTGCTGCATAGCATCCATTCAGGCAACGTCCAGCCACATATATGTCCATGGTCCATAAGGTTATAATAGAGTTCAGAGATCCCAATTAGAGAACAGGACATAGTGAACATAACTGGATGTAGCAAATGCAATAGCTTCTTGCACACAACGCGTGTATCTCATATCTCTTGTATACAAAGCTCTTGTGCTGTCAGGTGTTATGTGTACAGTACATATATAACCTATAACACATATGCCTTGATAGTCATAATAAATTCCTATGCTACTGGCTTATGTATGCACTATACTGTACTTTCTATCATTATTTTAATGTGAACTTTCCTTTCTTAAAATAAAAAGATTACTTTATAACAGTGTATGCTTCGACTTGTAGGCAGCAGCAACCATTCTCATGTATTGCGCATCTCTTGTGTGTTGTAGTGTTAGCTCTCTAATTTTCTTTCAAAAATATTACCATGATGTGCATCATGGCTCTGAATCACAGCAAAACCAGTATTCGTGATAGCAGCAGCAAGAGGCAAAGGAGAAATATCGATTTGGAAGAGAAATAAAAGATAACACATATAGCTTTTCTGAGTATATAATATGGTGTTCACACAATGTCCAAATCACATAATGTTCTATTTCACAGAAAGTATCATGAACATTAAGAGATGCTTGACTGTATACACAGACACACACACACACACAAGTATGTGTACATATATATACACGCATATATATGTAATATTTAATTTGGGTCTACTACTAAATGTGTTTATTTTTTGCCATTTGATAAGTTATACTATATGTGTGACTAGAGAAAGTTGTATTATGTGTATTTATGAGTGGTCTGCAAAAAAGGCTGCTGTGACACGCATAAAAAAAAAACCAAACCCGTTGCCTTCGAGTCGATTCCTACTCATAGAGACCCTGTAGGACAGAGTAGAACTGCCCTATAGGATTTCCAAGGAGCAGCTGGTGGATTTAAACTGTCAACCTTTTGGTCAGCAGCCAAGCTCTTAACCACTGTGCCACCAGGGCTCTGTTGTGACACATATAATTCATAATTATCTAACCCATCCCCTCAGTTTTTTCTGTGAAATAGAACTAAATTAATTTTCTTAAAAGTTATAATATTTGTTAGTGGTTGAGACTATACTGAGGAGAAATAGTTTCAGCAGAATACTACTGTGTACGTTCTTCTGTTTTTCAAGAAAAAGGATTTATTTTTCCTATAGGCAATGTTTGTTTTATTTTGTTTTGTCTCCAAATACCTTAGTACTCTTCAGATTTATTGAGGAGGTTAAAGAGTTTGTTAGTGCATTGGGGCAGAAAGGGTAACTATCAACATTAACCATATCAGAAATTAAAACGTAGGAACATTTAATTAAAATTCTCAATCATTAAATCATTTGAAGATGGCAACAAGGAATGTATTTCATGTTAATAACATGTTAATATTGCGAGAGTAGTCCTGAACTTGCAGTACTCTCTGAGACCAGACCTAAAATAAAATGTCAATTTGTTCCAGAATATAAAAGAACATACTAAAGGCCAAAACATGGAAATAAATTTTATTTGCCTTGGTTTATGATACCTGAGTCTGAAAAGTTATGAAATGTGTTAAAATCTTAACAAAGTTTGCTCAATATTGATGGTCTTTTTTCTTTGGTTTACTGTTGTTGAACAGGAAAATTAATAACAGACATCTTTCTTTGATTTTAGAGTTTTTCTTACCCATGAAACCAAATATTAACCATAAAAAGCATAACCCAAACTGCAAAAGCTTGCCAGAAGCTGCTCTATAGCAATGTAAATTGGTCTTACCTTGCTAGAAAAAGATAGTTGTCAAACCATTGCCCTCTAATTTAAATCTCAAAAAGCCTCATGGCTGCAAGTGTGTGGAGGGCCAGAAGTAAACTGGATATCAGTTTATCTCAGTAAGGGGGAAAGCAGGTTTCAATCAATCATGTTAAGATTAACCAATGGTTGATCTTCTACAGTTCTCCCTCCTCTTCCCTTTATAAGCCCCATTGAACTTAGCTTCTTTAAGCCATTTGCTTTTTCTGAAATAAAAATGGCCTCCCTATATGTATATGGAAACCCTGGTGTTGTAGTGGTTAAGAGTTCGGCTGCTAACCAAAGGGTCAGCAGCTGAAATCCACAAAATACTCCTTGGAAACCCTATGGAACAGTTCTACTCTGTCCTATAGGGTCACTACGAGTCAGAATTGACTCGACAACAATGTGTTTTTTTTTAATAAGTATATAAAAAAATTCGGAAAAAACCTTATGTTCAAATCCCCATGAGTTTTGATTATTTTTAACAGTATTTTTTTGTCTTCACTTATATTATGAAAAGTTACCTTTTTTCTTTTGTGTAATTTGCCTAGGAGCAAAGGTTTGTGTATCATTAAAAAAAAGCTGAGTTTAGGTTAACTTTTACACCGCTGCTTAAAAAAACCAAGCCTTGTGGCTTTGGAAAAGCTAAGATTTACCTTTAAAATCTTTTTTTGTCATTTGGTTAAAGAACTTGTCAGTGACATGTGATAAACTCCTGAAGACTCTGAAACTTTGTGGAAAGCCAAAAAAGATTTGTACTCGCTTTAAAAAGGAAAAGTGTTAGGGGAAAAAAAAGGTTTGTTTAATGTGCTATGAGTTGCATGAAATGTGTTATACAACCAGGGGATATGCTTAGTTTTCTTCAGGTTAAAATTTATATGAGTGTCAGTGCCCTTGCTATTCATAATATACCTGGTTCTTGACATTAGATGACAGAAGTATGATATTATCAGTCATAATCTATTTTTTTTTTTTTTTTTTGCTAATTTGGTTGCAAGTTTGTTCTTTAATTGAAATCTAACAACATCTACATCAATGAGTTTTTTTCAACTAAGGATTTACTCTGCTTTCCTATTGTTTTAGAGAAACAACTTTCACCAAAGCCTTCTGCAACAAAGAAATTTTATTGTGACATCAGAAAACAAAAATGGGAAATTAGCTACAAGCACTCAGGCTATGAACACGCCAAAATCCAAAGAAGTACAATCTGTAAATGTTTTTTATACAATTTTGGTAGGTGCTGATTCATTATGAGTAAGCTATTTACAAACAATGATTGATTAAAGACAAAGAACAAAGACCATAACTGGGTGAACTTCTCTTGTTTTTCTTTTCTAATAATTTGGTCTCTTCACTCAGAGGTCCTGGGTCTGTCACATGATGGTTGTTTTTTATTTGTTATGTGGGCTATGTATGATATTGGGTAGATCTTTAACTTACTTCCTGGAGTAAATTGTTATTTAGTTTTGATATGCACATCTACAGTTAATTGGACTGGTTAGAGCACTCTGTCCTGCTCCTTTGGTGTAGTTTTCCTATTGTTTTTAGCTTTTCAGATTCTGACAAACAAGTTGGTCTTTTGGGATATGGTCTGCTGTGCCTAGGTTAATCCTTTATCAATCCCTTCTTTTGATCACTGATTACTATAAGTACATCGATGATTACAAGATGATGCCCGGATCCTAGATGGTCGCCATGGCAGGCACTTTAAACTCAAGGTCTTATTTTCACCAGATACCATCTTGTTCCTTCCCAGCGTCATTAGGTGAGTGTTACAGCTCCATCGAAGTGGGCAGAATCGATATACATTATTGATTTAGAAGTTGGACTTGCTGTAGGGTGCTGGCATTTAGTAATTCCAGTGACCGCACATTTGAAAAAAATATAGATTAAGCCTATTAATAGTATCATTAAAATGTCTTGCAGGAATGAACAAACCCAAGATCTTATCCTTTGGCAGGGGTTGTAAAGGAGGAATAGAATGCAGTCAAACAACGTGCTGTCTAATTTTCTGGGTATCTTGTTTCACAATTCCAGAGGTATTTATCCAAGAGCAACAGGATGTATTGGCTATTAACATACCCCTCCTTGTGGTGCCAATAAGTCTAATGCAATCTGATTGTCCAGGACGACCTTTGCCGTAGAGGTTAATAATTTTTGTTGAGCTGACATTCCATCAGCAACATTATCAGCTATTTGTGCCAGTGGCAGACAGGTTTTGTAAAGATTTTTCTAATTCTACTCTACCATATGAGAGAATTAATGCTCCTAAAAAACCACCCTCACCCTAGCTGTTCTGCTATGGGATTTTCGTATACGCTTTTTATTTATATTTTTTTTATTTTTTTATTATACTTCAGGTGAAGGCTTACAGAACAAATAGTTTCTCATGAAACAGAAGTACACATGTTGTTTTATGACATTGGTTAACAATCCCACACATATCAACCC
>NW_004444000.1:154267-159510 GCF_000243295.1 Trichechus manatus latirostris | reverse complement strand
GCAAACAATTCAAAACAAACAAATGAACAAAAGCCCCAGGATCCCACGAGCACGGCAGCCCGAACCGGGAAACAGCTCCACACTCGAACGGAGCTCTGCAGCCTCTCAGGAAGAAGCAAAGATGGCCCATGGAGCCAGATACTTGAGCAAAGGGAGGGGGAGTTGGCGAGAGGCAAGTAAGAAATCAAAAGAAGCAGACAAAAAAAGTAACACTAGCAGCCAAAAAATGGCACTCAGAGAGCCAGCCAGTGCGGGCTGGTGTTTCTGGACAACAGACTGTGTCTGTGGGAAGCAGAGGGGTCCTAGTGTGGGTGAAGAAGGGTAGAGAGTGGGAAAGCATATACCACAAATTACCGGAGATCTGCAGCCCCTCAGGAAGAAACAAAGATGGCGCACAGAGCGAGGTACTCGAGCGAAAGGAGTGGGAGGTGGGGAGAGGCGAGGAAGAAATAAAAAGAAGCATAAAAAAGCAACACCAGCAGCCAGCAAATGACATTCAGAGGGCCACCTGTTTGGGTGTGTGGAATTCAAGCAGATGCTGTTTCCTGGTCAAGAGACTGTGGCCGCGGGAAGCAGAGGAGGCTGAGTCGGGGTGAAGAAGGGTGGGTGGTGGGAAAGCGTATATCTCCAAATACCGGTTGTTTTGTCTCCCGCTGGAAGCTCCGTGAGGCTGCTTTCTCAAACCCCTGTTTGCTGGTCTCTGATAGGAGTCCAAGATGGCGGACCCGTGCTGCATTAGCTAGTAGGAGACCTCTGCATGAATCTCTCCTCGCTCTCCGTTCTCTGTCAGTTTTCTCACTCCATTTGGTGCTTGGCTGAGATCTTTATCTCTTCATTTGTTGTTTTAGGGTTTCAGGATTGTTGTATTCTCTGTTTGGCTTAGTTTTTTGGATCTTTGCTGTGGAGGGATGGCATGGTGCTTCTGCCTAGAGAAGCATTTTGCCAGAACTCCCCTTGTATACTCTTTTGGTTATTGAAAGTAGTTTGATATTGCTCATCCAATGATAACTAGAATTTTTTGAATAAATGTCAAAGGGGACACCCATTGATCCTAAGATACATTGCCCTTGCATTGTCTACCCATCTACACACAGAACAGCCCAAGCATAAGGATTGTCCCTAGGAAAGGGGTTGCTTAAACCAATGTAATTAGATCCTCCACATAGGAACACAATCATAAGGGGCACAAATGATAGTATTGGTATGAAGCTTAGGAACAGAAAATTTTACATGCATTAGCCATGTCTCAATTAGATTGTTGTTACGTATTTGAAGCCTTCTAAACTTAAGTTCTAACTTAGTATGAGTCTCAGGATAGGAATTGTCATAAATAGGACTATTTTATTTGTCATATTTAGGATATAGTTCATTTAAGGTTGTTAAATAATCCTGATACCAAGGATCATAATACCTAGGTGATTCAGGATAGTATTCAATAAAATATAGTGCTAATTCTCCTTCCGATACACAGGGTACTTGGTGGTTAACTGCCGTTGCTCCTTTACAGTCTATAACTGGAATATAACAAGTAATATTTGGATGAAATGACATGTTAGGGGGGGGATGCCACAATTTAACACTTGTGGCTCATTTTAGGGCAGAACTAGAATTTGTTAGTGAAGGGATAACATGATAGTTTAATATGAGGAAGCTAAAAGATCTGAACTGTCTTGTACAGATTTAAGATTATGATGACATGTCCAGCAGTCAGTGAAATTCCCTTCACCAGCAACTGAGCTAATTTTACAAATGCATTTTCTTCCCAGGCCAGGCTAAAATTAAGATACGTATGGAGAAGATTAGAGTTATCTTAATTAAACCCATAATAATATAAGTGAATAACAGACAATGAATAAAATATAGAGACTATCAGGATTATTGCTATTATTAAAGACACTAAACCACAAACTTCAATGTAATGTATTTAACACTTCTGTTTTCAATAAAATGATTACAATAGAAAATAAGGTAATTTAATATGTTGTTGTTAGGTGCTGTCAAGTTGGTTCTGACTCATAGTGACAATGTGTACAACAGAATGAAACACTGCCCAGTCATGCTCCGTCCTCACAATCATTGTTGCGCTTGAGTCCATTGTTGCAACCATTGTGTCAATCCATCTGATTGAGGGTCTTCCTCTTTTTCGCTGACCCTCCACTTTACCAAGCATGATGTCCTTCTCCAGGGACAGGTCCCTCCTGATACCATGTCCAAAGTATGTGAGACAAAGTCTTGTCATCCTTACTTCTGAGGAGCATTCTGGCTGTACTTCTTCCAAGACAGATTTGTTCATTCTTTGGCAGTCCACGATATATTCAATATTCTTGGCCAACACCATAATTCAAAGGCATCAATTCTTCTTCGGTCTTCCTTATTCATTGTCCAGCTTTCCCGTGCGTAGGAGGTGATTGAGAACACCATGGCTTGGGTCAGGCGCACCTTAGTCTTCAAGAATCCATAGAGAGACAGCAATCAGAAATCCAGAAGATTAACAATAAAATTTCAGAACTAGACAACCCAATAAAAAGTCATAGGAGCAGAACTGTACTTTTTTGTGTATTGTTGACAGTTTCTTTGTTCCACTTAATTTTCTGTGCTGAGTTGTTTTCCTTTATGTACTTTCTTTTCATCTTTTTCATTGTTGATTTTGTATTTGCTGAATTTTTACGTTTTTCTTGTTTTTTATTTTAATGAGTAAGATTGTTAGTTTCCTTTGTGGTTACCTTAATATTTACCTCTATTTTTCTAAGTTTAAACCAGACTTTTATTTCTTTGTATTGCCTTGACTTCCTCTCCATATGAAAAGTCTATGACTACATTATTTAGTCCCTCTTTTTTTTTAATGTTGTCATCTTTTACATATTGACTTCTCTGTTTCTCTGTGTTCGGGGTTTTAGCATTGATTTATTTTTGTGACTTCCCTATCTGGGTTGATATCTGGTTGCTCTGTCCTGTGTTCTAGTTATGGGTTGGTATATGATGTTATTGATTTTCTAGCTGGAGGACTCCCTTTACTATTTCTTGTAATTTTGGTTTGGTTTTTGCAAATTCTCTAAACTTATGTTTATCTGGAAATGCCCTAATTTTGCCATCATATTTGAGAGACAGTTTTCCTGGATAAAAATTCCTTTTTTTGTTAATTTTTTTATTGTATTTTAGATGAAGGTTTGTAGAACGAATAATTTCTTATTAAACAGTTAGTACACATATTGTTTTATGACATTGGTTATCAACCCCTCGACATGTCAACACTATCCCTTTTCAACCTTGGGTTCCTTATTACCAGCTTTACCATCCCCTCCTGTCTTCCGACCTTGTCCCTGGGCTGTTGTGCCCCATTAGTCTCATTTTTTTAATGGGAATGTCTAATCTTTGACTGAAGGGTGAATCCTTGGAGTTACTTCATTACTGAGCTAGAAGGGTGTTGGGGGCCATACTCTCAGGGTTTCTCCAGTCTCTGTCAGGCCACTAAGTCTGGTCTTTTTTTGTGAGTTAGAATTTTTTTCTACCCTTTTTTCCAGCTCTGTCTGGGATCTTCTGTTATGATCCCTGTCAGAACAGTCAGTGGTGGTAGCCGGGCACCATCTAGTTGTACTGGACTTAGGCTTGTGGAGGCCTTGGTAGTTGTGGTCCATTAGTCCTTTGGACTAATCTTTCCTTTGTATCCTGTTCTCTTCATTCTCCCTTGCTCCAGAAGGGTTGAGACCAGTGGAATATCTTAGATGGCTGCTCATAGGCTTTTAAGACCTCAGACGCTACTCAACAAGGTAGAATGTAGAATATTTTCTTTATAAACTATGTTATGTCAATTGAGCTAGATGTTTCCCCAGACCATGGTCCCTACAGCCCTCCGCCCAGCAATTCCGTCCCTCAGACAGTTTGGGTGTGTCTATGGAGCTTCCATGACCTTTAGTTGTACAAGTTGTTCTGGCTTCCCCAGTATTATGGACTGTCTTACCCTTCACCCAAGTTACCATTTATCTTTTTTTCTATTTAATATTTCCACCCCACCACTCCGATCCCTTTTAACCATCAAATATTTTTTCTTTTTGTGTGTAAACCTACAGATGAGTTTTTACAGTACTGTTCTACAGTATTTGTCCTTTTGTGATTGACTTACTTCATTCAGCACAATGTCCTCCAATTTTATCTATGTTATGAAATACTTCCCAGATTCATCACTGTTCTTTGTCATTGCATACTTCATTGTGTGCGTGTACCATAGTTTGTTTATCCATTATTCTTTTGATGGGCATCTAGGTTGTTTCCATCGTTTTGCTATTGTGAACAATGCTGCAACGAACATGGATGTGCATATGTCTATTCGTGTGATGGCTCTTATTTCTCTAGGATATATTTCTAGGAGTGGGGTTGCTGGATCGTATTTATTTCTATTTCTAGCTCTCTAAAGAAGCACCATGTCATTTTCAAAAATGATTGTATCATTTTGCGTTCCCACCAGCAGTGCATGATTTCTGATCTCCCCGAAGCCTCTCCAACATTTATTATTTCCAGTGTTTTTGATTCATGCCAGTAATGCTGGGGTAAGATGGTATCTCATGGTGGTTTTAATTTGCATTTCTCTAATGGCTACTGATCTCGAGCATTTCCTCATGTGTCTGTTCGCCATTTGAATGTTTTCTTTGGTGAAGTGTCTGTTCATTTCCTTTGCTCATTTTTTAATTGGATTATTTGTCTTTTTGTTGTAGAGGTGTTGGATTTTCTTGTAGATTTTAGAGAGTAGAACTTTTTCTGGTTTATAGTGTCCAAAAGTTTTTCACAGTCTGTTGGTTCTCTTTTTACTCTTTGATGAAGTCTTTTGATGAGCATAAGTATTTAATTTTTAGAAGATGGCAGTTATCTAGCTTATCTTCTGGAGTTTGTGGGTTGTTGGTTATGGTTTATATCCTGTTAATGCCGTGTATTAGGTACTCTATCATTGATCCTTATTTTTCTTCTATGGACTTTATAGTTTTGGGCTTTATATTTAGGTCTTTGATCCATTTTAAATTAGTTTTTGTATAGGGTGTGAGGTATGAGTCCTGTTTCATTTTCTTGCAGATAGACATCCAGTTTTGCCAGCACCATTTGTTAAAAAGACTGTCTTTTCCCCATTTGATGGTTTTTGGGCCCTTGTCGAAGATCAGGTGACCTTAGGTAGATGGATTTACATCTGGGTTCTTAATTCTGTTCTATTGGTCAATGTATCTGTTGTTGTACCCGTACCAGGCTGTTTTGACTAC
>NW_004444000.1:136242-152270 GCF_000243295.1 Trichechus manatus latirostris | reverse complement strand
GTTCCATGTGCATTGAAAAAGAATGTGTACTTTGCAGCTGTTGGTGTAGTGTTCTATATATGTCTATGAGGTGCCCTTAGGTCTTCTGTATCTTTGTTGAGTTTCTCTCTAGATGTTCTGTTCTTTACCAAGAGTGGTGTACTGAAGTCTCCTACAGTTATTGTGGAAGTGTAAATTTCTCCTTTTAGTGCTGTTAGAGTTTGTTTTATGTATTTTGGAGGCCTGTTGTTGGGTCTGTAGATGCTTATTTATGGTTGTGTCTCCCTGATGGATTGTCCTTTTAATCACTATATAATATCCTTCTTTGTCTTTTATGGTGGATTTTATTTTAAAGTCTATTTTATCTGAGATTAGTATTGCCACTCCAATCTTTTTTTTTTTAGCTGCTTTCTTGATATATTTTTTCCATCCTTTGATTTTCAGTAAATTTTTTTTCCAATGCATGTCTTTTGTAGACAACATATTGATGGATTCTTTTTTTTGATCCATTCTGTCACTCTCTATCTCTTTATGGGTGCATTTAGGCCATTTACATTCAGTGTAATTATTGATAGGTGTGAGTTTATTGCTGTCATTTTATAGTGCTTTTTTTGTGGTGCAGACTTTTTCTTTCTTCCTCTTACTCTCCTGCACTGAATATCTTTTGTTTGTGGGTTTTTTTTTTTTAATTTCTTTTCTTTTTGCAGTGTTTTTTTTTTTTTTTTTAACTGAGACTTCATGGTTTTCTTCTTTATTTTGATGAGTATGTTTGTTAAGTTTCTTTATGGTTACCTTGAAATTTACCCTTATCTTCCTCGGTTTGAACCAGTCTATTATTGCTTTGTATGGCCCTGCCTTCCTCTCCATTAGAAGATTGTATATCTACACCGTTTATTTCCTCTTTTATTGTTCTGATGTTGTTGTCATTTATAGATTAACCTCTGGTTCTCTGTTGTAGTTTTTTTTGTTAGTTTGTTTCGATTAGTCTTTGAGTGTTCATTTCCTAGGTTGGTATCTGGCTGGTAGGATCCTGCATCCTAGATTCTGCCTGTGGTCTAATGTTGTTTGTTCTCAGACCAAAAGACTCCCTTTAATAATTGTTGTAAATTTAGTTTGGTTTTTACATAGTCCCTTAATTTCTGTTTATCTGGAAATGTCCTAATTTCACCATCATATTTGAATGAGACTCTTGCAGGATGTATTATTCTTGGCTGGCAGTCTTTTTCTTTCAAGGTTTTATATATGTCCTCCCATTGCCTTCACCTGCATGGTTTCTGCCAAATAATCCAAGCTTACTCTTATCGTTTCTCCTCTGTATGTGACTTTTCATTTTTCTTGAGCTGCTCTGAGAATTCTTTCTCTGTCTTTTGTTTTAGCGAGTGTGATTATGATATGCCTTGGTGATTTTTTGTTTTAGGATCTATCTTATATGGGGTTCATTAAGCATCTTGGATGGTTAGCTTTTCATCTTTCATGATACTGAGGAAGTTTTCTGTCAGCAGTTCTTCAATGATCCTCTCTGTGTTTTCTGTTTTCTCCTCCTGTTCTGGAACTCCAGACACTCGAAAATTTTTGCTTTTGATGGTATCCCACATAATTCTCAGGATTTCTTCATTTTTCTTTGTTCTTTCTTCTGATTTTTCCTCACAGTTGTATCCAAGTGTTTGTCTTCTATTTCGCTGATCCTGTCTTCCATCATCTTCTCAAACCTGCTCCTCAGCCCTTCTATGACACTGTCCATGTCTGAAATCTTGTTATTTATCTTTTAGATTTCTAATTGTTGTTTTTGTGGATGATTTCTAATTATTAATTTTTTTGGCATTTTTTTCCTGTATTATTTTCCTGAATTCTTCCTTTTTTGTCTGTATTTTCCATGAATTTGTCTGTTTTCTCCTCATTTTTGTCTACTTTTTGCTTCAACTATTGGATAGCTCTGAACATGAGAGATTTGAATTCCTTATCAGGTAGTTCTAGTGCCTTTTCTTCTACTGGAAAGTCATCCGGTGTTTTATTTTGGACACCTACTGGAACGGTCCTGCCCTCTTTTTTAATATGTTTTTATGTTGTCTGCTGTCTTCGAGACATTCAGTGGTTATTTTTCTCATTTATTGATTGTAGATTTGTTTGTTTCATCCTGCTTTTTTGTTTTATTGGGTATGTCTGAGCACGTGAGCTGTGCTATCTTTGTTGTTTGCTCTTCTCTGGGCACAATATTTTTCACCTCCTTGTCCAATGGGCAGGGTCAGTCACTCAGGTATGGTACAGCAGTGCAGGTCCAGCTGAAGGAGAGTTTCTAGGATAGGTCTTTTGTGGCATGTACTAGGGCCAACAGGGCATTCTGGTAATCAGTGCAGGGCAAGTTCCTGTAGGCCATACCTGTGCTGCTCAGTTGTGTGATGTTCAGGGCACAGTGCAGGTAGGCAGGAAGGAGGGGGAGATTGTGACATGTGGAGTGAAGATTGGTATTGGAAAGAGGAGAGAGAAAGAGGGGCCAAGAAACAAAGAGTTCTAAGGGAGCTTTCCATTGGAGTGGACAGATGAGAGTCTGAGAAATGGTGAAAAACAAAATGGAAAAAAAAGGTAAAAGAGAAACAAATATTAGGAAAAAAAAGAAAACTCCCAGGGGTCCCACTAGTGTGGCTGTGAAGACTGGAGAAGTGGCTCCCAGGCCACGAAGTATAGCCTAGCTAGAATTGGTAGAGGTGTCACACAGCAGCAAGTATTCAGGAGACAGGAAGGGAAGGTAAATATATAGAGATGAGAAACTGAGAAATGAAGAAAGATGAAAAGGGAAAAAGAGAAAAGAAAACAAAACAAAAACAAACAAACAAAAGAAAGGAAAAATAAATGCCTCCAGGGATCCCACCACCTGTCTGTGCAGACTGAGGCGGTAGCTCCCAAGCAGTACAGCCCGACAAGAAGGGGTTCCCAAGCTGAGAAAAGGAAAAGAAAACAAATGAACAAATCAAAACATGATAAATCACAACAAACAAACAAAAGCCCCTGGGGTCCCACTAGCATGCTGGCACAGACCAGGAAGCAGCTCCATAGTCAAGCAGCACCTCAAAGCCCCCCAGGAAGAAGCAAAGATGGCACACAGAGCCAAGTATTTGAGAGAAAAGAGGGGAAGGTGGTGAGAGGTATGGAAGAGACCAAAAGAAGTAGAAAAAAGTAACATCAGCAGCAAATATGCGACACTCAGGGAGCCAGCCAGTGGGGGCTGGTGGAATCCAAGTGGCACAAGCCTGAAGCCAGTGCCTCCTGGCCAAGAGACTGTGGCTGCATGAAGCAGAGGAGGCTAAGTGGGGGGTAAAGAAGTGTGGAGTGTGGGAAAGCATATAACACTGGTTACCAGTTCCATCTGCTGGGAGCTCTGTGAAGCTGCTTTCCCGTACTCCCTGTTCACTGATCTCCAACAGGAGTCCAAGATGGCAAATCCGTGCTGCATTAGCTGATAGGTGACCTCTGCATGTAACTCTCCTCACTCTCTGTTCTCTGTCAGCTTCTTATTCCATTTGGTGCTTGGCTGAGTTCTTTATCTCTTCATTTTATGCTTAGGGTTTCAGGATTGATGTTTGTCTCTGTTTGACTTAGTTTTTTGGGTCTTTGTTGTGGCGGGAGGGCATGCTTTTGTCCATAACACCTTGTTGCCTGGAAGTCCTAGATATATAATTCTTGGCTTACATTTTTTTTCCTTCAAGACTTTATATATGTCATCCCATTGCCTTCTTGATTGCATCGTTTCTGCTGAGTAGTCAGAGCTTAGTCTTATTGACTCTCCTTTGTAGATGACTTTTCATTTATCCTTAGCTGCTCTTAAAATTCTCTTTAATAAAATATAATTTGAAGAGTAAAACAAATCATTGCTGTCTGTTTCAGGAAGTTTTAAGCTCTACTCTGAATGGAAGATGTTTCTATTACTCTAAATTGATCTTTTGGTTTATCTCTCTTATCAATACTAAAATGACTGTGGAGCCTACAGACATGGGGGCCTCTCTGCAGTCACTAGCCCCAGGTGCTATGAGCTTCCCTCCGTAGTCTTTCTGGCTGCAGTGCCTCTTCTCAGAGCGAATTAAGGTGTAACACCTCTAGAGCCAAGTCCAGCAAAGCTGTGTGATTTCCAGAGAACCTCAAGGGAGGCTGCCAACCTGCTGGTCTCCTGCCAACAGGAGAGAGACTACACTGGGAACTGTGGCTTAGCTGGTGAGAGATCGGCAAAGGCAGTGGTCGATGGTAAGGCAAAAGATAAAGGTGAGGAACTGAGGAGTGAGAACAAAGGAAACAAGGAGCAACTTGGAGAAACATCAGATAGGATGACAGTGCCCTCTGTCTCAGTTACCTAGGGCTACTATAACAAAAAAAACCACAGTGGGTGGCTTTAAAGAACAGGAATTTATTTTTTCACCATTCAGAAGGCTAAAAGTCCAAATCAGGGTCTTGGCTGTGTTGGTTCCTTTTGTGGTCTCTTTTCTAGTGTCTCGCATCTGCAGGAAATCCTTGGTGTTCCTTTGCTTTTAAACAGGTCCTCAAGTGGTGTCTGTCTTCCCCCTCTATGTCTGTCTCTCTCTGTGTCTGTTTTCCATCTTTATAACATGCAACTCATAAGAGATCAAGTTTAGGGCCTGCTCTACTCTGGTAGGAGCCCTAGTGCTGCAGTGGTTAAGAGCTAGTCTGCTAACCAAAATGTCAGTAGTTTGAATCCACCAGCCACTCCTTGGAAACCCTATAGGGTAGTTCAACTCCATCTTATAGGGTGTCTATGAGTTGGAATAGACTTGACGGCAACGGATTTGGATTTTGGAGACTACTCTGGTATGACCTCATTAACATAACAAAAGAAAACCCCTATTTCCAAACAGGGTCTTATTTACAGGTACAAAGTTTAGGACTTCAGCATATCTTTTGGGAGGGGTACAATTCAATCCATAACACCCTTCTTCTTCCTGTATTCCTGGGAGGAAAAAGAAGAAAAGGGAGGGGACAGGACAGAGAGAGAGAAGAAAGAAGAGGAAGAAGGTAGAAAACACATGCAAAAGAAAGATAAGAAGGATAGACAGAAATGCATACGCATGCACACACATACACACAGCAGAAGAGGGAAGGAATGACCATGGAATAAAATGAGACAATTCTTATCAAATTATTGTGACTTTCAATATGCATGATTTACTGCTATTCATGGGAAAAAAATCAGAGCATGTTTTTTCATGACTAGATAATTTCACACACAGTAAGACACTGAAAATAAACTCAGCAGGCCCCAAACACTTTTCTACTGCGTTATTTAAAAATAAGTAATTAATTATGGCATAAATAAATTATTAGTGTTCATCTGTTGTGACCGCATCACTCCTTCCACATTACTGCCCTTGTTCTTCCTGTGAGGTCCCCTTAGACATCTGATTTTGAGACCTGTTTTTTATGTTGTTGTTTGTTTTTCTTTTCTTTTTACTTATTTATTTTTGGGACCGGTTTCTATTTGATCACTCAGTCCCACCAAGTTTGTCTAAGGGTGAAGAGTCTGATGAGGAGAAGAGTGGAAACTCAGACACAGCCATTGTTTTGGATAATACAATTATCTCTTGTTGCCACATAGTTACTTAACAGATATTTTGGGGGGTGGAGTGGGGGAAGCAAACAAGTGATATGGATATAACTGCCAGAATGTAAGGTATGTGGTACTAGCAACCAAAATCCATGCAACGACCACTAAGAACAAACTGGACCTGGTAGCTATTCCTGCTTCTTTGGCACATTGAGAGAAGAATTTCCTGTCCAAAACCACTATTATACTCCCATTTCAGAGCCTTAATGCTAATCATTCCTTTGGTTGCAGGTAAAGGCATTTCTTTCACAGTACTTTTGCATCTGTTATCCTATTTCTGCATTATTTTGTCAATCAAAGTATGAAAT
This sequence comes from Trichechus manatus latirostris, assembly GCF_000243295.1. NCBI lineage: Eukaryota > Metazoa > Chordata > Mammalia > Sirenia > Trichechidae > Trichechus > Trichechus manatus. The sequence goes on along the minus strand of NW_004444000.1, from coordinate 146,378 downwards.
GCTTTTCTATTTTGGCACCTGGTACATAGCAGGAGATCAATAAATATTTGCAGACAACTTGCTATGTAGGATAACTGAGACCTAAAGACACTGAGAGAAAGTTTTACCTAAAATTGGGCTTCCTGTTATGGCTGACAGTGGCTGTAGGCCCTGCCCTCAAGATCCCTTTACTTCTGTTGCCCATTGAGAATCTGGCCCAAATCCCATCTGTTGATTTGGGGCTCCCCTCAGCCCATGGGACTGGATAGGGTGGTGACTTGGGTGCTTGTACCCAACAGAGCTAGAAAAGCTTAAGTTCTTCCCCTCTCTAGAGCTCCAAAGCATACTGGTAGGTATGATATTCAGTTGTCTTTGATGCAAGGAGAGCTCTCTCCACTGCTAGTCATTCTCTTTAAAGAAACTGAGGTCTGAGTAAGAGGAGGGAGGGTGCAGACATAGAAAGAGAAAACAGATCTGTGCTAGTAACAAGGTGAGTTAGCTCTTAGTTTTGAATGGCCCAGCTGTCTCTCCCAGCTCAAGCAAACGAACTTCTGGTGTTTTCCACCATCATTCCTGAGTAAAGGGAGGTCTTTACCCAGCAGCCACAGCCACACTGCCTTCTGGCTGGGACCGCAGGGATGGGCACTTTGGCTAAGGCAGGCTTTATACACTGTGCTGACATTTTAAAAGAAGGTCACCCTTAGTCTGGGGCATTTGATGCCCTGTTGTGATGAGAATATCTCTTATTTTCTGTTTTTCACATAAGTGCTAGAGGAGTTTTCCAGGGCGTCAGAGCTGACTTGTAAGAATCTGTCCAGACTTATTTAAGTCTGTTTCTCATTCTCCATTGAGAATTATAGACCTAATCAGAGGGAATAAGAGCCTGAATGATAGCCAGGGTTTCATCTATAATTTCCCATGGGGGAGTCATATGTCTTGGGGAAATATCCTAGAGGGCCAAAACTTCCTTACAGCAGCCAGGACTCACTCGGTGATGGGTGGGGGATAGATGGGGCCATAAGGATTTTTACTGATATTTCTGGGTGGATCTGAAGTTGGTATGAGAGGAGAAGTTGAGTCGTAAGACAGCCCAGCTCTTTCTTTCTCTTTACAAGCTTCACACACCATTTTTTCATCTACCAAGCAAATCAGTCAACTTTCTAAGAGTTTGCGTGGTTTATACTCACAGAAGTTGCAGATTTTCCTACTGCAGGTGTGTATTTCTGTAGGTTGTCTGAAAGGGGCAAAGCCATCTGTCCATCCATGATGCATGTTAGTACTAGTTATTAAAATAGGGTGGTATTGAGGTTGACTGCCATATCAGCAAGGAGGTCTCCACCCTAAAGAGTTAACAACAACCAACACACCATTCAAACAGCCGTCTTTGAACCTACTTCCCATTTCTTAGCCTGTAACCACCTCCCCAATTTATCCTTATTAGCAGGCAATAACGTGAAGGAGCATTTATTGTCTGATTAACTACATAATTTGGAGTACATGTCTGCTACTGATTCCCGTGGACTTCCCTCAGATCCTATTAATAGACTGTAGAGGTCCTCATACTTCCTGTTACAGAATACCGTGTCTCAGTCAGCATCCCATCCTCTTCACCACAACTGTCAATGACTGTGAAGGGTCTGAGAATTTGCCCTACTTGCAAGCTAATAAATTAGCCTGCCACAGTGTCTAGGATGGTGATAGAAGACATAGGTCTCCTAGGTTAGGGACAAAAGACAGTTTATTACTCACAGCAATAGCAATAGCCAGAGTATCATTAGTTTTGTGCCAATTCCATGAGCTCCAATTCCCTCAGGTGATATGAAAAGGGTCAGATGATCCTTGTGTACTCAGCAGATTGTGTTTCTGGAGAGGATCTCTAAATTTAGGGAAGCTGGATCCTTCATAATGAGGCTAAGTATGCCTGTCCTTTGTTCCAGAAGGAGACATTATCTGCATTTTATCGGACACAAGCACATCTTCCCTTTGCTCTGGGGGTTGTTAGTGTATCTTCAAGGCTGCTTGCTATGCAAAACATACTTGAAAAGAGAGTCTGAGACAAATGACAGTCAGTTTCTCACTCATAAGATGTGCAGAAATGCTAGGGCTCCATGGAGAAATGTTTCTCAGCAGACTTCTAATCTCTCAGTCCAAGAAGATCGCTGATTCCTGCTTAAGTTATATCCTCTGTGTTTTGTGTAAAGTAGGAGACCAACCTCAGAGGAAAGCTGGATGAACGGTGGTCTCAGCACAGTATTCCTCTTCCAGCAGTCGTACCTGCTCAGTTTCTGCATGCTTTGCAACTTCCTTAAGTGCATTCAAACATAAATGTGTGCATGTGCATGGGTATTACAGAGCTTTAGATTGTTTTGGCAGAAGAGTTAGTCTGATACATATTACTCTACGACGTGCCTAGGTTAAATTATAATAGTCTGCAAGTTGTGAAACCACTTAGTAGTAAAAAATTTGGCTCTCAGAAACCAGGACCACACCTGAGGTGAATGAGTGGGGGCTGCTCCAAGCAAGAAGGATCACATGGGGACCCGATGCAACTCATGATGTGTGATGGTTAAGGTTGGGTGTCAACTTGGTGGGGCCATGATCCTCAGTAGTTTGGTAGTTATGATGCAGTTTGGCAGCTTTTTAATACTGTAATAACCTCTGTAATGAGATCTAATATAATGTGATCACCTCCATGATGAGATCTGTTGTGAGCAGTCAATCAGTTCAAAGGGATTTTCCTTGGGGGTGTGGCCTTCATCCAATACAGGTGGACTTTCTGACAAGGTCCACTGACTTTTTCTTGCTCTGGATCCTGCAACTGTCTCCTGTTCATCTGACCTCCTGTTCTTGGACTTGAGATAGCAGCTTACATGCTGTCTTACCTGCCAGTCTTGGAATGTGTTGGCCTCCACAGCCTGTGAGCCAGAGGCCTGCTATCTGACCTTCTGATCTTAGATTCACCAGCACCTGAGGCTATGTTAGTCAAGGGAAGCCTCCAGTCTGACCCACTAACTTGGGACTTTACAGCCTCTACAACTGTGTGAACCATTTCCTTCATATAAATCTCTCTCTCTCTCTCTCTCTCTCTATATATATATATATATATATATATATACGGCAATGGTTTTGGTTCTCTAGAAAACCCACCCTAATATGTTTGGTACCTAGAGTGATTCTAGAGAAACAAAATTATGAGCATGAGTTTTCTAAATTGGTTCTCAATTCTGGTTAGTCTTAACGATGTAAATGACTCTGTTTCCAGTAGTAAACAGGGCACTACTAATCCATGGCATGAGGTGGCAATAGAAATATGAAAAATATCACCACCAATAGATCAGGTATTGGTGAGAGGTGAGCCTCTAGGTGATCACATGTTTGATACTTTTCTGCAATTTTGTCATAATGAGAATTATAAAGAAGCTGGTTGGTTGGTCCTACTTTCACTAGACAAAGTGGTGAAAGATAGAGATGTGCTCAGGGTTCAGACTCAAAGCTCAAGTGCTACATAAATGACTTCAAAGTTTCTACTTGTGTCTTGAAAGAAAGCCTTATTTCTTGTAGTAACAGAGCTGATACTACCAAAACCCAAACCCAGATTTTTATCATAAGAGTGGCTTAATTACAACACCAACTGAATCTCCAACCTCAAGTGGTGTCTGAATTTAAAGTGACAGCATTGATTGTGAAGAAATGGGATCCGGAAACTTGGGATGGGGATATAGGGGCAGATAACCAGGAAGCTGGGGGCACTAAGCCCCTAAATTACATTGAATCACTATGCCAACAGAACCAGCCCTCTCTCTCCCATCTGAAGAGATTACTCCATCTTTATCAGCTAAGCCACTGTCTCCAGTAAAACTACTAACCCCTCCACCCCTATCTGATGAGATTAACCCGGCTGTGTCTGAATAGCCTTTGTCTGAGTCATCATTTGGGACATCGCCTGAGGCAGATGCCTTACAAGACAATGCTGAATGTTCTCAAAACACATCCCCAGTACCCATTTTGGCTTCAGGACGTACAAGTAGACTTGAGCCCCAGCCTGCCCCAAAAGGTGAAGTACTAAGTGTGACATAAAAGGAGGTATGCTACACTCCAAAAGAACTGCTTTACTTTGCTAATATATTTTATATAGAAACAGAAACCTGGGGAATACGTGTGGGAATAGCCGTTAAGGGTGTGGGATAATGCTGCAAGGAACACAAAGATGAATCAGTCTGAGTTAATTGATATGGGTCCACTAAGCACAGATTCTTCATTCAGTGTTTCAACTTGAGAGGTTAGGAAAGAATCTAATAGTTTATTTGGCTGGGTCACTGAAGCATAGATTACACGGTGGCCTACACTAAATCAAGTTGAAGTACCAGACCTGCCTTACTATACTGTATAAGAAGGTATCCAAAGGCTTAGGGAAATTAGCATGCTAGAGTGGATTTATCAGGTTAGATTCACAGACCCACACATGGAGTGCCCAGAGGACACAATTTATACCACAACTGTGAAGAATAAATTTGTGAAGGGAGCTCCAGCATCCTCGAAGACTGCTGTGATTGCTATTGTACGTAAATCAGATTTGACAGCAGATAAGGTCCTAACTGAATAAGACACCTGACTACAGTGGAGCTGATTGGGGCCCATGGTAGGAAGGGCCAAGTGGTGGCACACAATTAGCAAAGACCAGGTGGGCTTGATTACTGCAATGGACACTGCAGTCAAAGCAGTAATCAGATTAGTCTGATCCACATGGACTTTTGGTATTGGCTATTTGGTCCTGGTATCCCTAGGAGTGAAATAGGTGGAAAATGTACAAGTGGAAGAATTCTAGTTCAAGTGAACATCAGTTTAACTTGAATCACCAGAATAGACAGTCACGGTCCCTCAACCAAATCCCAGACTTGAGCCAGTTTACAGACCTACAATCCCTTGAATGAAGGGGAGGCTGGGTTCCCTTAAGGAAGGAGCCACTACACTGCCAAAGATTTATACTGTTAATCTTTCTCCCAACCTTCCCCAAGGAATCTATGGCCTTTTATGAGAGTGACTGTTCACTGGGGAAAAGGAAATAATCAGACTTTTCAGGATTACTGGATACTTACTCTAAACTGACACTAATTCCAGGAGACCCACAATGTCACTGTGACCCACCAGTCAGAGTGGGGGCATATGGAGGTCAGGTTGTTAATGGAGTTTTGCTCATGTCCATCTCACAGTAGGTCCAGTGGGTCCCTGAACCCATCCTGTAGTGGTTTCCCCATTTCCAGAATGCACAATTTGGAATAGACATACTCAGCAACTGGCAGAACCCCCTCAGTGGATCCCTGACAAGTGGAGTAAGGACTATTCATAGGAAAAGCCAAGTGGAAGCAATTAAAACTGCCCTTACGTAGGAAAATAGTAAACTAGTAAACCAAAAACAATACCAAATTCCTGGAGGGATTGCAGAGATTACTGCCACCATCAAGGACTTGGAGGATGAAGGAGTGGTGATTCCCACCACATCCCCATTCAGCTTGCCTATTTGGTCTATGAATAAACAGATGGATCTTGGAGAATGACAGTGGATTATCAAAAACTTAACCAGTTGGTGACTCCAATTGCAGCTGCTGTTCCAGATGTGGTTTCATTGCTTGGGCAAATTAATACATCTCCTGGTAGCTGGTATGAAGCTACTGATCTGGCTAATGTCTTTTTCTCCATACCTGTTTCAAAGGGCCACAGGAAGCAGTTTGCCTTCAGCTGGTAAGGCCAGCAATACCCCTTCCTGCCTCTGAAGTATGTCATCTCTCCAGCCTTATGTCATAATTTAGTCCGCAGGGAACTTGATCACCTTTCCCTTCCACAAGATGTCACACTGGTCCATTACATTGATGACATTAAGCTGATTGGACCTAGTAAGGAAGAAGTGTCAATGACTCTGACATATTGGTAAAACATTTGCATGCTAGAGGTTGAAAATTAATCCCAAAAAAATTCAGGCACCTTCCACCTCAGTGAAATTTCTAGGGGTCCAGTGGTGTGGGGCATGTCGAGATATTCCTTCTAAAGTGAAGGATAAGTTACTGCATCTGGCTTCTTGCACAATTACAAAGGAGGCACAATGCCTAGTGAGTCTCTTTGGATTTTTTTTTATTGTTGTAATTAAATGAAGTTTACATTTCAAGTTAGTCTCCCATACAGAATTTCTTTTTACATGCATTGTTATGAGACACCAACCACTCACCCCATTCTGAAACAGCACACTCCTCCCCTCTGCCCCAATTCCCCATGAACATTCAACCAGCTCCTAACTCTCTCTGCCTTCCCAACTCACCTCCGGACAGAAGCCGCCCCTTTGGTCTCCTGTATCCACTTGACCAAGAGGCACACTCTTCACAAGTATCACTCTACGTCCCACAGTCCAGTCCAATCCCTGTCTGAAGAGCTGGCTTCGGAAATTGTTTTAGTTCTGGGGTGATAGAGAGTCCAGGGGCCATGCTCTCCAGTCTCAGTCAGACCATTAAGTCTGGTCTTCTTATTAGAATTTCAGTTCTGCATCCCATCGTTCTACTGCTCCATCAGGGACCCTCTCTTTGGATTTTGAAGGCAACATATTCCTGATTTGGGTGTGCTAATCTGGCATGTTTATCAAGTGACTCAAAAAGATCCTGGTTTTGAGTGGGGCCAAGATCAAGAGAAAGCTTTGCAACAGGTTCAAGCTGCCATTCAAGCAGCTTTGCTACTTGGGTCATATGATCCAGCTGACCTAATGGTGCTTGAAGTGTCAGTGGCAGATAGAGATGCTGTTTGGAGTCCTTGGCAGGCCTCTATTGGTGAACCACAGTGCAGACCCTTAGGATTTGGGGGTTAAGTCCTGCTATCCTCTGCAGATAACCACTCCCCTTTTGAGAAACAGATTTTGGCTTGTTACTGGGCCTTGTAGAGACTGAACACTTAACCATAGGCCATCAAGTCACCATGCAGCCTGAGCTGCCCATCATGAACTGGGGGTTGTCTGACCCAGAGAGCTATAAAGTTGGACATGCACAACAGCCCTCCATCATTAAAAGGAAGTGGTATATACGGGATAGACCTGAGCAGGACATGAAGGCACAAGTAAGTTGCATGAGGAAGTGGCCTAAATGTACATGGTCTCCACTCCTGTCACATTACCTTCCATCTCCCAGTCTGTACCTATGTGTCTCATGGGGAGTTCCTTATGATCAGCTGACTGAGGAAGACAAAACTCATGCCTTGTTTACAGATGGTTCTGCATGATATGCAGGCACCACTCGAAAGTGGACAGCAGCAGCACTACATCCCCTTTCTGGGAACTCCCGGAAGGACAGTGGTGAAGGCAAATCCTCCCAATGACAGAACTTCAAGCAGTGCATCTGATGGTTCACTTTGCTTGGAAGGAGAAATGACCAGAAGTGTGATTGCATACTGATTTATGGGCTGTGACCAATGATTTGGCTGGATGGTGAGGGACGTGGAAGGAACATGACTGGAAAATCAGAGACAAGGAGGTATGAGGAAAAGGTACATAGATAGATCTCTCTGAATGGGCCAAGAAAGTGAAGATATTTGTGTCTCATGTGAATGCCCACCAAAGGGTGGCCTCAGCAGAGGAGGATTTTAGCAGTCAAATGGATAGGATGACCCAATCTGTGAAAACCAGTCATCCTCTTTCCCCAGCCACTCCTTTCATTTCCCAATGGGCTCATGAACAAAGTGGCCATGGTAGCAGGGATGGAGGTTATGTATGAGTTCAGTAAAATGGACTTCCACTCACCAAGGCATACCTGGCTACAGCCACTGCTGAATGCCCAGTCTGCCAGCAGCAGAGACCAATAACGAGTCCCTGCTATGGCATCATTCCTTGAGGTGTTCAGCCAGCAACCTGGTGGCAGGTTGATTAAATCCATGCTACCACCATGGAAAGGGCAGTGTTTTGTTCTAACTGGAATAGACACTTACTTTTGATATGAATTTGCTTTCCCTGCATGCAATGCTTCTGCCAAAACTACCATTCGTGAACTTACAGAATGCCTTATCCACCATCATAGTATCCCACATAGCATGAACTCAGATGAAGGGACTCACTTCACAGCAAATGAAGTGTGGCAATGGGCCTATGGTCATGGAATTCACTGGTCTGCCCATATTCCCCATCATCCTGAAGCAGCTGGCTTGCTATAGTGACGGAATTGCCTTCTAAAGACATAATTACGGCACCAGCTAGGTGACAATACCTTGCAGGGTTGAGGCAATGTTCTACAGGAGGCTGTATATGCTCTAAACCAGCATCCAATATATAGTACTGTTTCTCCCATAGCCAGGATTCATGGATCCAGGAATCAAGGAGTAGAAATGGGGGTGACACCACTCACTATTACACCCTAGTGACCCACTCACAAAATTTTTGCTTCCAGTCCCCGAGACCATATGCTCTACGGGTCTAGAGGCCTTAGTTCCAAAGGGAGGAGTGCTCCCATCTGGAGACACATCACTAATTTCGTTGAACTGGAAGTTAAGAATGCCGCCTGGCCACTTTGGTCTCCTTATGCCAGTGGATCATCGGGCAAAGAAGGAAGATACCATATTGGATGGTGTGATTGATCCTGATTACCAAGAGGAAATTGGATTGATATTATATAATGGAGGTAAAGAAGAGTATGTCAGGAATGCAGATCCCTTAGGGTGTCTCTTAGTACTACCATGCGCTGTGATTAAGATCAGTGGAAATCTGTTGTTGTTAGGTGCTGTCAAGTCGGTTCCGACTCGTAGCGATCCTATGTACAACAGAACAAAACACTGCCCAGTCCCGCACCATCCTCACAATCGTTGTTATGCTTGAGACCATTCTTGCAGCCACTGTGTCAATCCGTCTTATTGAGGGTCTTCCTCTTTTTCAATGACCCTCTACTTTACCAAGCATTATGTCCTTCTCTTGAGATTGATCCCTCCTGAAAACATGTCCAAAGTATGTGAGATGTAGTCTCACCATCCTTGCTTCTAATAAGCATTCTGGCTGTACTTCTTCCAAGACAGATTTGTTCATTCTTTTGACAGTTCTTGGAATAGTCAATATTCTTCACCAACACCATAATTCAAAGGTGTCGTTTCTTTTTTGGTCTTCCCTATTCATTGTCCAGCTATTGCATGCATATGAGACAATTGAAAACACCATGGCTTGGGTCAGGTGCGCCTTAGTCTTCAAGGTGACATGCTTTTTTTAAACATTTTAAAGAAGTCTTTTTCAGCATATTGCCTAATGCAATGAGTCGTTTGATTTCCTGACTGTTGCTTCCATGGGTGTTGACTGTGGATCCAAGTAAAATGAAATCCTTGAAAACTTCCATCTTCTCCCTGTTTATCATGATGTTGTTTATTGGTCCAGTTGTGAGGATTTTTTTTTTTTTTTTATGTTGAGGTGTAATCCATACTGAAGGCTGTAGTCAGTGATCATCAGTAAGTGCTTCAAGTCCTCTTCACTTTCAGCAAGCAACGTTATGTCATCTGCTTAAAGCTGGTTGTTAATGAGTCTTCCTCCAATCCTGAAGCATTATTCTTCATATAGTCCAGTTTCTCAGATTATTTGCTCAGCATACAGATTGAATAGTATGGTGAAAGGAAACAACCCTGATGCACACCTCTCCTAACTTTAAACCACGCAATATCCCCTTGTTCTCTTCTAAAGATTGCCTCTTGATCTATGTACAGGTTCCTCATGAGCACAATTAAGTGTTCTAGAATTCCCATTCTTTGCAATGTTATCCATAATTTAATATGATCCACACAGTCAAACGCCTTTGCATAGTCAATGAAACCCAGGTAAACATCTTTCTGGTATTCTCTGCTGTCAGTCAGGATACATCTGTCATCAGCAATGATATCCCTAGTTCCACATCCTCTTATGAATCTGGCTTGAATTTCTGGCAGCTTTCTGTCAATGTACTGCTGCAGCTGTTTTTGAATGATCTTTAGCAAAATTTTACTTGCATGTGATATTAATGACATTGTTTAATAATTTCTGCTTTCAATTAGATCACCTTTTCTTGGAATTGGCATAAATATGAAAACTCTTCCGATCAGTTGGCCAGGTAGCTATCTTCCAAATTTTTTGGCATAGATGAGTGAGCACTTCCAGTGCCGCATCTGTTTGTTGAAACATCTCA
>NW_004444000.1:118942-135861 GCF_000243295.1 Trichechus manatus latirostris | reverse complement strand
TTTTGCTTTAGCTACTCAACTTTCAAGAGCAAGTTTCAGAGTCTCTTCTGACATCCATTTTGGTCTTTTCTTTCTTTCCTGTCTTTTTAATGACCCCTTGCTTCAAGTATGATGTCCTTGATGTCATTCCACAACTCTTCTGGTCTTCAGTCATTAGTGTTCAGCTCCTCAAATCTATTGTTGAAATGGTCTTTAAATTCAGGTGGGATATGCATAAGGTTTTACTTTGGCTCTCGTGGACTTGTTCTAATATTCTTCAGCTTGAACTTGAACTTGCATATGAGCAATTAATGATCTGTTCCACGTTCAACCCCTGGCCTTCTTCTGATGGTGATATTGAGCTTTTCCATCATCTCTTTCCACAGATGTAGTCCATTTGATTCATGTGTTTTGCATCGGGTGAGGTCTAAGTATATAGTTGCTGTTTATGTTGTTGAAAAAAGGTATTTGCAATGAAGAAGTCATTAGTCTTACAAAATTATATCATGTGATCTCTGGCATTGTTTCTATTACCAAGGCCATATTTTCCAGCTACTGATCCTTCTTGTTTCCAACTTTCACATTCCAATCACCAGTAATTATCAATGCATCCTGATTGCGTGTTCGATTAATTTCAGACTGCAGAAGCTGGTAAAGGTCTTCAATTTCTTCATCTTTGGCCTTAGTGATTGGTGTGTAAATTTGAATAGTGGTATAAACTGGTCTTCCTTGTAGACATGCGGTAATTATCCTATCACCAACTGTGTTGTACTTCAGAATAGATCTTGAAATGTTCTTGACGATGAATGCAACACCATTCCTCTTCAAATTGTTATTCCCAACATAGTAAACCATATGACTGTCCAATTCAAAATGGCCAATACAATTTCCAATTTTCCTAGATTCATTCTTCATAATGCCAAGTTGTGATTATTAATGGATATTTGCAGCTGTTTCCTGTCATTTTGAGTCATGCCACATCAGCAAATGAAGGTCCCAAAAGCTTGACTCCATCCACATCATTAAGGTTGGCTCTACTTTGAGGAGGCAGCTCTTCCCCCGTCGTCTTTTGAGTGCCTTCCAGTCTGTGGGGCTCATCTTCTGGCTCTATATTTGACAATGTCCCACTGCATAAGGTTTTGACTAGATAATTCTTTTCAGAAGTAGACTACAAGGTCATTCTTCCTAGTCTGTCTTAGGCTCAACTGAAATCTGTCCACTATGTGTGAACCTGCTGTTATTTGAATATCGCTAGAGTAGCTTCCAGCATCACAGCAACACTCAAGCTCCCACAGTACGACAAACAAACAGATGCATGGGGGAATGGAAAACTACAGCAAGCCAATTCCGACATGACTGTTAATGGCTCAGACCCTTTAGGAATGAAAGCTTAGGTCGCCCCACCAGGCAAAGAACCACAACCAGCTAAGGTGCTTGCTGATGGCAAAGGTAATATGAAATGGGTGGTAGAAGAAGGTAACTCTAAATACCAGTTATGACCATGTGACCAGTCGCAGAAGTGAAGACTGTATTTGTTATGAGTATATCTTCCTTGTATGTGTGCAATAAATATTTTTGTTTTCTTCACTTATAAAATATAAGATGTAAACAGGACTAGTGCATTTTCGATTGTACACATGTTAGTTGTACTATGTTAAGTGCAAGCATGACTTTATAATTGTCTTTATTCAGATATTATGTATGCTTTATGGAGATGTATACATGTGCCAAGTTGAGAAGGGGTGGACTGTGATGATTAAAGTTGTGTGTCAACTTGGCTGGGCCATAATCCTTAGTAGCTTGGCAGTTATGATGTAATTTGGCAGCTTTTTAATGATGTAATCACCTCTATAATGAGACCTGATATATGTGATCTCCTCCATGATGAGATCTTATCTGAGCAACCAATCAGTTGAAAGGGATTTTGCTTTGGGATGTGGCCTGAATCCAATATAGGTGGACTTTCTGGCATGGCTCGCTAGCTTTTGCTTGTTCTGGATCCTGCATCTATCTCCTGTTCATCTGGCGTCCAGTTCTTGTGACTTGAGCTAGCAGCTTACCTGCCTTCTTACCTGCCAATCTTGGGATTTGTTGACCTCCACAGCCTGTGAGCCAGAGGTCTGCTATCTGATCTTCTGATCTTGGATTCACCAGTAGCTGCAGCTACGTGAGTCAGGAGAAGCCTCCAGCCTGACCCACGAGCTTGGGACTTTATAGACCTTACAACTGCATGTGCCATTTCCTTTATATAAATTTCTCTCTCTGTATATATATATATATTTATATGCTGCACTGGTTTTGCTTCTCTAGAGAACTTAGCCTAAGAGACGATGTAATCTATCATGGCCATGTGGCAGGCCAATAAAAGGTCCTGGAAGAAGGAGGTTCACTGGAGCTTCAGGGTTGGAGAGAGTGAATATTCTGCTCTCAGGAGAGTAAGTACATTCCCTGGGAAGATGGAAGCTCTGTGCTGAGACCCCTCCTAAACTTCAACCTTTATGTTTGTGTTCTTTTTCCTTCTAGATTAAAGATAGCCCTTTCTCTACAGTTTGTGTGTTGCTCTATAGGATTATTGAGCCTAAGAAATAGATAATGAAATGTACCTGCTGACCTGGTCCTGAGTGAATGGAGATGAGAGAGAAGGGGTTGGTGCCTGGTGACCTAGCCCCAGGTGAATGGGGATTGAAGAGAAATGGCTACGTTGGCAACTGAGGTCTGAACTCACCAGGGAACGGAAGCTGAGATTTTCCTGGGCTAGCTTGATATCACAGAGTCTAACTTACCTATTTTCAATATTCTCTCTTTTTTGATTAATCGCTTACATGTTCTATTGAAAAAGCTCCTGCCTATTTCAAGGTCATGAAGTTCTCTCCTGTGTGTGCCTTCACAATCCATCTCGGATTGATTCCTGTGTATGATGTGAGATAAGTGACACACACGCACACACACACACACACACACATACATATACACATTGATTGTCTGAGAACAGTCTCCCGAAGACTCCTTCCGACACTTCACTACAGTGCTCTTTTTGCAGTAAATCAGGTGCTCCTGTATGGATATGCTTGTTTCTAAATTTCATATTTTATTCCATTGGTTAGTTCATTCATTCTGCAGTCAGTAACATGTTCTCTGAATTAATACACCTTTATAATATGGTTTGATAGCTGGTTATGTAAGTCCTTTCATTTTGTTTGTGCTCTTCAGGACCATCTTGTCTATCCTTGGCCCTTTGCTTCCCTATAGGAATATTACAATCAGCTCATTAATTTACACCAATAACTCTGTACTTTTTGTTGGAATTGCATTGAGTCTATGAATTAACTTTGGCTTAAAAACCTGACTTTGTACTCTCTGGGCCTCTCTTCCTTCATATAAGCCAGCTTATGGAAACAAGACTGATATATCTGTTTACAGTCCTTCATGGATTGAATTATGTCCCCCCAAAAATGTGTGTATCAGTTTGGTTGGGCCATGATTCCCGGTATTGTGTGATTTTCCTGTATGTTGTAAATCCTGCCTCTATGATGTTAATGAGGGAGAATGTGTGGTAGTTGTGTTAGTGAGGCAGGTCTCAATTTACAAGATGGGATTGTATCCTGAGGCAATCTCTTGAGATATAAAGGGGAGAAGCGAGCAGAGAGACAGAGGGACCTCATACCACCAAGAAAGCAGTGCCAGGAGCAGAGTGAGTCCTTTGGACCTGGGGTCCCTGTGCGGAGAAGCTCCTAGTCCGGGGGAACATTGAGGAGAAGGCCGGCAGAGAGAGAAAGACTTCCTCTGGAGCTGACACCCTGAATTAGGACTTTTAGCCTAATTTACTATGAGGAAATAAACTTTTCTTTGTTAAAGTCATCCATTTGTGGTATTTCTGTTATAGCAGCACTAGATGACTAAGACACAGTCCCATAAAGAGAAGAGAGGGATATATTTCAGAGCACATGGACTCGTTAAGATGAACAAACCAAGATTTATTGGACTTTGGGCTAGTTTTTGCTGAGTGCCACATACTCTTGCTAAAAATGAAACAGAGTTTCTGTAAAATAAGAGTTTTATTCAGATTAAAATATTTGCAAATTGGAAAGTGCCAAAATGAAATTTCAAAATGGCATTCCAGAGAGGGAACATAAGCCCATATCTTTTATACTCAATTTTGCAGAACTTTGTACAGAGTTGGGAAGAGTACAGGGGTACATTTGATTGGTTGACATTCAACATGTTTTCTTAACATTCATTTATCAAGAATTTCTATTGGCTGGGGTACTCAACTATAGCCACAGTTTCCTGTGTTCTGGAGTAGGTTCCTTCTGTTTCTAGCAAAGTTCTGGGTGGACCACTTCAGGATGTTGCAGAACAAGTTGTCTTGGTCAGGAGTGTGGTCATGGATCATGTACTCTAAAAAGAAGAAGCAGGGTCCTAGAACAAAATGGAGTTTGATTTAGACCTGTGTCAGCCATTTTAGTTATGTCAAGTGCCTCAGTTTTAGAGTGCTCCTTCACACTTTCTTACTGTCACATTAACACTCTTTCTCATGCCTGTGCTCTTTTAGCATCCATTTGCCACTACATGGAGAAGCACAGATGTTGAATCACTGTCTTATACAACAAGAGAATGACTCATAGTCCTCCCAAAGATTGGCTCACAGGCCTCCCAAAGCCATTCTGAAGCCTTCTTTGTAAATATAGAATAGTAATTTTCTATTTCTTTATAAAACATTTAACGTGAGCAGAAAAGTAAAACTTAGCCCCAGTCCTGAGAAGCCAGGTAAGTAATTTTCATCTACAGGAAGGGCTGACAAAGGAAAATTAATTACTCTTTCCTGCCCTATAAATAGAGTCTAGCGCACTGCAGTTGGCTTCATGAGCTTGCTGTTTTCCTGTTTCTCTTCTGTCATAACTTCCTTGCTGCACTGACTGGTCAGTTGGTCTCTTACGTGACGAGCCCCTGGAACACCTTGAAAGCCAATCAGATGGCAACTGGAGGGAGTAAAGATGGATGTGAAGAGAGATGACCCCACCATTCACCTCATAGTCTTTTCATTCAAGAAAGAGTAGTAAGGGGCTTCCTGCTCTCCTCAACTTTCATGAGTCCCTTAGTAACTGAGGTTTCCTCAAATGACTGCCCAGAGTTATGATTTCTTTTCCTCAGTGGGCAGAAAATTAATTGTTCTATACTGTATGGTCTTCAGATATGCCTCCTGAGGCAAAGGACCCACAGTCCTTCCACTTTCCTAAACACATCCCTGTGACCTGAGACATCCTCTTTGTTCGTGTTTTGACTTCTACTCTACCAACTCAAAAAAAGCATATAAATGGATGATTACAACTACTCCAGGCATCTAATTCACCTGCAAATGAACTTGTCTCCAGGAACATTTGTAGACTTTAACAAGTAATTAGCAATTTTAATAGCTGACTATATCCTCTGGAACTTTTGTGTGTTTAAAGGAGTCTAACAGATCAGAATCGAGCTCAAGGGAAAGAGATTTGCTCCTTCCTGTTGCAGGCAATTTGTGTCTTTCCAGGCACTCAGCACTCATATTTATTTCTTACTATAGAGATTTTCCTTTAATATTTTTGGTTTGCCCTGTCTGGTGCTGTGACTGTGGTTGTTTGGCCGCCTCTGACCCAGTGCAGCCAGCCTGGACAGATTTGAAAGCTCCTCTGTCAGGGACCACTGCTCATGAGAGTCACCGGAAGTCTCTGCGGAACTATTGTGATCGGGAAGATGTGCCAAGGAGTCAGCAAGATCCTCAAAAGACCAATTACTCCCTGACAAGGAAGCACATGGCAAATGCTCAATAAACAGTAGCTATTTCTGTTAGTGTAGTTATGGGTGGAGTTGCTGTTTTGTTGTTGTTGTATGTCAAAACAAAAAAAAAACAAACCCTTTGCTGTCGAGTTGATTCTAACTCATACTGACCCAAAAGGACAGAGTAGAAATTCCCCATAGGGTTTCCAAGGCACTGTATCTTTACAGAAGCAGACTGCCACATGTTTCTTCCGTGGAGAGGCTGGTGGGTTCAAACCACTGACATTTCACTTAGCAACTGAGTGCTTTAACCACTGTTCCACCATGACTCCTTGTTGTATGTCAGCCAGGCAAAATTCAAGCAATATGGAGTTGGAGCTACACAGCCTGGGTTCCAATCCTGAATTTGCCTTTCTGACCCTCAGTTTCTTCATCTATAAAGTGGATTCAGAAATAACTGCTTCTTAAATTTATTATGAAACTTAATGAGGTAGCTTATGGTAAAGTGCTTAGCATGGTATATGGCACATTGCGAGCTAGTTTTCCAAGCCCCCTTGGTGTAAATAATCCATTCTTATTCTACAACATCAAACAAACCATCCTAGCTAGTGCCAGGGCAAACCAGCCTCTTTCTCCAAGATTATTTTGGCTATTGAAATATTATGAAACCGTTTTTTAACATTAAAAAATATGTTCCTCTGATTCTGATAGCAGCAGTTTCAGAAAGGCAGTTTCACCTTTGAGAAGGCAGAGGATGGACGTTTTCTTGTGACTTTTTTTTGGATTCCTGGTGAAGGTAGAACAACAGCTGTAGTTGACGTTATGCCAAACATTTCGATGAAAAAAGGAAAACTTTAGATAACTACCTGGTTGTTTTCAAATATTCAAATGCTTTGCATTGAGTTTAAAACTGGACCAATGGATCCTTGACCAGTGTGCAAGATGCCAAACTCTCAGATGCTTTTTTTAAGAGGAAGAAAGAGTTTATTTCTCAGGCTAGCAAGCTGGAACTCAGAGGTATCGATCTCAGATTGAGTTCCTCGATATGAGTGAGCAATCACATTTTATATTTACATATGTTCAAATAGTGGTGGAGGAAGGTGGAGGGCAGGATCAGAAAGTTTTAACTGTTCATAGTTTCTATTGATTATTTATTACGAGGTGGTGCTAAGACTTGGCCCGGAAGTGGCCAACGGACTCTTCACTTTTGAAATAGGCTGGGCTACTGCCCATGACGTATATCCGGTGATTTTTGTTCCTTGACATGACTCTTTTTGTTCCTTAACATGAGTTCTCTTGTGTTATTGAGTATGCATGGTGGCCCAGAGTTGTCTGTCGGTCATCTTTGTCTGTTCTGCACAAGTATGACCATTCTGAGCCAGTTAGATCTGGACCATTCCGGGGCTCTCCAGAGGGTCTGCAAAACAACTTAGAGGAAGTGAGTGTCGTGGTGGGGGAGGTGACTAGACGTGGTCTGATAACTGAAGGAGTACTAATTAATTAGGTGTCTTCAGCCCCTAGGGTCCCCTAACAACTTGTCCAAATATATGGATACTTAACTGTCTCAGTTTTGCTTCCCAGTTCTGGCATCTGAGAGAGAAATGATTAGGTAGGTAAGATCAGCTCTGTATTTACATCCTCTCTCCTCATCCAGATTGTCAACTTTTCCATGACCAGGTCTGTGATTATATTTTCTTGTGTCTCCCGCAAAGCCCAGCATATAATATATCCTCTACACAGTAATACTCAGTAAATATTTGTTTACTTTCCTTGATTCAATATGGAACAACTTGTCTTGGTTCTGAATGTCTGGAACAGCTCTCTCAAACACACAAGCCATCCACAGTCTTATTTCTAGCCTGGTTTCCAGTCTCATCTCTTCTTTCCTCACATACTGCTTAACACTCAGCCACTCTCTACTGTTGGCTGACTCCCTGGTGGGTGGCAGATTCCTGCCTGACACTACTCACCTTATTCGCTTGTCATAATTGTTTTTAGGGCTTTGTCTTGTTCTAGGGTAAAAACATCACAAAGTTTAGTAAAGCAAAAAGGAAAGTTTTATTCAGCATATATACAAAGAGGCAAAAGTGGGAAACCGAAAAGCATGCTGCCAGAGCTAAAGTCTGCCAGAGTCCGAGGAATGTGACAGAATCATCACTATATACTAACATCACAAATGCATAAAATCATCTAAAGCTTTACCTTTTCAACGATTAGCTAAAAACTGCTAAATCAACATGATTTTACATTTTGAATCATCTTTCTTAATAATGATTAGTACAGGTTTCAGTGATGATAGTCAGGAGGGTCTTCATTGGTCCAACACATTTTCTATTCACTTAATGCTGATAGAAAAAGATAAGAATGGAAAGTCTTTTGTGTTCTGTTTGATTAGTTTATGTGAAAGTTTCCCTAAAAGATATTTTCCGGATTGTCCTAGCTATTGTCTTCATAACTCAGGGCCCAGTTGATGTCTTTGTGAGTCCTTGTGAGTCCAGCTTCAGCTGGGTCACATTCTCTATGCTCAAAGACAAGGAATAATGGCTTCAATATTATCTCCTAAATCAGTTTGCTCACTCTGCCAGTTGAAATCCAGGGACTGTCTGTTATATAAGCGAGTCAAAGATGACCTCTGTGTCTTGGCCCCAAGGTTGTTTATTTCTTCACAGCTGGCTGGGACTCTTTAACCCAAAAGTCTGTTGGCACCAAACTCATGTTTTTACATTGGAGCCCTGGTGGCACAGTGATTAAGAGTTTGGCTGCTAACCAAAATGCCGGCAGTTTGAATCCACTAGCCACTCCTTGGAAACCCTATGGGGCAGTTCTACTCTGTAGAACTATAGGGTTGCTATGAGTCGGAATCAACTCAGCAGCAACTGGTTTGGTTTAATTGCTTTAGAAATAGCTTAAATAAGACATTTTTTAGCTATTTAGAGCCTGCCTGCTTTCCATACCCTATGCAACTGCACCAAACATCTGGTACCCATAAATAAGATAAACCCTGTAGTTATAAACACCTGTTGGCTTTTGGAGCTCTCTGACCCAGATACTCCCCACCTTGCTACAGGGTGACATCACCTAAATACTTATGCCCTCGGTCCCTCTTTTTTTCTCCTCTCCTCCAGGAGTTCCCTTGTCCTCCTCTCCTTCTGGTACATCCCCCCGCCCCCTGTCACAGTTGCCTTTGGAACATCTCCTTCTGTGAGAGATTTCCCCAGCAGGCAAAACTTTTAAAGCTTCATCCAAAAAATAGCTTGTTTTCTAACACTACCATCTCCTGTCATATCTTTTTCATTGATCAGTCCTGAAATTCCTCGAATTCACTACACTATCTTAGATGCATCTTCTATTAGGTCTTCTCTGAAAACCCCTTCATAATTTGGTAATAACAATTTCTTATATATGTATAGCACTTTACTGGCGATATTTATTTGTTCCTTACAGACACCCTCTGAGGTAAGTGATCTTATCTCCCTTTATAGGTGAGAAAACTGAAATACTGAAAGCCAAATGAATTGACTAAGGCTACATTGTTGGTAATTGGCAGAGACAGTGCTTCTTATTCCTATTTCAGATACAAGGTTTCTCTCATAATTCTACCTGCTGCAACTGTAATGCTTAACACACATACTACCTTACATGTCAGTTTTCAGTGTAGCTGTATACATTCTCCATGGGTTTCAAAATATTTTCTGGGTAGATAACATCTCTTATTCATCTTTGTATCTCTCACAGCACTTCTTACAATGTTTAGTCCATAAGGGTGTTTAATGTAGGTTGACTGACTATATAAAGTCTATGTATGTGTTGTGTGAACAGGGAAAAAGGGACAGAAGGTGGGGTAAGGGCTTTGAAGAACCTAAGAGTTCTGTTTCAGAGCATACAGAACCTTGTTCCATCACAACATGCCCTGATAGATTGGTAGCAGAAACCTTCCCCAACTGTCTTTTCTCTTTTCTCCTCTTCCACTTTTGATTTCTTAATTAACTATCTGCCATTCTCTGGTCTATACTAGTGTTTTCCTCACCACCGGCCCCTTGTCATGGATTGAATTATATTCCCCCAAAAATGTGTGTATTAATTTGTCTGGGCCATGATTCCCTAGATTGTGTGATTTCCCTACCTGTTGTAAATCCTCCTGTATGATGTTAATGAGGGAGGATGGGCGGCAGTTGTGTTAGTGAGGCAGAACTCAATCTACAAGATTGAATTGTATCCTGAGGCAATCTCTTGAGATATAAAAGAGAGAAGCAAGCAGAGAGATAGGGGGACCTCATACCATCAAGAAAGCAGTGCCGGGAGTGGAGCGTGTCTTTTGGACCTGGGGTCCCTGCACAGAGAAGCTCCTAGCCAAGGGAACATTGACGAGAAGGCTGGCTGAGAGAGAAAGCCTTCCCCTGGAGCTGACGCCCTGAATTTGGACTTTTAGCCTACTTTACTGTGAAGAAATAAACTCTTTGCTAAAGCCATCCACTTGTGGTATTTCTGTTGTAGCAGCACTAGATAACTAAGACACACCTCCCCTCTGCCTCCTTGCTAATGTATTTGAATGAGAACCAAACCCTGTATAGAAGAGATGCTTCTTTTTTTCCATGACATCAGTGTTGTCATGGTTTCTTGAACAGCAACTGATCAACTTTGTTAAAACCTTTAGAAGGAATAAGAGGTAAAAGGGAAAGAATGTGTGTGCTTACAAACATACCATCTCATATACTCACACTTGGTAATCAAGTTCATTATTCCAAAGAATAACAAAACTCCACTGCAGCATTAGTGAATGGGGTCCAGCTGATAAAATGGTTTTCATGGAAATGCTATGGTATGCTTTCCAAAAACAGTCTGTTTTATATGCAAGACAAAGATGGAAATTTGGGAAAAGCAGTAAAAATTCTTACCCAACTTCAATTTCAGACTCATGGGGGCTGGGACATGGCTTGGGCAAAGGCTGGAGTTTGGGATATAAGAGCTCCATCCCCAGTCTACTCCCTGTGGCAGGGTTGAGAGACCCATGGACTCCAGATTTCGCCACTGTCATATTTTTCCTCCTAGATGCCACAGTCATTTGGAACCTTCATGAGCTCCATGTGGGCAAGCACCATTTCTTGAGATCTCTGATGGTAGTTGTTACCATGTGCTAACGTTTATTGGCAAAGAATATTGAATATACCATGGACTGCCAAAAGAAGGAACAAATCTGTCTTGGAAGAAGTACAGCCAGAAAGCTCCTTACAGGCAAGGATGGCGAGACTACGTCTCACATACTTTGGGCACATTATCAGGAAGGACCAGTCCCTGGAGAAGGACATCATGCTTGCTACAGTAGAGGGTCAGCGAAAGAGAGGAAAACCCTCAATGAGGTGGATTGACACAGTGGTTGCACAATGGGCTCAAGCATAACAACGATTGTGAGGATGGCACAGGACCAGGCAGTGTTTCTTTCTGATGTACATAGGGTTGCTATGAGTTGGAACTGACTCGACGGCACTTAACAACAACAATAACATTTGTTAAGTATTGGCCAGACACTATAATGACTGCTTTATGTGTGTTACTTAACTCTCACAAGAATCATAGGTAAGAAGTATATGTTATTAGGTCTGTTCCAAAGTCAAGGAAACTGAAAGTGATGATTGATTTGGCCAAGGTCTTATAGCTACTAAGTCGAACAGTTGGGAGTTAAACCAGGTTTGCATTATATCAATGGCTAAGTCCTAGACCCCTTGAACCTTGCACAGCGTTTGGTCATAGATTTTCAAATGACTGAGTGAAAAGGGACATGTTGAGAATGAGAAAGTTGAGACCAGTTATTGTCAAAACTGCATTAAGTCCTGAGGCAAGAGTATGGCCATTCTCAGAGGTGGGGTTGGGAAGCTTAATGCTGAGGTGCTTCCACATTCAATCCATCACATTCTAATACTGAAAAAGGGTGTAGGGTCCTGCTCACTGACCTGTTAGCCCAAGCCTTCCACTCTCCCTGTTGCTCTTCCCTGGATGAACAATCCACATTAGATGGCTAAAGTCTGATCTCTCAAGTCTCCATTCTGAGGAGTTTCCAGGGATAGTTTCCTTTCTTTTTGGTGGGGAGCTTCTCTGGAGCCTGGGTGTCAGCACAAGAACTCTGACCCAGCTGTCATTTATAGCTCCAGCCTTTGCCCCAGTCGGAATGGTTTAGGAACTGTATGGTTCTAGAAGACGTGAGTTGGCCTTTAAGGTAACCAGAGTGAAACGTTCTGCCCTATTCAGCTCTTCTGCAGGGAGTGAAGCAGACGGGCAGTGTTGTGAAGAAAATATCCACTTGTCTAGATGTTGACAGGGATTTTCTTTCCCGCCTTGGCCTGGTGATGGACTAAAAAAACAAAGGAACCATGGCTAGGGTCTATGTCTCAATCAGGGGCCCACTGGACGTGGGTCCTTTTGATTCCCACAGTGGCTTCTCTGTTGTTTCCTCTTTAGACTTGTCATCCAGGGCTTGAACTTCTCTGCCAGAATGTGACACAGAATGGTTAGAGAGTAACAGTAGAGACATAAGCAGAACAGAGGTCCAAGGCCAGGTGAGAAGTCACTTGTTGGCCCAGTTAAATGTTGTTGTGTAACAAATTACCTCAAAACAACAACCATTTTATTATATATCATGCTTTTGTTAGATTCAGAGTTTGGGCAGAGCCTGACTGAGTGATTTTTTGATCCATGGGGCCTTGACGGATGTTGTTTGGTGGTATACAGGTAGAAGATGGCCTGACACATGACGGGTGCCTTGGTGAGGATGGCCAGAAGGCTGGGTTCACAGGGGCTCTCAGTCAGAGAAACTACATGTGGCCCCTCCAAGAAGCTTAGGTGTTTCAGAGTACTGAGCTTGGTTTCCCAGAAGAGTATCCCCAGAGGGCACATTTTGAGAGCAAGCAACATAAAAGATAGAAAGTAGAAACTAATAGTTTCTTAAGCTCTGGGCAGAGGAACTGGTACAGGGCCACTTCTACCATATTCTATTGGATATGCCATTCATTCCGAGCCTGCACATCTTCAAGGGGGACTGGACATAGATCCCACCTACCAATGGGAAGAGTGTGCAAGCATTTGCAGCTATGTTTAAATTCTCCAACCTGCTTTTTGAGAGAGTTACAGAAAAAGAAGCACAAACGGAAAGTGATCCACACAGTTAGACTTTCAGCTGTGGACTGATCCTTTTCCTCCAGGACAGTTGCTTGTTTTCAGTCACTGTTAGGGCCTGCAAGAGCCAAAGTGTAAAGAGCTAACTTTGTTGACATTTCATTTTGGAACATTCAAAGAACAGCTTTGGGTCTCTGCCCTGTGCAAAGCACCATGTGAGAAATTTGGGGATACTATCAAGACCTTGCCTCAAGACTCTTACACTTCAGTGAGGAAGAGGTCCATGTGACAACTGATTAGTTTCAGGATGAAATAAATAACAAGTTGATGTGGACTCAAACCACGTTTTTCAAGTCTTTCTAAGGCCCTAGTATTAACTGCAACCAGAGGTCTTGGATTCCCACTTCCTATGCCTGACACACATAGTCTTCAGGAAAAGATCTTTGAGGAAGCTCCCCATTAACCCAAGGCCATTCTCCAACACATGAACATTACTTCTCTATGCCATGGCTCTGCCCTGTTCTCCACATGTTCTGGTGATGAGATCCTTCCATGCCTTGCCAATGTCCTCTATCTCTGCTGTTCTGTTGGTCAGCTGTCTTCATGGCCACCAAGCTTGAGACCTGGCCTAGTGCTACACCCTGTTCCTTAGGAAATAAGTACTCCCAGATCCTGGAGGTCTGTCTTAGTTATCTAGTGCTGTTATAACAGAAATACCACAAGTATTTTTTCTCTCATGGTTTAGGAGGCTAGAAGTCCAAATTCAGGGTGTTAGCTCTAGAGGAAGGCTTTCTCTCTCTGCTGGCTCTGGGAGAAGGTCCTTGTCATCAATCTTCCCCTGGTCTAGGAGCTTCTCAGTGCAGGGACCCCGAGTGCAAAGGACACGCTCTGCTCCTGGTTCTTGTTGCTTGGTTATAATGAAGCCCCCTTCCTCTCTGCTTGATTCCCTCTTTTATATCTCAAAAGAGATTGACTTAAGATACAGTCTAATCCTGTACATTGAGTCCTGCTTAATTAACATAATTGCCTCTAATCTTGCCTTATTAACATCATAGAGGTTAGGATTTACAACACACAGGATAATCACATCATATCACAAAATGGTGGACAACCACACAATACTGGGAATCATGGCCTAGCCAAGTTGATACACATTTTGGGGGGTGTCTTAGGCTGGCTTCTCTGAAGAAGCAAAACCAGTAAAGTGTATAAATATATATATAGAGAGATTTATATCAAAGAAACAACTCACGCAATTGTAGAGTCTAGAACGTCCGAAGTCCATGGATCACAGAAAAGGCCTTTCCCAAGTCACGCAGCTGCAGAAGCTGGCAAACCCAAGATTTGTATTTTATAGTGGTATTTCTGGGACTCAAAATCTTCTCTTTCCCCAGGTGTTATATTTTTCCTTTCCCCTATTTCCTCCCTCTTCCCCCAAAATCTACTACAGAACATTCTTGTCCTTAAGTTTTCCAGCACTGACTCAGCAGTTCTGGAACTTGTGCCCCCTCCCCTCTTCTGTGGGAGGGAACCCCAGGCAATTTGTTTTTATTTTGATATTTTGAGGGCTGCATTTCCCTCTCTGGCTTGAGGTGGTGTGAGACGGAAAACCCTGGAGAGAAAGATTTTCATGCCTTTAAGATTCAGTAGCGGCTATTTTCTTTCTGTGGTTCTGTTTTCCTGGCTTCCTCAGAGAGATAGTCTTTGAAATATTGAACCATCATTTAAATTCAAGATCCTTCACTTCTTTCCTGTCCTTAAGGAGTCTGTCCCATTTGTGTTTCTCCAGGCTGCTTAGCCAGACTTTCACTGTGTTTGTGGTTCCTGGCTTGGATGTGGGCAGGGCAGGAGAGACTCTGTAAGCATTTGGAGAGAGATTTTTCTACCTTCTAGGATTGGAGGATAGTTATTTTCTCCCTGTTTATCTGTTTTCCCAGGTGCCTCCAGAAAGATATTAAGATTTTCATGTCTCTGACACTCAGTGAAATTTAAGTTCCTCTGTTGTTTTTCTAGCCCAAAGGAGAACTGCAGCCGTGATTCTAGCATAGCTCAGCCCATCACTCACTGTGCCTGTGACCCCTGGCTTAGATAGGGGCAGGGCAGGAGGAACTTTTGTAGCCATAAAGAAAATGATTTTCCTACCTTGCAATCTTGCTCCTTTCCTAGGGTAAAATTAAGGCAGAGCTTTGCATCAAAATCCTCTTTTCTTTCCTTGGCTTCCTCCTCCACAGTGATCATTAAAAATCCTGTTTCCTTTGCTTGGCTTCCTCCCTCACAGCTTTGCATTACAATTCTGATCTCTTTGCTTGGAAGTTATATGTAAACCCTATTGTGCCTGTGTAGTATGATTAAGAATATTGCTGACATAACTTGTGTAAACTCCCTGCTTGTAAACCCCTTAAAACTAACTTTTCCCCTTGCCCTTGGGGAGCACTCTTGGCAGCAGCAGCTCCAACTGACTCCTTCACTTGCACCATGAAATTAAAGGTGCTTTTCTGTCTTCCCACCTTGGTCTCTTGTTTATTGGCCAATATGAGTCATGTCGAGCAAGAACCTCAGCTTTCCACAAAGTAACATTTCTGAGGATCCAGCCAGGAGTCATCTGCTCTGTCTCTGAGGTGGATCAGACAACAAACTGGCCCCGATGTCTGACACCGCCAAGAAATTTCTCCTGGAGACCTTGGAGCAGCCATGAAAGCTGATCCACCCCGGATCCAAAAGATGACTTTGTAGAATGCAGAAAATGTGCCTGGGTTGTTTGATAAGTACCTAAGTAAGGCCTTAAAAGAATCTCAAGAAGCAGGAGGAATTGACCATTGATAGCATTAAAATTCTGAGGTTATTTGGTAAATAACAGGGTAATTCCTAGGTAAGGCCTTAGAAGAGTCACAAGAAGTGGGAGAAATTGACCGTTTAGAGCCTAAAAGGCTCTAGGTGACTGTAAGTTTGGTGCACCAGATTAGGTTGTGTGAGTGTGTAAGTGTGTGTACCCAGAAAATGAGGAACATTCAAGGGATCCCAGAATGCAGCCCATGAACATGCATCCTTAAGAACTGAGAACAGAGACTCAGAAATACATGGCTCTGGCAGTATGCTTGTCCCTTTCCTACTTTTGCCTCTTTAAATATATGCCAAATAAAACCTTTCTTTTTGCTTTACTAAACTTTGTGGTATTTTCACCCTACAATAACTAATGGTGTAGTCATTGTCGGGAGTCTAAAATCATGAATCCAGTCAACCTCGAGGAGACCTGGACTGTGGAGCAAAAGTGGGCAAAAACAGTTCTATCTTCTGTGTCCCTTAGACACTGACAGGGTGAATGCTCTCAGCAAACAAGACTTTGCTCATTCTTTTTGTTCTCTTTCTCATGTTTTCTTAAGTTTTGTTTGGCATATTTGTTTTGAAAACCAGTTGTTTGATTAAGGGGAATCTTTCTTAGATTTTTGCTTGATCATTTGGTTAAGAGAGACATTTACTCACTCTTTTGGTGAACTGCAGTTTAGTGTCTGGATCAGGCACTTGAAACATTAAAGAGGTAATTCTATTTCCAAAGAGCTGTGGGTCACTAGAAGCCACAAAATTCAGGCACGTATGGGCCAGTAAATGGCATTAGGATTGTTTCCAGCACTCTGTTTTGCCAAATTCTCAGGGGAAAATGATAGCTCCTGATCTGTATAATGAAAATCTCAGGGGGAGGTGGTAGCTCCTGACCTGTTTTATGAAATTTGCAGGGAGAAATGGTAGCCTCGTACCTGTTTCACGATATAGTTTCTCAATAAAGAATCACAATGTTAAAATTAAAATCATCAGTAGCTACTTTAAAATAGTTTCTACTTAAAGGAACTAGTATATTTAAGATCTAAACTAAGAGACTAGGTCTCTAGCCAGCAGAATGAAGTAAGTTCAAAAGAAATAAAACCAAAGCATGAGCCTTAGAGTTTAACATTTTTGATAAATGAGCTTGGATTCCCCCCCTTCCACTACTGAGACACTGGTTTAGGGTTCATATTTTATTTATTTTTATTTTTTTTTTATTTTTTTAATATTTTATTGTACTTCAGGTGAAGGCTTACAGAACA
>NW_004444000.1:81361-112919 GCF_000243295.1 Trichechus manatus latirostris | reverse complement strand
CAGGATTGTTGATTCTCTGTTTGGCTTAGTTTTTCGGATCTTTGTTGTGGAGGGACGGCGTGGTGCTTCTGCCTAGACCGCCATCTTGCCGGAGTCCCCAGGGTTCATATTTTAAAACATGATAAACTGAATATACTAGAAGCAATTTAAAATTCCAGTGGCCACTTTGGGAAAATGAGCTTCCATTTGGGTTGTCCTGTCTTCTTCTTGTTGAGAAACTTTGGCTTGATGCTCAAGTTTTGTCAGAAGTTCTAATATTCCTCCATCTGAGGCTTTGGCAAGTTAATAAGTTTTATCTAGAATCTGTCTTTTTTTCTTCTGTGAATTGAGTCAAGAAAGTGAGGGTGGGGCAGGATCAGACCTCTCCAGCCCCCAGTCTCTGAAGTCATATAGCTCCAGGGAAGCTTTTGAAAGACCCCTTCCAACTATGTGGAGACTTTTTAAGACAAAAGAAAATAAGAAAAAAACTGCTGCTTTATTATAGTTTCCAAAAATTAGGTATATCCCAGTCATTAAAGAACTGTAAACAAGTTCTCTCTATTGTAGGGGAACTCTAAGAAGCCAAAATAAATAAATAAAATTTGAATGAGACACACCTGAAATGGCCTAAAAAAGTGTTTCCAGCCCTATCCAGAGACTTAAGGTTATATCCATATCAATGAATTGGCCAGTTGAAAAGAGACTTTGTGATTTCCAAAGCAAGTTCATAAAATCTTAAGTGCTAAATTTAGATTGGGAAATAATAAAAGTTGAATACAAACTTGGAATGTTTAAACAAACTTCAACAGTTATGTTTTACGGTATACAAGGCTTAAAATAATTTCCAAGACCTTACAGGTAACTTACAGGTATTAAATTGAGTACATAGATATTCATGATGATTTAAGTTTGTATTCTTTTGTTTTTTATGGCACAGAAAAAGGATATCTATATCTACATATAGATATAGACATAGACATAGATACAGATATATATTGGAGTACAGTGGTTAAGAACTCAGGGTGCTAAACAAAAGACTGGCAGTTCAAATCCACCAGCCACTCCTTGGAAACCCTATAGGGCAGTTCTACTTTGTCCTATAGGGTCGCTATGAGTCGGAATGGACTCGAAGGCAACAGGTTTGGTTTTTTTGATATCTATATATACCAAGGGTCTGCTAATGAGTATGTTCATTTTTTCCATTTTAAAACGATATAGTGTTAGAGATATGGAACAAAGACCATGTTTAAGAGGTTTATTAAGAAATTTTATTTTAATATGGTCAAAAGTTTTATCTGTCCGACTAAAGTTTAATGGTTTAATTTATGAGATTTTGAGGAGCTTTAATGTTAAATAATATAGAAAACAAAAATTGAGTTTCTCACTGTTAAAATAACAAAATTTTCTTTGATTTCTGAGTGGGAAGGTTAATTTATTTTTTGTGTAATCTGCCTTGAAGACAAAGGTTCAGCCTCTCTTTAGAATAAAATTTCTGAGTCGAAAACCAAGCTGCATGGCTTGAGAAAGGAAAAAAAATCTAAGATTTTTACTTTTAAGATCTTGGTTAAATAACTTAAGTAAACTCCTGACAACTTTGAAAATTTCATGGAAGCCACAAGAAAAGAATTTTATAAAGAAAAACTGTTAAAAAGATTTATTTAATATGTTATAAATTACATGGAATGTGTTCCAAAATCAAGAGAAGTGCCTGATTCTCTTTGGGTTAAAATTTATATATTAGTATTTCCTCTTATATTTTTGCCTAATATTAGACAACAAATGCATAATATTATGTCATAATTGTATCGTTAATTACTAACTTGCTCATAAGTTTATTTATTTATTTTTTAATCTAACATCAAAGCCAGTGGTTTGACTGGGGAATTCACATCGTTTCCCTATAAAGTCTTTTTTTTTTTTTTTAATTACTATTCAGGTATTTAGAGACTTGATAATCTTGGTATATCCTGGCTATATGGCATTATGTCTCAAAATTATTATGTAATGTATGTATCTGAAGCACTTTGAAAATAAGATTAATGATTATATTTAGTAATATTTTTGTCTAAAGTTTTTTTTAACTGAATTTATTTGGCTTTGAATTTTTGTAGTTGAGAATATTATGTTTATAAATTAACCATGGCCATATTAATATTTATTGACTGCAGATAAGTTTTTACTTTGCTGATTTACTGAAAACGTTTGACCAAAATATCTCAACAAAAAGATGGACTATACTGGACTTATGAAAAGGACTGTGACTAGACTGAATCAAGGTTTCCAGAACGCTTATGTAGAAGCTGATGGGTTCACAGACTGCAGCTGATCTAAATTCACGTGGAACAGAATTAGCTACATAATACTGAGTAAAGAAATACTATGGGTTTTATGTAAGAATATTGCTGACATTTTAAGGTCCTTCTTTCTGGATATAAGTGCCATGGTTTGAATTATGTCCCCCAAAAAATGTGTGTATCAATTTGGCTGGACGATGATTGCCAGAATTGTGTGGTTGGCCTCCAATTTGTGATTGTAATTTTATGTTAAAGAGGATTAGGGTGGGATTGTAACATCACCCTTACCCAGGTCACATCCCTGATCCAGCGTAAATGGAGTTTCTCTAGGGTATGGCCTGCACCACATTTTACCTTACAAGAGATAAAAGGAAAGGGAAACAAGCAGAGAATTGGGGACCTCTTACCATGAAAAAGCAGTGCCAGGAGCAGAGCGCGTCCTTTGGACTGGGGTCCCTGTGCCGAGAGGCTCCTAGTCTGGGGGAACACTGATGAGAAAGCCGAGAGAGATAAAGCCTTCCTCTGGAGCTGACACCCTGAATTTGGACTTTTAGCCTACTTTACTGTAAGGAAATAAACTTCTCTTTGTTAAAACCATCCACTTGTGGTATTTCTGTTATAGCAGCACTAGATAACTAAGACAATGAGAAACCATTTTTCTTTCTCCTAAATTATTTAACTAATGGGTTTAGATGTTGTAACTCGAATTAGAAGCTCTTATTGGAAAACTTAACCAAAGAAGTGTCTAAAATTCGTTCAAGCTATGATTTTACAAAGTAGAATAGCATGAGATTTCCTATTAGTTCTCTCAAAGAATAGTTTTGTGCCACTTCTGTTTCTGAAAAAGTGACCCATGACTGTTAATAGGTAAACAAAGGAGGGGCAGCTTGCCCTCAGGAAGAACACTTAGTATATTTTAAACAGATTAACGGAAGACCTCCAACAGGAGACGTCCATCTTGTATTGATCACGTATTCTCTAATAGAAACTTGGTTGTCACATATTCATTTTTCTATACCTTCTATTTCTTCTAGACAAACTTTGTGTGCTCCTTACAGATATAGGTTTTATGTAATAAATCCAACTATATTAGTTTAATGATCCTTTTCCAACTGCCAGTTAGTTTACTTGGGCAATATCTTGTTTAGATTCCTGGTGAATGCAGTTTGAGACTTTTAAGACTACCTTTAGATATTTGTAGTAATGATGTTAGTGAATATTGAAAAATAAATGTTAAATAGTTACACATTATAAAATGAAAGTAAAAAAGAAAACCATTGGTCTAATACTCAGGGTGGGGTTGGTACCTTTAATTCTTATTATTGTATAGTTAAATTATAGAAATTTTTAAAAAAAATTTTATTGTACATTAGATGAAGGTTTACAGAACAAATAGTTTCTCATTAAACAGTCAGTACACATATTGTTCTATGACATTGGTTAACAACCCCACGACCTGTCAACACTCTCCTTCCTCAACCTTGGAGGACTTTTTTTTGGTGAAAATATACATAGCCAAAGTTACACCATTTCAAAAGTTTCTACATGTACAATTCAGTGACATCAATTACGTTCTTCTAGTTGTGCTGCTATTCTCACTGTCCTTTTCCAAATTCTTCCATCACCATTATCTTCAACTCACTGCCCCCTAGGCTTCCCATCAAACCTTTTGAGTTGCTGTTGTCAATTTGATATCACATAGATAATCATTATTTTTTGTACCTTAGATGAAGGTTTACAGAACAAATAGTTTCTTATTAAAAAGTACACATATTACCCTATGACAAACGGTTAACAATCCCATGACATGTCAGCACTGTCCCTTCTCAAACTTGGGTTCCCTATCTCCAGCTTTCTTGTCCCCTCCTCCCTTCTAGTCCTTGTTCCTGGACTGCTGTGCCTCATTAGTCCTGTTTTGTTTTATGAGGCTGGCCAATCCCCGGCTGAACGGTGAACTTCAGGAGTGACTTCACCACTAAACTAAAAGGGTGTCCGGGGTCCATACTCTCAGGGTTTCTCCAGTCTGTCGGGCCAGTAAATCTGGTCTTTTTTATGAGTTAGAATTTTGTTCTACATCCTTTTCCAGCTCCGTCCAGGACCCTCTATTGTGATCCCTCTCAGAGCAGTCACTGGTGGTAGTGGACACCATCTAGCTGTACTGGACTTAGTCTGGTGGAGGCCGTGGTAGCTGTGGTCCATTAGTCCTTTGGACCAATCTTTTCCTTGTTTCTTGTTCTCTTCATTCTCCCTTGCTCCCAAAGGGGTGAGACCAGTGGAGTATCTTAGGTGGCCGCTCAAAGGCTTTTAAGACCACAGATGTTACTCACCGAGGTAGAATGTAGAACACTGTCTTTATAAACTGTGTTATGCCAAATGAGCTAGATGTTCCCTGAGACCATGGTCCCCATAGCCTTCCTCCCAGCAATTCAGTCCCTCAGGGAGTTTGGAAGTGTCTATGGAGCTTCCATGGCTTTTCCTTGTACAAAATGTACTGGCTTCCCCAGGATTGTGTACTGTCTTACCCTTCACCAAAGTTACCACTTATTTAGTTCCCGCCTCCACCCCTCCCATCCCTAGTAACCAACAAAGATTGTTTCTTTTAGTGTGTAAACTTTTACATGAGTTTTTACAGTAGAGGTCTCATTCAATATTTGTCCCTTTGTGATGGACTTATTTCACTCAGCATAATGTCCTCCAGTTTCATCCATGTTATGAGATGTTTCACAGATTCATCATTGTTCTTTATCTTTGCATAATACTCCATTGTGTGTATGTACCCTAGTTTGTTTATCCATTCATATGTTGATGGGCATCTAGGTTGTTTCCATCTTTTTGCTATTGTGAACAGTGCTTCAGTGAATATGGGTGTGCATATGTCTATTCGTGTAAGGCTCTTATTTCTCTAGGATATATTCCTAGAGTGGGATTGTATTTTGTGGTGCTTTTTTTTTGTGGTGCTGACGTTTTCTTTGTGCCTCTTACCCTCCTGTGCTGAGTTCCTTTTGTTTGTGGATCATTTTTTCATTTCTTTTGTTTTTGTAGGTTTTGTTTTTACTGAGACTTTATATTTTTCTTCTTTATTTTGGTGAGTAGGTTTGTTAACTTTCTTTGTGGTTATCTTGAAATTTACCCTCATCTTCCTAGATTGGAACCAGTCTATTATTACTTAGCATCACCTTGCCTTCCTCTCCATTACAAGGTTCTATACCTACACCATTTATTTCCTCTGTTATTGTTCTGATGCTGTTGTCATTTACAGAGTAACCTCTCTGGTTCCCTGTTGTAATTCTTTTGGTTTTGCATAGTTCTTAAGAGTTCATTTCCAAGGTTGGTATCGGGATAGTACAGTCCTGTGTCCTATATTCAGCCTGTGGTCTGCTGTTTGTTCTCAGATCAAAGGACTCCCTTGAATAAGTCTTGTAAGTTTGGTTTGGTTTTTACATAGTCCCTTAATTTCTGTTTATCTGGAAATGACCTAATTTCACCATCATATTTGATCGAGAGTTTTGCAGGATATATTCTTCTTGGCCTGCAATTTTTTTCTTTCAAGGTTTTATATATGTCACCCCATTGCCTTCTTGCCTGCATGGTTTCTGCTGAATAATCCGAACTTAGTCTTATTGTTTCTCCTCTGTATGTGACTTTTTGTTTTTCTCGAGCTACTCTCAGGATTCTTTGTTTTTGGTTTTAGCGAGTGTGATTACGACATGCCTTGGTGATTTTCTTTTGGGGTCTATCCTATATGAGGTTCATTGAGCTTCTTGGATGGTTAACTTTTCATCTTTCATGATATTGGGGAAGTTTTCTGTCAGCAATTTTTCAATGATCTTCTCTGTGTTTCCTGTTTTCTTCCCAGTTCTGCAACTCTGATCACTCACGGATTTTTACTTTTGATTGTATCCCACATAATTTTCAGGGTTTCTTCCTTTTTATTCATTCTTTTTTTCTGATTTTTCCTCAGAGTTGTATCTAAGTGTTTGTCTTCAATTTCACGACCCTATCTTCTATCATTTCAAACCTGCTCCTCAGCCCTTCTATGACACTGTCCATCTCTGAAATCTTGTTGTTTATGTTTTGGATTTCTAATGTTGTTTTTGTATAGTTTATAGTTGTGAATTTATTTTAGCATTTTGTTCCTGTATTATTTTCTTGAATTCTTCCATTTTTTTGCCTGTAATTTACATGAATTTTTCTGCCTTTTGCATGAATTTGTTTATTTTCTTCCACATTTTTGTCTGCTTTTTGCTGAAACTGTTGGATAATTCAGAATATTAGAGATATGAATTCCCTATCAGTTATGTCTCATGCCTTTTCTTCTACTGGAAGGTCATCTGGTGTTTTATTTTGGATGCCTACTGGAGCCATCCTGTCCTGTTTTTGTAAATGTTTTGATATTTCCTGCTGTCTTCGGGGCATTCAGTGGTTTTTTTTCCTTGTTTATTGATTGTAGATTTGTTTGTTTCTTCCTGCTTTTTTGTTTTATTTGGTTATTTCTGAGCAGGCGGGCTGTACATTCTTTGTTGTTTGCTCATCTGTGGATGCAATACTTTTCACCTCCTTCTCCAATGGGCAGGGTCAGTCACTCAGGTATGGTACAGCTGCGCAGGTCCAGCTGAAGGGGAGTTGCTGGGGTGGGTTTTTTTGGCACTTACCAGGGCTGACAGTGCAGACCTGGAATCAGTGCAGGGCAGGTTCCAGTAGGCCATGCCTGTGCTGCTTGGGATTGTGATGTTCAGTGCACGGTGCAGGTAGGCAGGAAAGATGGGGTATATTGTGATGTGTGGAGCTAAGATGGGTATGGGAAAGGTGAGAGAGAGGAGAGAGGAACAGGAGCAAAAAACATACTCACAAAAAAGAGTGCTAAGGGAGCTTGTTATTGGAGTGGAGAGATGAGAGACTGAGAAATGAGGAAAAACCAAAATGAAAAAAAGAAAAAGGATAAAAAAAGAAAAAAACCCGAGAAACTGTAAATGAAGAAAGACAAAAAGGGAATAAGTGAGATAAGAAAACAAAACAAAGAAACAAAAAAAAAAAAAAACACACACACACACAAAAAAAAAAAAAATGCCCTCAGGGATATCCCTGTGCATCTGCACAGAGTAAGGGAGTAGCTTCCAAGCCACGTGGTACTGCCCAGCTAGAAGGGGCTCCCAGGCCAAGAAAAGAAAAAGAAAACAAACAAACAAATCAAAGCAGAACAAATCAGAGCAAACAAAAAAAAAAAAAAAACCCTGAGAGTCCCACCAGCACAGCGGCATGAGCCAGGAAGAACTTTCACAGTCAAGTGGTGTTTTGCAGCCTTTCAGGAAGAGGCAAAGATGGTGCACTGAGTCAGGTATTTGAGAGAAAGGAGGTGGAGGTGGTGAGAGGTAAGGAAGAAATCTAAAGAAGCAGCAAAAAGCAACACCAGCAGACAACAAAAGTCACTCAGCGAGCCGGCCAGTGAGGGCGGGTGGAATCCAAGTGACACCAGGGTGAAACTGATGCTTCCTGGCCAAGAGATTGTGGCTGCAGGAAGCAGAGGAGGCTAAGTGGGGGTAAAGAATGGTGGGGGTGGGAAAGCATATATCACTCCGGTTGTTCTGTCTCCGGCTGGAAGCTCCATGAAGCTGCTTTCTCATACCCCCGTTTGCTGATCTCTGATAGGAGTTTAAGATGGTGTATCCATGCTGCAGTACTGATAGGGTACCTCTGCATGTATCTCTCCTTGCTCTCTGTTCTCGGTCAGTTTCTTATTCCATTCAGTGCTTGGCTGAGTTCTTTATCTCTTCATTTGATGCTTAGGGTTTCAAGATTGACGTGTGACTCTGTTTGACTTAGTTTTTCAGATCTTTGCTGTGGAGGGACAGCGTGGTGCTTCTGACTATAGCACCATGTTTCCCGGAAGTCCTAAACTAGAGAAATCTTTTAAAATTTATCAATCATTATGGGACCAATAACAGATGAAGTTGCTAATAGGATAAAAGTGCAACGGCAATCTCTGACCTCATTAGCCAAGGTGACATGAGATAGCAAAATAGTCTTAGTTTTTTTTAAGCCCAAGAAAGTGTAATCTGTACTGTGGAAAACACCTCTTGTTGTAGTCAGATAAGTAACGTAAGAAAAGTAAAACAAGATATACATAGAATTAGACAACAAGCTACTTGGGTACACACTGTAACACCCTTACAAACACCAGATTTATTTGGTTAGTTACTATCAAGAATAAATACATGAGCTAAATCACTATTGCAAGGAATAGTAATAGTCTGCATCCTGATAGTATTAAGCATAATAAAAAACCTATCTTCTATTGTCTTAAAAAGGCCTTGGGCTAAAATGTTGATGTACACCGTCTGCTCACTTCAGCAATGCAATTTACGGGAACATTACTCTTATTTAAGATCCTGGTGAAGAATCAGATGGTATCCAGTGAAAAACTAACACCATGAGTTTAAAGAGCCTGCCATGGCCACCATCTAGGGGCTCGACTAAGTCCAGGTATTAATCATCAATATGTTATCTCCAGTCTCTGATCAAAAGAAAGAGATAATATTGGAGCCATTACTCTTTGTCCATGAGCATAAAAAATGTGACCTAGCTGGAGCTGGATTTACAAGGACTCATACAGACACATCAACTGGGCCCTGAGGTATAAAGACAAATAGCTAGGACAATCTGGGAAAACATCTTTTAGGGAAACAATCACATAAACGGCATAAAAGCCACTCATATTTTTCTTTTAATATTTAGTAAATAGTTGTGAACAAACAGGAGGTCAGTAGCCACAATGAAAGGCCTATGTCCAATATTTGCCCCTCCCCAGGAATATGTCAAACAATTCCGAGCCAGGCTGTAGTTCAAAATGGACACTGATCCTAAATGACCAATGTCCAAAAGGAACTGGAGGGAATAACGCAGAGCCTCAAGTAGCTTTGTGTCAGAATCCTGTTTTCTTTCTTGGCTTCCTCCCCCACAGTGTTGCATTAAAAATCCTGTTTCCTTTGCTGGGCTTCCTCCCCCCAAGCTTTGCATTTAAATCCTGCTTTTGCTGGGAAGTTATATGAAAACCTCATTGCGCCTGCATAGTATGATTAGAAATGTTGCTGATGTAACTTGTATGAACTCCCTACTTATAAACCTCTTAAAAGCAACTTTTCCCTTGTCCTCAAGGAGCAGTCTTGGAAGCAGCAGAGCTGACTGACTCCTTTCCTTGTGCAATGAAATAAAGGTGCTTTTCTGCCTTCCCACCTCAGTCTCTCATTTATTGGCTCATATGAGTCATGCCGAGCAAGAACCTGGGGTTTCCACCTGGTAACAAAATCATCACAAAGTTACAGAAAAGCAAAAAGAAAGGTTTTATTTGGCATGTGTTCAGAGGAAAAGTGGGAAAACGGACAAGTATGCTGTCAGAGCAAAAATTACAGAAAGATCAGTATATGTTACCATTACAATTGGGTAAACTCATTGAAGGTTTCACCTTTTCAAATTGGCTAAAAACTGCTAAATCACCATGATTCTACATTTTGATTGTCTTTCTTAATAATCACTGGCACAGGTTTCATAATGACGATCAGGAGGGTCTTCACTGGTCCAACAAATCTTACTAATTACTAAACCCTAACAAAAAGAGATGAGTGGAAAATACATGGGTCTTTTGAGCTCTGTTTATGATTTGTTTATGTGAAACATTCCCTAAAAGATGTTTTCCAAGATTATTTTACCAAACCAAAAAATCTATTGCCATTGAGTTGATGCCAACTCATAACAACCTATAGGATAGAGCAGAACTGCCCTCTAGAGTTTCCAAGGAGCTCCTGGTGGATTCAAACTGCTGACTTTTCAGTTAGCAGCCGAACATATAACCACTCTGCCACCAGGGCTCCAAGATTGTCCTAGCTATTGTTTTTATACCTCAGGGCCCAGTTGATGTGTGCTTGTGAGTCCTTGTGAGTCTAGTTTCAGCTGGGTCACATTCTTTATACTCAATGACAGGGAATAATGGCTCCAATTTTATCTCCTAAATCACTCCTCCTTCTGCCTTCATCCAGGTGACCTAATTCTCGTAGTGGTCACTAAAGCCTTGATTCCATCGTTGCACCCTGTTGTCTGTGCTATTCTGCTTCTCTTTTTTCCCAGATTGTTGTGAGGGAATGGAAACTCTTGACCACCTACATAGCCATCTTAGGGAGGAGATTGTGAAGGAACATTTTTGAAGCCTCATTTGCCCACAATCTTCCTTCTTACCTGCCAGGACATCTGTAATTCTCTAGTTCTTGAAATAAAAACCGTCTTCAATTATCATACCTCTCCTTGGACTGTTGCTGTTCACCCAACCACCCAAAAAAAAAAATTCAATGATGCAAAGTTGACCATCCTCCACTAGGACATGTGGCCATTACCAAGTGTGAAAGAAGAAGGTCTTGTGCTAATTCCCAGTAACAGCAGATAAACCTACAGGCCAGCAAGGGCATGCAGTAGCAGGAGTCCTTGCAGAGAACTGGTGCCAACCCTGCTTACTGAGTGACCTGGTAGTGAGGAAAGTGACATCTGAACACTTGGAAAATTTCTGCCCAGGGGAGCATTAGGTCAGTGGTCCCAGCTGTGCTGAATTTTTTTTCCTTTTAGAAACAGTAAATCAGGCTTCATGGGGAGGGCAGTGTTTGGAATGTGGGAGAACAGAGAGGTTCAAGTAAATAAAGTTTGAAATGTGGATGAATTTATCTCTTCTCTCACTTCTATGTTGATCTTCATTCCAGAGTAGTCTAGATTCCTCTAAGACTTCCTGAAGGAGCTGGAGTTCAAAATGGTTCCCTGACTAGATGTCATGTGAAGAGATGCTTGTTCAGATGAGAGAGAGACAGCGATGGGAATACAAGGAAAGAATAAGTGTGGGGTGAAAGAGGAAGACAAAAACAAGTCTGAGTATGAGGGAGAATAATGACTGAGGAGCAGGGCACCAAAGGGCACAAGGCAAGAGATAAAGTCTAAGAAAAGGAGACGAAAGGCTAAAATAGTGTGTGTCTATATGTGCGTGTGTGTTTGTGTGTGCGGTGTGTGAAGGTGGGGAAAGGAGAAAAGGAGACAGGATCAAATGAAGTATTTCAATGAGAGAGAGGAACCAAAACAGAAGATGAGAAGAAATATTTTTCTAGGATCTGGAGATGAAAAAGACAAGTGTGAGTCTGCCAAAAGGAAAGCATAGTGAGAAGAGAGAGGAAGGAGTCAGGTCTGAAGGCCTGGCAAGGAACACCACACTGCAGGTGAGGGATGTTTCTGGGCGGTGAGGCGGAGCTGAAGTAGACCCTCATCACCGGTCTTCACATTTCTTTATTTTTTCTAAATTTTATGTATTTTGTAGTTGTTGAGAATATACACAGCAAAACAATTTCTACATGTACGATTTAGTGACATTGATTACATTCTTCGAGTAGTGCAATCATTCTCATCCTCCTTTTCTGAGTTGTTCCTCCCTTATTAACATAAACTCACTGCCCTCCTAAGTTTCTTATCTAATCTATCGAGTTACTGTTGTCAATTTGATCCTATATAGATAGTTCTTAAAAGAGCATAAAAAGGAAGACCCTTTTTACTAGTTAAGCTAAACTATTGTCCAGTTTTAAGAAGACTTCAGGGGATATTATTAGTTTAAGGTTTAAAGATTATCTCAGGGAATAGTTTCAGGGATTCATCCAGCCCCCCTAGCTCCAGAATGTGGAGTCCATGAGAATTTGAAATTCTGTTCTGCATTTTCACCCTGTTGAACAGGATTCTTCTATGGAATCTTTGATCAAAATGTTCCATAACAGTAGTCGAACACCATCCAGTTCTTCCGGTCTAATGGCAAAGGAGGCAGTTATTCATGGAGGCAATTAAGCATACATTCCATATCCTCCTCCTATTCCTGACTCTTCTTCTTCCTGTGTTATGCCAGGTGAATAGAGACCAATTGTTGTGCCTTGGATGGCCACTTGCAAGCTTTTACCCAGCCACTTTGCAACAAACTAGGAGATAGGACAGAAGCACTAAACACTTTATTAGTCAAGTTAACTGGGATGCCCCATGAAACCATGACCCTAAACCTCCAAACCAAGAAACCAAATCCCATAAGGTGTTTCGTTGTACATAAGCAGCCTCAGCAGCTACTCTTTTTTTTATTGTGATTTAGATGAAGATTTACACAGAATTAACAATTATTAATTAAACAAGTAATACACGTATTGTTTTGTGACACTGTTTGCTAACCCCATGATGTGTCAACACTCTCCCTTTCTCGCCTTGGGTTCCCCATTACCAGGTTTCCTGTCCCTCCTGCCTTCTTATCCTTGCCCCTGGGCTGGTGTGCCCATTTAGTATCATTTTGTTTTATGGGCCTGTCTAATCTTTGGCTGAAGGGTGAATCTCAGGAGTGACTTCAGTACTGAGTTAAAAGTGTGGTCAGGGGCCATACTCTCAGGGTTTCTCCAGTCTCAGAGCAGTAAGTCTGGTCTTTTTTTGTGAGTTTGAATTTTGTTCTACATTTTTCACCAGCTCTTTCTGGGACCCTCTATTGTGATCCCTGTCAGACCAGTCAGTGGTGGTAGCCAGGCACCATCTAGATGTGCTGGGCTCAGTCTGGTGGGGGCTGTGGTAGTTGTGGTCCATTAGTACTTTGGGTTAATCTTTCCCTTGTATCTTTGGTTTTCTTTGTTCTTCCTCGCTCCAGACGAGGTGAGACCAGTAGAGTATCTTAGATGGTCTCTCACAAGCTTTTAAGACCCCAGACGCTACTTCTAAAAACAGCTTTGGGACTTTTTAAATCATAGCTTTGTTTTGATTTCCATTTCTCTAATGGCTAGAAATCTCGAGCATTTCCTCATGTTTCTGTGAGCTGCCTGACTGTCTTCTTTCAAAGTGTCTGTGCATAAACTTTGCCCATTTTTAAACTGAATTGTTTGTCTTGTTGTAGAGGTGCTGGATTTTCCTATAGATTTTAGAGATTAGATCTTTGTTGGATTTGTCACAGCCATAAGTGTTTTTCCAGTCTGTAGATTCCTTTTTACTCTTTTAGTGAAGTCTTTGATGAGTACAAGTGTTTAATTTTTAGAAGAACCCAGTTATCTTATCTTCTGATGTTTGTGTATTGTTAGTTATGGTTTGTATGCTATTTATGCCTTGTATTAGGGCCTCTAGCGTTAACCCTATTGTTTATTCTATGCTCTTTATAGTTTGGGGTTTTATATTTAGGTTTTCGATCTACTTTGAATTCATTTTTGTGTATGGTGTGAGGTATGGGTCCTTTTTCATCTTTTACTGATGGACATCCAGTTTTGCCAGCACCATTTGTTACAAAGACTGTCTTTTCCCCCATTTAATGGACTTTGGGACTTTTTCAAAGGTCAGGTGCTTATAGGTGTATGGATTTACATCTGGATCCTCAATTCTGTTCCATTGGTCAATGTGTCTGTTGTACCAGTACCAGGGTGTTTTGACTACCATAGCTGTATAGTAGGTTCTGAGGTCTGGTAGGGCGAGGCCTCCTACTTTATTCTTCCTCTTCAATAGTGCTTCATTTATCTAGGGTCTCTTTCCTTTCCATATAAAGTTAATGATTAGTTTATGCATCTCGTTAAATAATGCTGTTGGTATTTGGATTGGGATTGTATTGTATTTGTAGATTGCTTTGGGTAGAAATGACATTTTCACAATGTTGAATCTCCTTTCCCATTAGCATGGT
This sequence comes from Trichechus manatus latirostris, assembly GCF_000243295.1. Taxonomy (NCBI): domain Eukaryota; kingdom Metazoa; phylum Chordata; class Mammalia; order Sirenia; family Trichechidae; genus Trichechus; species Trichechus manatus. Next base: position 98,951 of record NW_004444000.1, on the reverse strand, counting down.
ATGTTTTTTCACTTATGTATGTTCCTTTTGATTTCTTGCTGTAGCGTTTTGTAGTTTTCTTTGTATAAGTCTTTTATGTCCCTGGTTAGATTTATTCTAAATATTTTCTCTTTTGGGGGCTTTTTATAAACGGTATTCCTTTCTTGATTTCTTTTTTGTAGTTCCCTTAATTGGTGTATAGGAAACCAACCAATTTTTGTATGTTTATCTTGTATCCTGCTACTCTGCTGAATCTTTTCATTAGTTGTAGCAGTTTTCTTGTGGAGTCCTTTGGGATCTTTATGTATAATATATCATCCATAAATAGGGATAGTTTTACTTCTTCCTTATCAACTTAGATACCCTTTATTTCTTTTTCTTGCCTTATTGCTCTAGATAGGATTTCCAGCACAATGTTAAAAAGGAGTAGTGATAGAGGGCATCCTTGTCTTGTTCTTGTTCTCAGGGGGAATGTCTTCAGTCTCTCTCTGTTGTGAAAGATACTGGCTGTTGGTTTTGTATGGATGCCCTTTATTATGTTGACAAATTTCCCTTCTATTCCTATTTTATTCAGGGTTTTTATTAGCAATGGGTGTCAGAGTTTATCGAATGTCTTTTCTGTGTAGATTGAGATAACCATGTGATTCTTTTATTTATTTGGTGGATTACGTTGATTGATTTTCTAATGTTGAACCATCCTTGCATACCTGGTGTAAATCCCGTTTGGTTGGGGTGTATTACTTTTTTGACATGATGCTGAAATTTTATTGGCTAGAATTTTGTTGAGAACTTTTGCATCTATATTCATGAGAGATATTGGTCTGTGATTTTCTTTTTTTATAGTGTCTTTGCCTGGTTTTGATATCAGTGTTATAAGGACTTCATAGAATGAATTTGGGAGTATCCCTTCCTTTTCTATGTTCTGAAATAGTTTGAGTAGTATTGGTGTGAGCTCTTCTCTGAATGTTTGGTAGAATTCTCCTGTGAAGCCATATTGTTATGGGTCCATTCATATTTTTTATTTTTATTGCAATTTAGATGAAGGTTTCCAGAAGAAATAGTTTCTTATTTAACAGTTAGTACATATACTGTTTTATGACAATGGTTAACCCCAAGACACGTCAACAATAACCCTTCTCAGCCTTGGGTTCCCTATTACCAGCTTTCCTGTCCCTTCCTGCCTTCTAGTCCTTGTCCCTGGACTGTTGTGCCTCATTAGTATCTTTTTGTTTTATGGGGTTGTCTAATCTTTGGCTGAACGGTGAACCTCAGTAGTAACTTCATTACTGAGCTAAAAGGGTGCCTGGAGGCCATACTGTTGGGGTTTCTCCAGTCTCTGTCAGGCCAGTAAGTCTGGTCTTCTTTTGTGTGTTACAATTGTGTTCTACATTTTTCTCCAGCTCTGTCTGGGACCCTCTGCTGTGATCACAGTCACATCAGTCAGTGGTGGTAGCCGGACACCATCTAGCTGTACTGGACTCAGTCTGGTGAAGGCCTTGGTAGCTGTGGTCCATTAGTCCTTTGGACTAGTCTTTCCCTTGTCACTTGTTTTCTTCATTCTCCCTTGCTCCCGAAGGAGTGAGACCAGTGGAGTATCTTAGATGGCCGCTCAAAGGCTTTTAAGACCACAGATGTTACTCACCAAGGAAGAATATAGAACATTGTCTTTATAAACTGTGTTATGCTAACTGAGCTAGATGTTCCCTGAAACCATAGTCCCCACAGCCCTCTGCCCAGCAATTCGGTACCTCAGGGAGTTTGTATGTGACTGTGGAGCTTCCACGACCTTTCCTTATACAAGGTGTGCTGGCTTCCCCTGTATTGTGTACTGTCTTACCCTTCATCCAAGTTACCACTTATCTACTGTCTATTTAGTATTCCCCCCTACCCCTCCCATCCCTTATAACCAACAAAGATTGTTTCTTTTAGTGTGTAAACTTTTTCATGAGTTTTTACAGTAGTAGTCTCATACAATATTTGTCCTTTTGTGACTGACCTATTTCACTCAGCATAATGTCCTCCAGTTTCATCGATGTTATGAGATACTTTACAGATTCATCATTGTTCTTATCGTTGCATAATACTTCATTGTGAGTATGTACCATAGTTTGTCCATTCATCTGTTAATAAGCACTTAGGTTTTTTTCTATCTTTTTGCTATTGTGAACAATGCTGCAATGAACATGGGTGTGCATATGTCTATTCAAGTGACGGCTCTTATTTCTCTAGGATATATTCCTAGAAGTGGGATTGCTGGATCATATGGTATTTCTATTTCTAGCTTTCTAAGGAGGCGCCATATCATTTTCCAAAATAGTTGTATCATTTTGCATTCCCACCAGCAGTGCAAAAGAATTCCGATCTCCCCGCAGCCTCTCCAACATTTGTTATTTCCGGTGTTTTTGATTCGTGCCAGTAATGCCGGGGTGAGATGGTATCTCATTGTGGTTTTAAGTTGCATTTCTCTATTCGCTAGTAAACGCAAGCATTTCCTCATCTGTCTTTTGGCCACTTGAATCTCTTCTTTGGTGAAGGATTTGTTCATTTCCTTTGCCCATTTTTTAATAGGATTATTTGTCTTTTTGTTGTAGAGGTGTTGGATTTTCTTGTAGATTTTAGAGATTAGATCTTTGTGTGACTTGTAATGTCCAAAATTTTTTCCCAGTCTGTAGGTTCTCTTTTTACTCTTTTGGTGAAGTCTTTTGATGAGCATTTTAAGTGTTTAATTTTTGGAAGATCCCAGTTATCTAGCTTATCTTCTGGGGTTTGTGTGTTGTTGGTTATGATTTGTATCCTGTTAATGGCATGTATTAGGTCCTCTAGCATTCATCCTATTTTTTCTTCTATGAACTTTATAGTTTTTGGCTTTATAGTCAGGTCTTTGATCCATTTTGAATAGTTTTTGTATACGGTGTGAGGTATGAGTCCTGTTTCTTTTTTTTGCAGGTGGACATCCAGTTTTGCCAGCACCATTTGCTATAAAGACTATCTTTTCCCCATTTGATGGGCTTGGGCCCATGTTGAACATCAGGTGACTGTAGGTGGATGGATTTACATCTGAGTTCTCAATTCTGTTCCATTGGTTAATGTATCTGTTGTTGTACCAGTACCAGGCTGTTCTGACTACAGTAGCTGTATAGCAGGTTCTGAGGTCAGGTAGTACGAGTCCTCCTACTTTATTCTTCTTCTTCGATAGTGCTTTACTTATCCAGGGCTTCTTACCTCTCCATGTAAAGTTAATGATTAGTTTTTCCATCTCTTTAAAGAATGTTTTCAGTATTTGGACCGGGATTGCATTGTATTTGTAAATTGCTTTGGGTAGAATTGTCATTTTCATAATGTTTAGTTTACCTATCATGAGCATGGTATGTTTTTCCATTTATGTAGATCCCTTTGGGTTTCTTGCAGTAGTGTTTTGTAGTTTTCTTTGTATAGGTCTTTTACATCCCTAGTTAGATTTGTTCCTAAGTAGTTTTTTTTAGGAGCTATTTTAAATGGTATTGTTTTTCTGATTTCCTCTTCATCGTTCTCTTTATTAGTGTATAGGAATCTAAATGATTTTTATATGTTTATCTTGTATCCTGCTACTCTGCTGAGTCTTTCTATTAGTTCCAGTAGTTTGCTTTTGGAGTCTTTCGGGTTTTCTATGTATACTATCATATGATCCACAAACAGTGACAGTTTAACCTCTTCATTACCAATCTGGAGGTCTTTTATTTCTTTTTCTTGCTCTAGCTAGGACTTCCAGCACAATGTTAAAAAGGAGTAGTGATGAAGGGTATCCTTGTCTTGTTCCTGTTCTCAAGGGGAAAGTGTTCAGCCTCTCTCCTTTAAGAATGATGTTGGCCTTTGGTTTTGCATAGAAGTCCTTTATTATGTTGAGAAATTCCCCTTCTATGCCTATTTTATTGAGAGTTTTATCAGAAATCGGTGTTGGACTGTGTTCAATGCATTTTCTGCATCAAATGAGATGATCATGTGATTCTTTTCTTTCCTTTTATTTATGTGGTGGATGACGTTGATTTATTTTCTAATGTTGAAGCATCCTTTCATACCTGGTATGAATCCTACCTGGTGTTGGTGTATTATTTTTTTTTATATGATGCTGAATTCTATTGGCTAGAATTTTGTTGAGAGTTTTTGCAACTATATTCATGAGAGATTTTTGTCTGTAATTTTCTTTTTTGTGACGTCTTTGCCTGGTTTTGGTATCAAGGTTATGCTGGCTTCATAGAATGAATTCAGAAGTGTTGCTTCTTTTTCTATGTTCTGAAATAGTTTGAGTAGTACTGGTGTAAGCTCTTCTATGAATGTTTGGTAGAATTCTCCAGTGAAGCCATCTGGGCTAGGGCTTTTTTTTGGGGGGGGGGGGGGGGGGCTTTTTGTTTGTTGAGTTTTTTTTATTGCCTTTTCAATCTCTTCTCTTGTTATGAGTCTGTTCAGATTTTCCACATCAATTTGTAATATTTTGGGCAGGTAGTGTGTTTCTAGAAATTTATCCTTTTGCTCTAGATTTTCAAATTTGTTGGAGTATAATTTTCATAATACTCTGTTATGATCCTTTTTATTTCAGTTGGATCCGTTATAAAGTCTGCCATCTCATTTCTTACTTGTTATTTGCTTCATCTCTTGTTTTTGTTTTGCCAGTTGACTAGCAGTTTGTTGATTTTGTTGATCCTTTCTAAGAACCAACTTTTGGTTTTGTTGATTCTTTCTATTGTGTTTCTATTCCCTATTTCATTTATTTCTTCTCTGATCTTTACTATTTTCTTTCTGCTGGTGGTTGTAGCCTTATTTTGCTGTTTTCTATTTGTTCGAGTTTTATAGCTAATGTTTTGTTTCTGTCCCTTTCTTTTTTGATGTGTGCGTCTATTACTATAAATTGACCTCTGATCTCTGCCTTTGCTGTGTCTCAAAGGTTTTGGTATGATGTATTTTCATACTCATTTGATTCTAGGAATTTTTTTATTCCACTTTTGACTTCTTCTGTTGTCTAGTTGTTCTTAAGCAGAGTGTTATTTAGTTTCCATGTAATGCATTCTTTTTCCCTTGGTCTTCCTGTTGTTAATTTCTACTTTGATGGTATTGTGATCTGAGAAGATACTTTGTACTGTCTCAATGTTTTGGATTTTGTTAAGAGTTCCTTTGTGGCCTAAGATGTGGTCTATTCTGGAGAATGTTCCATGTGCATTGGAAAAGAATGTGTACTTTGCAGCGGTTGGGTGGAGTGTTCTCTATATGTCTATGAATTCAAGTTGGCTGATTGTGACCTTTAGATCTTCTGTATCTTAGTAGAGTTTCTTTCTAGATGTTCTGTACTGAGAGTGGTGTATTGAAGTCTCCTACTATTATAGTGGAACCGTCAATTTCTCTTTTCAGTGCTGCTAGAGTTTGTTTTATATATTTTGGAGCTCTGTCATTGGGTGTGTAGGTGTTTATTATAGCTATGTCTTCATGCTGGATCGTCCCTTTAATCATGTTGTAGTGCCCTTATTTGTCTTTTGTGGTGGATTTTGTATCAAAGTCTATTTCATCTGAGATTAGTATTGCCACTCCTGCTATTTTTCGGTAGTTGTTAGCTGGATATATATTTTTTCCAACCTTTGATTTTTCATAAATTCACATCTCTGTTTCTAAGGTGTGTCTCTTGTAGACAGCAAATTGATGGATCCTGTTTTTTTATCCATTCTGTCACTCTCTGTTTCTTTATGGGTGCATTTAGGCCATTTACATTCAGTGTAATTATTGATAGATGTGAGTTTATTCCTGTAGTTTTGTAGTGCTTTTTTGTGGTGCTGACGATTTCTTTGTTCCTCTTATTCTCCTGTGCTGAATTCCTTTGGTTTGTGGATTTTTTTTATTTCTTTTGTTTTTGTAGGTTTTGTTTTTACTGAGACTTCATGTTTTTCTTCCTTATTTTGATGAGGAGGTTTGTTAGCTTTCTTTGTGGTTACATTGAAATTTACCCTTTTCTTTCTAAGTTTGCACCAGTCTATTATTGCTTGGTATCACCTTGCCTTCCTCTCCATTATAAAGTTCTATACCTACATTGTTTATTCCCTCTTTTATTGTTCTAATGTTGTTCTCATTTGCAGATTAACCTCTTTGGTTCTCTGTTGTAAATTTTTTGGTTTTGAATAGTCCTTGTGAGTTCATTTCCTACATTGCTATCTGGCTGGTGTGATCTTGTGTCCTAGATTCATGCTGTCATCTGATATTTGTTCTCATAACAAATGATTCCCTTTAATAATTCTTGTAAGTTATGTTTGGTTTTTCATATTCCTTTAATTTCTGTCTATCTGGAAATGTCCTAATTTCACCATCATATTTGAACAAGAATTTTGCAGGCTATATTATTCTTGGCTGGCAATTTTGTTCTTTCAAGGTTTTATACATGTCACCCCATTGCCTTCTTGACTGCATGGTTTCTGCCGAGTAATCAGAGTTTAGTCTTATTGTTTACTTTCTGTATGTGACTTTTTGTTTCTCTTGAGCTGCTCGCAGAATTCTTTGTTTGTCTTTGGTTTTAGCAAGTGTGATTACGGTATGCCTTGGTGATTTTTTTTGGGGGGGTCTATCCAATATGGAGTTCATTAAGCTTCTTGGAAGGTCAGCTTTTCCTCTTTCATGATATTAGGAATATTTCCGGTCAGCAATTCTTCAATGATCCTCTCTGTGTTTTTCGTTTACTCCCCCTGTTCTGGAACTCCAATCACTTGCAAATTTTTGCTTTTGATGGTATCCCACATAATTTTCAGGGTTTTTCATTTTTCTTTGCTTTTTTTCTGATTTTTCCTCCAAGTTGTAGCCAAGTGTTTGTCTTCAATTTTGCTAATCCTGTCTTCCATTGTTTCAAATCTCCTCCTCAGCCCTTGTATGACACTGTCCATTTCTGAAATCTTGTTGTTTATCTTTTGGATTTCTAATTGTTGTTTTTGTGGATGATTTCTTGTTGTGAATTTATTTTGGCATTTTGTTCCTGTATTAATTTCCTGAATTCTTCATTTTTTTGTCTGTATTTTCCATGACTTTGTTCGCCTTTTCCATGAATTTGTCTATTTTTTCCTCATTTTTGTCTCCTTTTTTTTCCCCCAACATTTGGATAGCACTGAATATTAGAGATTTGAATTCTTTATCAGGTAGTTCTGGTGCCTTTCTTCTACTGGAAAGTCATCTGGTGTTTTATTTTTGATGCCTAATGGAACTATCCTGTCCTTTTCTTAATAAGTTTTGATATTGTCTGCTGCCTTTGGGACATTCAGTAGTTATTTTCTTCGTTTATTGATTGTAGATTTATTTGTTTCATTTTGGTTTTTTGTTTTATTTGGTTATGTCTTAGTAGTTGGGCTGTGCATTGTTTGTTGTTTGCTTCTATGTGGACACGATATTTTTCACCTCCTTGTCTAATTGGCAGGGCCAGTCTTTCAGCTATGGTACAGCAGGGCAGGTCCAGCTGAAGGGAAGAGGCTGGGATGGGTTGTTTGTCATACGTACTTTGGGCTGACAAAATGAGCCAGTGGTCAGCACAGCGCAGGTTCCAGTAGGTCATGCCTGTGCTGCTCAGGCGTGTAATGTTCAGCACAGGTTGCAGTTAGGCAGGAGGTAGTGGGTGAGGTTGTGATGTGCCTAGCTAGGTTGGGTATGGAAAAGGAGAGAGATAGGAAACAGAAACGGGAGCAAAAAATTCTAAGGGAGCTAGCCATTGGGGTGGAGAGACAAGAAACCAAGAAATGGAGAAAAGGAAAGGGACAAAAAGAGACAGATAATTTTTTTTTAATTTTAAAATGCCCCCAGGGATCTCACTGGCACAGTTGCACAGACTGAGGAGCTGCTCCTGAGCCAGGCTGTATAGCTGGTTTTTAAAGGATGGAGATGATACACAGCGCCAGGTATTCAGAAGACAGTAAAAGAAGATAAGTAGAAAGAGATGAAAACCTGAAAAATAAAAGGAAAAAAGAAAGAGAAAACAAATAAACAAAAAATGAAAAAGAAAAAGAGAGAGAGAAAAACACACACACACACACAAAAAAAAAACCCAGAGATCTCACCAGCATGGCCACTGGGACTGGGGAAAGGGGCCTGGGAAACAGTTCCCCAGCGGAGCAGTGCTTCACAGCCTGTTGAGAAGAAGCAAATACGACTCATGGAGTCAGGTGTTCAAGAGAAAGGAGGGGGAGGAGGTTAGAGGCAGGGAAGAAACCAAAGGAGGCTGAAAAAAGCAGTACCAGCAACAACAAAATGGCACTGCAGATGCCAGCTGGTGTGGGCAGTGTGAATTTGCCCAGCCTGAAACTGGTGCTTCCCTTGCTGCAGCATGGTCCGCTGGGGAGAGGCAGATCATCTCTCCAGGAAACCGGGAATCCACCCTCTGGGAAGCAGCAGATTGGCCTGCCAGGAAGCCGGGAATTTGCCTGCCGGGAAGCAGCGAACTGGCTAGCTTGGGACGTGGCAAGGGTCAAGCAGGGGAGAGGCAGGGTTAGGGGTGGGAAAGCGTGTATTACGGGTTACTGGGAGCTCTGTCAATCTGCTTTCCTGAATGCCTTGCCCGCTCATCTCTGGCAGGAGTCTAAGATGATGGATCCGTGCTGCGTTTGCTGAAAGGAGACCTCCACTGGTAACTCTTCTCGTTCTCTGTTCTCTGTCAGTTTCTTTGGTGCTTGGTTTAGTTCTTTACCTCTTCAGTTGATGCTTAGGGATCCAGGAATGGCTCTTGTCTCTGTTTTACTTACTTTTTCAGGTCTTTGCTGTGGAGGGACAGCGTGGTGCTTGTTCCCAGAATTCTCCCTGTTCAGATTTTTTACCTCACTTTGTGTTAGTTCACTTACGTAGTGTGTTTCTAGAAATTTGTTGGAGTATAGTATTTCATAGTACTCTGTTATGATCCTTTTTATTTCAGTTGGGTCTGCTGTAATATCCCCCACTTCATTTTTCCTTTGGGTTATTTGCTTCCTCTCCTGTTTTTCTTCCGTTGATTTGGTCAGTGGTTTGTCAGTTTTTTTGATCCTTTAAAAAAATCTACTTCTGGTTTTGTTGATTCTTTCTGTTGTTTTCCTATTCTCTATTTCGTTTATTTCTGCTCTGATCTTTATTATTTCTTTTCTTCTGGTGGCTATGGACTTCTTTTGATGTTCTCTTCCTATTTGTTTGAGTTTTATAGCTAATGTTTTGATTTTGTCCTTGTCTTCTTTTTTTATGTGTGCATTTATTGCTATAAATTGACCTCTGAGCACTGCCTTTGCTGTGTTCCAAAGGTTTTCGTATGATGTGTTTTCATTCTCGGAATTTTTTTATTCTCTCTTTGATTTCTTCTATTACTCAGTGGTTTTTAGGCAAGATGTTATTCAGTTTCCATGTATTTGATTTTTTTTCCTTGTTCTTCCTGTTATTAATTTCTGCTTTTATGGTGTTGTGATCAGAGGGGATGCTTTGTATTGTCTCAGTGTTTTGCATGTTATTGAGGGTTCCTTTGTGGCCTAAGATGTGGTCTCTCGTGGAGAACATTCCATGTGTATTGGAAAAGAATGTGTACTTCGGTGCTATTGGGTGGACTGTTCTATATATGTCTATGAGGTCAAGCTGGTCTGTTGCAGCCTTAAGATCTTCTATATGTTTGCTGAGTTTCCTTCTAGTGTTCTGTCCTTTACCAAAATTGGTGTGTTGAAGTCTCCTATTATTTTGGAGCTGTCAATTTTTCTTTCCAGTGCTGTTAGATTTTGTTTTATGTATTTTATAGGATTGCTATGAGTCGGAATCAACTCAACAGCAATGTGTTTTGGTCGTTGGTTGTGTGAATATTTATTATGGTTATGTTCTCATGGTGAATTTTCCTTTTAATCATGATATAATACCCTTCCTTGTCTTTTACGGTGGATTTTGTTTTAAAGTCTATTTTATCTAAGATTAGTACTGCCACTCCTGCTCTTTTTTGGTAGTCATTTGCTTGATATATTTTTTCCATCCTTTGATTTTTAATATATTTATGTATTTGTTTTGAAGGTGTGTCTCTTGTAGACAGCATATTGATGGGTCCTTTTTTTTAACCCATTCTGTCACTCTCTGACTCTTTATGGGTGCATTTAAGCCGTTAGCATTCTGTGTGATTATTGATAGGTGTGAGTTTATTTTTGTCATTTTGTGGTGCTTTTTTTGTGGTGCTGATATTTTCTTTGTTCCTGTTACTCCTCTGTGCTGAATTCTTTTTGTTGTGGATTTTTTTTGTGTTGTTTCTTTCATTTTTGTAGATTTTGAGACTTTTTTCTTCTTTATTTGGAGGAGTAGGTTTGTTGACTTTCTTTGTGTTAAGTTTCTAATCTGTGTTTACCTTGAAATTTACCCCTATTGTCCCAAGTTTAAACCAGTCTTTTATTACTTGATATAGCCTTGACTTCCTTTCCATTTGAAAGTTCTATACCTACACTGTTTATTCTCTCTTTTATTGTTCTGACATTATTGTCAATTACAGATTGACCTCTCTGGTTCCCTGTTGTAAATCTTTTAGTTTTGTTTTATCCTTGAGAGTTCATTACCTAGGTTGGCGTCTGGCTGATGCTGTCCTGTGTCCTAGATTCAGGTTGTTTTGTTCTCTAACCAAAGGACTTCCTCTAATAATTCTTGTAAGTTTTGTTTCTACTTATTCCCTTAATTTCTGTTTATCTAGAAATGTCCTAATTACACCATCATATTCAAAAGAGAATTTTTCAGGATATATTACTCTTTGTTGGCAATTTTTGTCATTCAAGGTTTTATATATATCATTCCATTGCCATCTTGCCTGCATATTTTCTGCTGAGTAATCAGAGCTGTCTTTTTGTTTCCCCCTAGTATGCAACTTTTTATTTTATGAGTCAGTTTTATGAGTCAGAATCAACTTGAAGCCAACAGGTTTCGCGTTTTTTTGTTAGTATTTAACTTCGTTTTTCTTGAGCTACTTTCATGATTCTTTCTTGGTCTTTGGTTTTGGCAAGTGTGATGTGTCTTGGTGACTTTTTGGGGTCTATCTTATATGTGGAAATCCTGGTGGTATAGTAGTTAAGAGTTCGGATGCTAACCAAAAGGTCAGCAGTTTGAATCCACCAGGAGCTCCTGGGAAACACTACGGGGCAGTTCTACTCTGTCCTATAGTGTCACTGAGGTGGAATCACTCGATGGCAATGGGTTTGGTTTTTTTAATCCTATATGGGGTATGTCGAATTTCTTGGATGGTCACATTTTCATCTTTCATGATATTAGGGAAGTTTTCTGTCAGCAAATCTTCAATGATCCTGTCTGTGTTTTCTGTTTTCTCCCCCTTGTTCTGGAACTCTGATTTACATGCAAATTTTTGCTCTTGATTGCATCTCACATCATTCTCAGGTTTTCTTCATTCTTTGATTTTTGCTCAAACAAAATGGTATTCAAGTATTTGACTTCAATTTCACCGATCCTGCTTTCCATTGTTTCAAATTTGCTCCTAAAACCCTCTATTGCACTGTCCATTTCTGTAATTTGCTTATTGTTTGCATTTCTAATTGCTGTTTTTGTATGCTTTTTAGTTGTTTATTTATTTTGACACTTTATTTCTGAATTATTTTCCTGAATTCTTCCATTGTTTTGTCTGTATTTTCTTTCTTTTTTCTGTATTTTCCATTATTTTGTGTATTTTTTCTTTATTTTTGTCTGTATTTTCCTTCGTCTCTTTCCCAATCTCTTGGGTAGCCCTGAATATTACACTTTTGAATTCCCCATCAGGTAGTTCCAGTGACTTTCTTCTACTGGAAAGTCATCTGGCACTTTATTTTGGTTGTTTACTAGAGCCATCCTGTCCTTGTTTTTTTTTTTTTTAATTTTTTCATTGTACTTCAGGTGAAGGTTTACAGAAAAAATAGATTCTCATTAAACAGTAGTACACATATTGTTTTATGACATTTGTTAACGACCCCACGACATGTCAACCCTCTCCCTTCTTGACCTTTTTTTTTGGTGAAAATATACATAGCCAAAGATACACCATTTCAAAAATTTCTACATGCACAGTTCAGTGACATCGACTACACTCTTACAATTGTGCTGCTATTGTCACTTTAGATGAAGGTTTACAGAAGAAAAGAGTTTCTCATTAAACACATGTTGCCCTATAACAATGGTTAACAACCTCACAACACATCAACACTACATCCTGTCCTTTCTATATTTTTTATGTTGTCTCCTCAACATTCAGTAATTATTTTCTTCATTTATTGTTCGTAGATTTACTGTTTGTAGATTTATTTGTTTTGTCCCTTTTTTGTTTTATTTGGTTATGTCTGGACATGCAGGCTGGGCATGTTTTGTTGCTTGCTAGTCTTTAGACATGATACTTTTCATCACCTTGTTCAGGTGGGCAGGGCCCATCCCTCAGCTGTGGTGCAACAGTGCAGGTCTAGAAGGAGGGGCTGGGATGGGTAGTTTGTGGCACTAACTGGGTCCAGCAAGGCGAGATCCAGGGACAGTTCAGTTTGGGGTCCAGAGGTCCATGCTGATACCACTTGTGGTCATGGCCCTTGGAACACAGTGAATAGTGCACAGATGTGAGGAGGCCATCTGCCAGTGGCTCTCTGGCCAAGCAATGCAGCACGACCAGTTGAGGAGGGGGAGGCACACGGGGCTAGGTTGACAGGAGAAAGAAAAGGAATTAAGGGTCAGAGGGAGAAGAAATAGCAAAAAAGCAAACTAATTAAAAAAAATATGGTGATGAGGGAGCTGGCCAGTGGGGAGAGTGCAGATCTGGGGAGGCTGTGTGCCAGTGGCTCTTTAGCTGAACAGTGCAGCATAGCCCTTCAAGAACGGGCAAGAATGGTGCATGGGGCTAGGTGAGTGAGAGACAGAAAAGGAAGGAAGGGAGGGAGAGAGAAGAAACAAAAACAAACAATAATATGGCATTGTAGTAGATGGTTGGTGAGGGTGGCACTGACCCAGAAATGCTGTGTGCCTGTTATTCTCTAGCCGAGTGGTGCAAAATGGCCCATCAAGAAGGGGTCAGTGAAGTGCATGAGGCTAGGTGGGTAGAATAAAGGAAAAGAGAGAGAAGAAATCAACCAACAAAATAATAATAATAAAAATAAAATAATATGGCACTGAAGGAGCCAGCCTGTAGGGATGTCACAGACCCAGGGAAGCTGTGTGCCAGCGGCTCCCTAGCTGAGTGGTGTAACCCAGCCTGTCAAGAAGCGGCAGGGGCAGTGCATGGGGCTAGTTGAACGGGAGAAAGGAAAGGAAGGAAGGGAGAGAGAGATAAGAAACAACAAAAAACACAAAGAAAAAAACAAAAAATATGGTGCAGAGGGAGCCTGTCTTTGGGGGTGGTGCAGACCTTGTGCCGGTGGCTGTCTAGCCAAGTAGTGCAGCTCTGCCTTTCAAGAAGGATCAGGGTCAGTGCACCTGGTAGGTGGGTGGTAGAAATGAAAGGATGGAAGGGATATAGAGAGAAGAAAGAAAAAAACAAAAACAAAAAAATATAGCACTGAAGGAGCCAGTCGGTGGGGGCAGCACAAACCAGGCAGGCCATGTGCCAGTGGCTCTTTAGCCTAGCAGTGTCTCATAACCCTTCGAGAGGTGGCGAGGATGGAACATAGGAGAAAGGAAAGGAAGTGGCGAGAGAGAGGCAGAATAAACAGAAAAAAAATGATACTGAGGGAGTCAGCCAGTGGTGGCAGGGTGGAGCCGGGGAGGCTGTGCTTTTGGCTCTCTAGCTGAGCAGCGCAGCACAGCCCATCAAAAAGGGGCGGAGATGGTACGCAGGGCTAGCTGGACAGGATAAAGGAAAGGATGGAAAGGATAGAGAGAGAAAAAACAAAAAAGCCAAAAAACCAATAAAAAAATATGGCACTGGGGGAACAAGCCATTGGGGGGTGGGTGGACCTGGGTGGCAGTGAGCTGGTGTCTCTCCAGCTGATCACCCTGGACCATTGGAAAGTGGCAGAGGCTGCAAAGAGGGAAGAAGGCTGGTGGATGGCAAGTATGTGTACCTGGTTACCAGATGTTCTGTCTCCTGTTGGGAGCTCTGTGAAGTTGCCTTCCTGAACTCTCTGTCTGCATTCCTTAGTGGCTGTAGTCGAAGATGGCAAATCTGTGCTGCATTAGCTGGTAGGCGACCTCCACTCTGTAGCTCTCCTTGTTCTCTGTTCTCTGTCAGCTTTTTATTGCATTCGATGCTTGACCATTTTCTTTGTCCTTTCATTTGACACTTAGGGCTCCAGGATTGATATTTGAGTCTGTTTTACTTAGTTTTTCAGGTTTTTGCTGCAGAGGGATAGTGTCGTGCTTCTGTTTATAGTGCCATGTTGCTTCTGCCTCTCTAGAAGATTTTTTTGAGTTGAAAATGAAGTCTCCAATTTTGATTGGTCTTAATTCAGAGTGTTAGTGCTCACTGCCATTATATGGATTGGCACTGGGAACCTGGCACAAATGGGGAATTGTCAATGAGTACAGGGTCACTCATAGGGTTTCCAAGGAGCAGCTGGTGGATTCAAACTGCTAACCTTTTGGTTAACAACCTTAGCACTTAACCACCACACTAAAAGGACTGAGTCTGAATTGACTTGAAGGCAACAGTCTGGTTTTTGGTATAAGCTGGTTATTTAGAAATAATAGTTATTCTGAAGCTTTATAAAGAATAAGTTTTTGTCACAGACCAAGACAAGGAACACACAGACAAAGCAATAGATGAATTTAGGAGGGTTATACTAGAGCAAAATAACAAATTTAGCAAGCTGCAAGAATCCATAGAGAGACATCAAATAGAAATCCAAAAGATTAACAATAAAATTTCAGAATTATATAACTTAATAGAAATTCATAGGAACAAAATTGAGGCAATGGAAGTTAGAATTGGTGAGATTGAAGATAAAGCACTTGACACCAAATTATTTGACGAAAAATCAGATAAAAGAATTTTAAAAAATGAAGAAACTCTAAGAATTATGTGGGACTCTATCAAGAGGAATAACCTACAAGTGATTGTAGTACAAGAACGAGAGGATAACAGAAAATACAGAGAGAATTGTTGAATATTTGTTGGCAGAAAACTTCCCTGATATCACGATATACGAGAAGATATCTACCCCAGAAACTCATCAAACCCCATACAGGGTAGATCCCAAAAGAAATTCACCAAGACATATCATAATCAAACTTACCAAAACCAAAGATAAAGAGAGAATTTTAAGGGCTTCACATTCTTGCTAATCCATAGTAAGGTTAGTTTTCCTTTTTTTTCATATTAGTAGTACATAATGGAGTGTCACTATGGTTTCAATATGGATGTGTCTGGTTAGAGCTGAGGTTAGGCATCTTTTCATTTGTTGAAAGAAATATCATTTGCATCTTTGTCAAAAATCTATTGACGATAGCCGTCAAAATGGCGCTCTAGGCAGAAACACCACGCCGTCCCTCCACAGCAAAGATCCGTAAAACTAAGCCGAACAGAGAATACAACAATCCTGAAACCCTAAAACATCAAATGAAGAGATAAAGAACTCAGCCAAGCACCAAATGGAGTGAGAAAACTACTGACAGAGAATGGAGAGTGAGGAGAGATTCATGCAGAGGTCCCCTACCAGCTAATGCAGCACGGATCCGCCATCTTGGACTCCTATCGGAGACCAGCAAATGGGGGAATGAGAAAGCAACCTCACAGAGGTACCAGGGGGAGACAAAACAACCGGTAATTGGCGATATATGCTTTCCCACACCTCACCCTTCTTCACCCCGACTTGGTCTCCTCTGCTTCCCCCGGCCACAGTCTCTTGACCGGGAAACAGCTTCTGCTTGGATTCCACACACCCGAACGGGTGGGTCTCTGAGTGTCATTTGTTGGCTGCTGGTGTTGCTTTTTTTCCACTTCTTTTTATTTCTTCCTTGCCTCTCCCCACCTCCCCCTCCTTTCACTCAAGTACCTCGCTCCGTGCGCCGTCTTTGCTTCTTCCTGAGGAGCTCCAGAGCTCTGGTAATTTGTGATATATGCTTTCCAACTCTCTACACTTCTTCACCCACGCTCGGACCTCTATGCTTCCCACGGACACAGTCTTTTGTCCAGAAACACCAGCCCACACTAGCTGGCTCTCTGAGTGCCATTTCTTGGCTGTTAGTGTTGCTTTTTTTTTTCTGCTTCTTTTGATTTCTTACTTGCCTCTCGCCACCTCCCCCTCCCTTCGCTCAAGTACCTGGCTCCGTATGCCATCTTTGCTTCTTCCTGAGGGGCTGCGGAGCTCCGTTCGAGTGTGGAGCTGCTTCCCAATTTGGGCTGCCACGCTGGTGGGATCCCGGGGCTTTTATTCGTTTGTTTGTTTTGAATTGTGTGTTTGTCTTCTTTTCCTTTTCTTGAGTTGGGAGCCCTTTCTGGCCAGGCTGAGCTGCGTGGCAGTGAGACTCCCCTTCGGCTTCCACAGACGTGCAGAGGGATCCCTGAGGGCGTTTCCTTTTACATTGGGATTTCTTTTTCTGTTTCTGTGGGGCCTTTCTTATTTTTGTTCTTTTTAATTTCTTTTTTTCTTTTTCCTCTTTTTCCCTTTTTGTCTTTCTTCATTGCTTAGTTTCTCGTCTCTCTATATCTTCTTTCTCGTTCTGTTCCCTGAATACCTGGCATTGTATACCTCTATGTCTTCTAGCCAGGCTGTATGGCAACGCCTGAGAGCAACTTCCCCGGACCTCATAGCTGCACCAGTGGGATCCCTGGGTATTTTGTGGTTCTTTAACCTTTCTGATTTTTAGTTATTCATTCTTTTCTTTTCTTCCTCCTCCCCTTTCTGTTTTTTCCATTTCATAGTCTCTCATCTCTCCACTCCAACGGCAAGCTCCCCTAGCATTCTTTTTTGTTTGTTTGTATGTTTTTGGCTCCTGTTCCTCTCTTCTCTCTCCCATATCCATCTTAGCTCTACACATAACAATCTCCCCACCGCATCCTGCCTACCTGCACTGTGCACTTGACATCACACCAGCAAGCAGCACAGGCACAACCTACTGGAACCTGCCCTGCACTGATTACCAAACCGCTCTGGTGGCTGTAGTAACGGCCACAAACAACCCATCCCAGTAACTCCTCTTCAGGTAGACCTGCCCTGCTGTACCATATCTGAGGGACTGACCCTGCAAGTTGAAGAAGGAGGCGAAAAGTATTCTGCCCACAGACAAACAAACAACAAAGAACACACAGTCTGCCTGCTCAGACATAGTCAAATTGTTTTTTCTAAAAAAAACGACAAAACAAACAAATCTACGATCAATAAACGAGAAAAATAACTACTGAATGCCCGGAAGACAGCAGACAATAACGAAACATTTACAAAAACAGGACAGGATGGTTCAAGTAGACCTCCAAAATAAAATACCAGATAACTCTTTTGTGGAAGAAAATGCACTAGAACTACCTGATAGAGAATTCAAATCTCTAATACTCAGAATTCTCCAATAACTTCGGTAAAAAGCTGACAAACATGAGGAAAAAAATGGACAAATTCGTGGAAAATACAGACAAAAAGTTGGAAGAATTCAGGAAAATAATGCAGGAAGAAAATCCCAAAATAAATTCACTACTAGAAATTATACAAAGACAACAATTAGAAATCCAAAAGATAAACAACAAGATTTCAGAAATGGA
>NW_004444000.1:64367-75787 GCF_000243295.1 Trichechus manatus latirostris | reverse complement strand
CAGAAGGGGACAAGGAAGCCGGTGATAGGGAACCCAAGGTTGAGTAAGGATAGTGTTGATGTGTTGTGAGGTTGTTAACCATTGTCATAGGGCAACATAGGTACTAACTGTTTAATGAGAAACCTTCATCTAAAGTGAGAATAGCAGCACAATTGGAAGAGCATAGTCGAGGTCACTGAACTGTGCATGTAGTAATTTTTGAAATGGTGTATCTTTGGCTATGTATGGTTTCACCAGAAAAAAAGGTCGAGAAGGTAGACGGTTGACATATTGTGGGGTTGTTAACCAATGTCATAAAACAATATGTGTACTACTGTTTCATGAGAAACTATTTGTTCTGTAAGCTTTAACCTGAAGAACAATAAAAAAAAAAGTACAAGTAGTCTTTTAGGTGAGGCAGGGCAGTGGGAAGGGTAATAATAATAACAATAACTGTTTTTGAGCATTTTCTACATGCTAGGCACTATTCTAAGTGCTTTTTATATATTTGATCCCTGTTGTTAGGTGTCATCGAATCAGTTCTCACTCATAGTGACCCTATGAAAAACAGAACAGAACACTGCCCTGTCCTGCGCCATCCTCACAGTCTTTGTTAAGCTTGAACCCATTGTTGCAGCCACTTTGTGTCAATCCATCTCATTGAGTGTCTTCCTCTTTTTCACTGACCCTCTACTTTGCCAAGACCGATGTCCTCATCGAGGGACTGGCTCCTCCTAATAACATGTCCAAAATATGTGAGATGTAGTCTCGCCATCCTTGCTTCTAAGGAGCATTCTGATTGTACTTCTTCCAAGACAGATTTGTTCATTCTTTTGACAGTCCATGGTATAGTCAATATTGTTCGTCAAAACCTTAATTCTAAAGTGTCAGCTCTTCTTCGGTTTTCTTTGTTCATCGTTCAGCTTTTGCATGCATATGAGGTGACTGAAAACTTTATGGCTAGGGTCAGGCGTGCTTTAGTGTTCAAGGTAACATCTTTGCTTTTTAACACTTTTTAAAGGGGTCTTTTTCACAGATTTGTCCAAGACAATGTATCTTTTGATTTCCTGACTGCTGCTTCCATGAGATTTGATTGTGGATACAAGTAAAATGAAATCCTTGACAACTTCAATCTTTTCTCCCTTTATCATGATGTTGTTTACTGATTCAGTTGTGAGGATTTTTGTTTTCTTTATAGTGAGGTGTAATCCATATTGAAAGCTGTGGTCTTTGATCTTCATCAGTAATTGCTTCAAGTCCTCTTCACTTTCAGCAAGCAAGGTTGTGTCATCTGCATAACACAGGTTATTAATCAATCTTCCTCCAATCCTGATGCCACATTCTTCTTCTTATAGTCCAGTTTCTCGGAAGAATACTATGGTGAAAGGATACAACTCTGATGCACTCCTCTCCTGACTTTAAACCACGCAATATTCCTTTGTTCTGTTCCAATGACTGCCTCTTGATCTATGTACAGGTTCCTCATGAGCACAATTAAGTGTTCTGGAATTCCCATTCTTCACAATATTTGTTATGATCCACACAGTGGAATGCCTTTGCATAGTCAATAAAATACAGGTAAACATCTTTCTGGTATTCTCTGCTTTCAGCCAGGATCCATCTGACATCAGCAGTGATATCCTAGCTCCATGTCCTCTTCTGAATCCACCTTGAATTTCTGGCAGTTCCCTGTCGATATACTGCTGCAGCTGCTTTTGAATGATCTTCAGCAAATCTTACTTGTAAGTGATATTAATGATTCTGTTAGATTATTTCCGCATTTGTTTAGATCACGTTTCTTGTGAATAGACATAAATATGGATCTCTTCCAGTTGGTTGGCCAGGTAGCTGTCTTCCAAATTTCTTGGCATAGAGTGAGCAGTTCCAGTGCTGCATTTGTTTGTTGAAACATCTCAAATGGTATTCCGTCAATTCTTGGAGCCTCGTTTTTTGCCAATGCCTTTAGTGCAGCTTGTACTTCTTTCTTCAGTACCTGATCACATGCCACCTACTGAAATGGTTCAATGCCGATCAATTCTTTTTGGTATAATGACTTATGTATTCCTTCTATCTTCTTCTGATGCTTCCTGTGTCATTTAATATTTTCCCCGTAGAATTCTTCAATATTCACCTCTAGGCTTGAATTTTTTTCTTCAGCTCTTTCAGCTTGAGAAATGCCAAGTATGTTCTTCCCTTTTGGATTTCCATCTCCAGGTCTTTGCACTGTCATTATAATACTTTACTTTGTCTTCTCGATTCATCCCTTGAAATCTTCTGTTAAGCTCTTTTACTTCATCATTTCTTCCTTTTGCTTTAGCTACTCTAAGTTCAAGAGCAAGTTTCAGAGTCTTTTCTGACATCCATTTTGGTCTTTTCTTTCTTTCCTGTCTTTTTAATAACTTCTTGCTTTCTTCATGTATGATGCTATTGATGTCATTCACAACTCGTCTGGTCTTCAGTCATTAGTGTTCAGCTCCTCAATTCTATTCTTTAGATGGTCTCTAAATTCAGGTGGGATATACTCAAAGTCGTACTTTGGCTCTCGTGGACTTGTTCTAGTATTCTTCAGCTTCAACTTGATCTTGCATACGAGCAATTGATGGCCTGTTTCACAGTCGGCCCCTGGCCCAGTTCTGACTGATGATATAGAGCTTTTCCATCATATCTTTCCGCAGATGTAGCCAGTTTGCTTCCTGCGTATTCCATCTGGCAAGGTCCACGTGTATAGTCGCTGTTTATGTTGTTGAAAAAAGGTATTTGCAATGAAGAAGTCCTTGGTCTTGCAAAATTCTATCATGCTATCTCTGGTATCGTTTCTATCACCAAGAGCATGTTTTCCAACTACTGATCCTTCTTCTTTGTTTCCTACTTTCACATTCCAATCACCAGTAATTATCAATGCATCCTGATTGCATGTTCAGTCAATTTCAGACTGCAGAAGTTGGTAAAAATCTTCAGTTTCTTCATCTTTCGCCTTAATGGTTGGTGCGTAAATTTGAACAATATTCGTATTTACTGGTCTTCCTTGCAGACATATGGATATTATCCTATCACTGAGAATGTTGTACTTTAGGATAGATCTTGAAATGTTCTTTTTGATGATGAATGCAATGCCATTCCTCTTCAAGTTATCATTCCTGGCGTAGTAGACCATATGATTGTCTGATTCAAAATGACCAATACCTGTCCATTTCAGCTCACTAATGCTTAGGATATCAATGTTTATGCATTCCATTTCATTTATGAGGGTTTCCAATTTTTCTAGATTCATACTTTATACATTCTAGGTTCCTATTATTAATGAATATTTGAAGTTGTTTCTTCGCATTTTGAGTCATACCACATCAGCAAATGAAGGTCCCAAAAGCTTGACTCCATCCACATTATTAAGGTTGACTCTACCTTGAGGAGGTAGCTCTTCTGCAGTCATCTTCTGAGTGCCTTCCAACCTGAGGGGCTCATCTTCTGGCACTGTATCAGACAATGTTTCTCTGCTTTTCATAAGATTTTCACTGGCTAATCCTTTTCAGAAGTAGACCCTGGGTCCTTCCAGTCTGTCTTAGTCTGGAAGCTCAGCTAAACCTGTCCACTACGGGTGACCCTGCTGGTATTTCAATATCAGTGGCATAGCTTCCAGCATCACAGCAACATGTAAGCCCCCAAAGTACAACAAACTGACAGATGTGTGGGGGTATTTAATCCCTAGAAAAACTTTATTGGGAAGATACTGTTATGAAACTCAGGTACATAGATATTACCTGTCTAAAGACGTACAGCTAATAATTGATAGAGTCAAAGTATCTTAAACGAAGAAAGTGTGAAAAGGAGGTTTTTATTCTGAATGCAATTGCCAGGGCACTACAAGTTTCTGAGGGAGGAGTAATGAGTGTTGTTCTTGTTATTGTTGTTAGGTGCCCTTGAGTCAGTTCTGACTCATAATGACCCCATGTACAACAGAACAAAACACTGTCCAGTCCTGTGCCATCCTCACAATCATTATGCTTGAGCCGATTGTTGCAGCCACTGTGTCAATCCATCTCATTGCGGGTCTTCCTCTTTTTCGATGACCCTCTACTTTACTAAGCATGATGTCCTTCTCCAGGAACTGATCCCTCCTGATAACATGTTCAAAGAATGTGAGACGTAGTCTCGCCATCTTCGCTTCTAAGGAGCATTCTGATAGTACTTCTTCCAAGACTGACTTATTCATTCTTTTGGCAGTCCATGGTATGTATACTCAATTCTTCAACAACACTACAATTTAAAGGCTTCAATTCTTTGGTCTTCCTTATTCATTGTCCCCCTTTCGCATACATATGAGGCAATTGAAAACGCCATGGCTTGAGTCAGGTGCACTTTAGTCTTTGAGGTGAAGTCTTTGCTTTTCAACACTTTAAAGAGGTCTTTTGCAGATTTGTCCAATGCAATGTGTCGTTTGATTTCTTGACTGCTGCTTCTACGACTGTGGATTGTGGACCCAAGTAAAATGAAATCTTTGACAACTTCAGTCTTTTCTCCGTTTATCATTATGTTGCTTACTGATCCAGTTGTGAGATTTTTGTTTTCTTTATGTTGAGATATAATCCATACTGAAGGCTGTGGTCTTTGATCTTCGTCAGTAAGTCCTTCAATCCTCTTCACTTTCAGCAAACCAGGATGTGTCATCTGTATAACGCAGGTTGTTAATGATTCTTCCCCCGATGAGGAACACAATGGTTTTTAGGATCTATGTTTTGGGAAGATTCATCTTGGGAGTGAAGACAGGGAGATCAATTAGACTCCATGTGTGGTTGTTTGTGTCATGTAAGAGGTGCTGAGAAGATCTGAGCTAGGGCAGTATACATGGAAATGAGGGGAGTGACATGAGAGGCCCTGGAGAGGTAGAAATGACAGTTTTTCACCTGGGCTGGGAGAGATGATGTGGATTAAGGCTCAGAGTTATCTGAGTGACCCGGTGGATACCCATATTTACCAAGTTAGGAAGCCTGGAGAAGGGGCAGATCTGTCCTTGGGGGACATCTGAGCGCATATGTTTAGAGGGAGTTCAAAGGGAAGGTTATTGCTGGCAATTGTATTGGAGAATGTCTAGGCCCTGGTTTTCTTTCTTTTTTCTTTTTTAGCATGGGCAGTAATTGGACTTTTCACCTTCAAACCACGGCACTTGAAAACTTTCAAAAGAGAAACTGGAGAAGCATCAGAGAGTTTTGAGTGATTCGAAGAATGTCTTTTACAATGAATAAATGGTTCCCAACTTCCTTAGAATTCCAGAAACCCAGGAATGGTTAGTGAGTGTCTTTATGCAAGCCTTGAGATCATAGGGAGACTATTCTCTATCACACGGGCTGATGGCTTTCCCACTATACATTTGCACTGTAGGTCTGCAGCGTTCGTCTCCAGGGTCCATCTGCAAGGTGCCTCTGCAGAGTGTGTCTGCATGGTGCATCTGTGGCATGCTTCTGCAATGTGCTTTTCCTGGGTGCTATTGCAGTGTGACTCTGCAGGGTGCCTCTGTGAAGTATCTTTGGGGGTACCACTGCAGTGTACATCTGCAGCATACATTGGCAGCAGTACATTAGCCGAGTACATCGGCAGCGGACTTCTGCAGTGGACCTTGCAGTGGTCCTCTGCTGTCCAGTACATCTGCATGGTATGTCTGTAGTGTACCTTGGAATGTACGACTGCACTATGCGTCTGCACTGTGTCTTGGCAGCATGAGTAGGCAGCTTGCGTCAGTAGCATGCGTCAGCAGCATAGGTAGGTAGGGTGCTTCTTCAGGGTACATAAAACTGTAGGGTACTTCTGCACTGTACAACTACACTGTGCATCTTCATTGTACATCTGCAGTGGACATATGCAGTGGACAAGTGCAGCATACATCTGCAGTGTACATCTGCAGCTAACATCTTCAGAGTACATCTACAGTATATATCTGCAGTACACATATGCAGTAGACATCTGCAGTGTACATCTGCAGTGTACATCAGCACTAGTGCATCTACAGTGTACATTGCAGTATATATGTGCAGCGTACTTCTGCAGTATACAAGTGCAGGATACGTCTGTAGTATACATCTGCAATGTACATATGCATTGTACCTCTGCAGTACACATCTGCAATGCACTTATGCAGTTTATATCTGGACAGTACATCAGCGGTGTACATCTACAGTATACATCTGCAATATATATTTGCAGTATATATCTGCAATATGCATCTGCAGAGTAAATGTGCAATATGCATCTGAAGTGTACATCTGCAGTATACATCTACAATATACATCTCAGTGTACATCTGTACATCTACAGTATACTTATGCAGTGTACATCTGCAATATATATCTGCAGTATATATCTGCAGTGCACATCTGCAGCATAATTCTACAGTGTACATCTGCAGTGTGAATCTACAGCATATATCTGCAGTATACATCTACAGTATACTTTTGCTGTATACATCTGCAGCATACATGTGCAATGTACATCTGAAATGTACATCTACTTAGTACATCTGCAGTATACATCTGCAGTATACTTCTGCATTACACATCTGCACTGTATATCTGCAGTATACATCTCAGCGTACTTCTGAAGTATACATCTGCATTGCATATCTGCAGTATACTTCTGTAGTGCACATCTGCAATGTACACCTGCAGTGTACAGATGAACATTGAAGATATGTAGTGCAGACGTATACTGTTGATGAATTCTGTAGATGTACATCTACTGTGTACACCTGCAGTGTACATCTACAGTGCACATCTGCAGTACACATCTGCAGTGCACTTCTGCATTATACATCTGCACTGTGTATCTGCAGTATACGTCTGCAGTGTACATCTGCACTGTATGTCTTGGTGTACATCTGAGGAATACATCTGCATTGTATATCTGCAGTATAAATCTGCAGTGTACGTCTGCAATGTACATCTGCTGTATACATCTACAGTGCACATCTGCAGTGTAAATCTGCAGTATAAATCTTCAGTGTAGTCTGCAATTTACATCTCCAAAGTACATCTGCAGTATACATCTGTGATATACATCTGCAGAATTCATCAGCAGTATACATCTGCACTATATATCTGCAATGTTCATCTGTAATGTACATCTACAATGTACATCTGCATTGTACATGTGCAGGATACATCTGTAGTATACATCTGCAGTGTACTTGAGCATTGTGTAACTGCAGTAACATATGCAGTACACATCTTCAGTGTACATATGCAATGTACATCTGCAACGTACATCAGCATTTTATATCTGCAATATACATCTGCAATGTACATCTGAAATATACACTTGCAGTTTATATATGGGTTGTACATCTGCAGTATAAATCTACATTATACATCTGCAGTTTACATCTGCAGTGTCCATCTGAAGTATACATCTGCTGATATAAATCTGCGTTGAATATCTGCAGTGTACATCTCATGTATGTATCTACAGTATACATCTGTAGTGTACATGTGCAGTACATATCTGCAGTGTATATCTGCATTGTACATCCCAGGTATACATCTGCAGTATACAACTGCAGTCTACATCTGCAGTATACATGTGCAGTATATATCTGCAGTTCACATCTGCACTGCACATCTACAGTGCACAAGTACAGCACACGTCTGCAGTGTATATCTGCCTTGTACATTT
Source organism: Trichechus manatus latirostris (assembly GCF_000243295.1). Lineage (NCBI taxonomy): Eukaryota > Metazoa > Chordata > Mammalia > Sirenia > Trichechidae > Trichechus > Trichechus manatus. The sequence goes on along the minus strand of NW_004444000.1, from coordinate 68,149 downwards.
GCAGTATAAATCTGCAGTGTACATCTACTATATAAAACCACAGTATACATCTGCTGTGTACATCTGCAGAATACATCTACAGTTTACATCTGTTGTGTACATCTGCAATACATCTCTGCAGTATATTTCTGAGGTATACATCTGCACTATACCTCTGCAGTGTACCTCTGCAGTACACAACTGCAATCTACATCTGCAGTACACATCTACAGTATACAGTTGCAGTGTACATCTCATGTACATATCTGCAGTGTATGTCTACATTATACAACTGCCATGTAGATCTGCAGTGTACATCTGCATTGTACAACTGCATTGTATCTCTGCAGTGTACATATGTTTTGTACATATGCATTGTAAATCTACAGTGTACATCTGAATTGCACATCTACATTATTCAACTGCTATACTTCTGCAGGTACATCTGCAGTATATATGCAGTGTACATCTGTAATGTATATCTGCACAGTACATCAGCAGTACACAAATGCAATCTACATCTACAGTGTACAACTGCAGGGTATGTCTGCAATATACAGGTGAAGTATACATTTGCAGTGTACATGTAAGAGTGTATATCTGGAGGGTGCATCTGCATTGTACTTCTGCAGTGTACATCTGAAGTGTGCATTTACAGTATCTTATGCCTTATATATCTCAAGTGTTTATCCGCAGTATACATCAGCAGCGTAAATCTGCAGTATACATTTGCAGTATAAATTTGCAGTGTACAACTACAGTGTACATCTGCAGGGTAGTTCTGCAGTGTCTATCTTCAGTTTATGCAGTGTTCATGTGCCGTATACATCTTCAGTATACTTCTGCAGTGTACATCTGAAGTGTACATCTGCAGTGCACCTTCGTATCGTGCATCTGCAGTATACACCTATAGTCTACATTTGCAGTGTCCATCTATGGAGTACCACTGCAGTCTATATCTGCAATGTACATCTCCAGTGTTCATCTGGAGTGTGTATTTGCAGTGTACATCTGCAGTGTATATCTGCGTTGTACTTTTACTGGGCATATCTGCAGTGTACATCTGAAATGTACCTCTGCAGTGTACATCTTCAGCATACATCTGCAGTGTTTATCAGCAGTGCATATGTGAGTTTAAATCTGCAGTGTACATACGAAGTGTACATGTGCAGTGTACATGTGCATTACTCCTCCACAGTGGACATCTGTGATGTACATCTCCAGTATACAAATGCAGCGTACATTTGCAGTGTATACTTGTAGTATTAATCTGCAATATGAAACTAGAGTGCACATCTGCAATGGATATATGCAATGGACATCTGTAGTGTACATCTGCAGTGGACATCTACAGTGAACATCTACAGTGGACATCTGCAGTGAACATATGCTGTGGACATCTGCAGTTCACATCTACAGTACACATCTACTGTGTTCATCTGCAATGTACCGCAGAAGTATACAATTGCTATGTACATCTGCAGTGTATATCTGCAGTGGACATGTGCAGTGGACATCTGCTGGGTACATCTGTAGTATACCTCTGCAGTGGATATCTATAGTGAATATCTACGTGAACATCTACACTATACAACTGCAATGTACATCTGCAGTATGCTTCTGCAGTGCACATTTGCATATACATCAACAGTATCATGTGCAGTGCACATCTGCAGTGTAATTCTGGATTGTACAACTGCAGTGTGTATCTGTAGTACATTGCAGTGGACATCTATAGTGGATATCTGCAGTGGACATCAGTAGTGTACATCTGCAGTACACATGTGCAGTGTACATCTTCAGTGTACATGTGCAGTATACCTCTGCAATGAACAGGACACATCTGCAGTGTACATCTGCTGTGTACATGTGCAGTGTACATATGCAGTATACATCTGCTGTATTCATCTGCAATGTACCTCTGCAGTGTACATCCGCTGTGTACAGGTGCAGCTTACATATGCAATGTACATCTGCTGTGTTCATCTGCAGCGCATCTGCCATGGACATCAGCAGTGGACATCTGCAGTAGAGCACTGCAATTATAGGATAGCAAAAGCAGTGTAGTTTTGCTAAGCAAACTTTCTGTTACCAAGAGGTGCATGCTCCAGATTCACTGCATGGAAGAGAAAACAAAATACAGTTTCTCTCATTCTAGTTGATTAAGTCAGAGGGTTTTATCTGTTTTTTAAAAAAAAAACCTTGTGTACATGCCCAAGAACTTTTCTTATACATTCTCTGAATGAGAAAAGAATGTAAAGTTTCTCCCTTTGAAATACATGATTTCACCAGGGTTTAGACGTTTTCAATATGCACTTAGTGTTACCCGGAAGTGAATGTGCCTTACACAATCTCTGAACAAGAAAATACTGCATAGTTTCTCCTTTTCAAGAACAGGATGGCAAAAGCAATGTACATTTGCTAAGTAAACCTTGTGTTACTAGAACCTACATGTTCCCAATACGTTGCATGAAAGATAAAGAAAATGCAGTTTCTTTCATTCCAGTTGATTAAGTCAGAGGTTTTAATCTGTTTTTTAAAAATACTGTGCATACAAGCCCAAGAAATTATCTGATTGGGAAAAGAATGTAAAGTTTCTCCCTTTCAAGTACGTGAATCCACCAAGGTTTTTACATGTTTTCAATAGAAAGTTTAGGTTACTGGGACTTGAATGTACCTTTCACCTTTCACCTTCTCCAAAGGAGAAAACAATGCACAATTTCTCCCGATCAAGCACAGGGTGGCAAAAGTAATGTAGCTTTGCAAAGTAAACCTTTTGTTACAAGAATGTGCGTGTTCCCAATTTACTGTATGAAAGAGTAACCAAAATACTCTTTCCCTCATTCAAGTTGAGTCAGAAGAGTTTAACCTGTCATTGAAAAATACTTTTTGTTATATTCATGAGAATGGTGCCTATACATTCTCTTAACGGGAAAAGAATGTAAAGTTTCTCCTTGTCAAGTATGTGAAGCTACCAGGGTTTTAGATGTTTTCAATATGTACTTTGTGTTGTTCGAACGTGAATGTACCTTACCCAACCTCTGAACGAGAAAACAATGCAGTTTCTCCCTTTCAAGAATAGGATGGCAATAGCGATGTATTTTTGCTAAGTAAACCTTGTGTTACAAGAATGTGCATGTTCTTGATTCACTACATGGAAGAGAAACCAAAATACAATTTCTCTCATTCTAGTTAAGTCAGAGGGTTTTATCTATTTTTTTTAAAAAAACTGTGTTTACATGCCGGAGAATATTTCTTATACATTCCCTGAATGGGAAAACACTGTAAAGATTCTCCCTTTCTAGTATGTGAATCCACCAGGGTTTTTGATATTTTCGGTATGCACTTTGTGTTAACGGGATGTGAATGTGCCATTCACATTCTCTGAAGGAGAAAATAATGCATAATTTCTCCCATTCAAGCAAAGAATAGCAAAGGCAATGTATCTTTGCTTAGAGGTCCTTGTGTTATAAGAACATGCATGTTCCCAATTCGCTGCATGATGGAAAAACAAAAATACATTTTTTCTCACTCAAGTTGATTAAGTCAAGAAAGATTAATCTGTTTTTGAAAAGTTCTTTGTGTTACAAGCACGAGAATTTTACCTATACATTCTCTTACTGGAAAACAACGTAAAGTTTCTTCCACTCAAGCATGTGCAGCCAAAAAGGTTTTAGATGTTTTCTTTTTTTTTTTTTAATATTTTATTGCACTTCAGGTGAAGGCTTACAGAACAGATAGTTTCTCATGTAACAGTAACACACATGCTGTTTTATGACATTGGTTAACAACCCCACAACATT
>NW_004444000.1:48386-56525 GCF_000243295.1 Trichechus manatus latirostris | reverse complement strand
CTTCATTTGATGTTCTAGGGTTTCAGGATTGTTGATTCTCTGTTTGGCTTAGTTTTTCGGATCTTTGTTGTGGAGGGACGGCGTGGTGTTTCTGCCTAGAGCGCCATCTTGCCGGAAGTCTCTGATGTTTTCAATATGTACTTCATGTTACTCAGACATGAATGTGCCTTACACAGTTTCTGAATGACAAAACAATGCAGAGTTTCTCCCTTCCAAGTACAGGGCAGCAACAGTGATTTACTTTTCCTAGGTAAACTTTGTGTTATCAAGACGTGCATGTTTCCGATTCAATGCATGAAAAAGAAAACAAAATAATTTCTCTCATTCTAGTTGATTAAATCAGAGGATTTTATCTGTTTTTAAAAAACACTGTGTGTACACACCCAAGAACATTTCTTTCTCATACATTCTCTGAATGGGAAAAGAATGTAAAGTTTCTCCCTTTCAAGTACGTGAATACATCAGAGTTTTAGATGTTTTCAATACGGAACTTTGGATTACCAGAACTTCAATGTGCATTTCACATTCTCTGAAGGAGAAATCAATGCAGAGTTTCTCCCATTCAAGCACAGAACAACAAAAGCAATGTAGCTTTGCCAACTAAACCCGGTGTTACAATAACATGCATGTTCCCAGTTCACTGCATGAAAGAGAAACCAAAATAGTTTATCTCATTCAAGTTAATAAAGCCAGAGGTTTAACCTGTCGTTGAAAAACACTTTTTGTTACATTAACGAGAATGTTACCTATACATTCTCTTACTCGGAAAAGAATGCAAAGTTTTTCCCATTCAAGTACCTCAAGCCACCAGGGTTTTAGACATTTTCAATATGCACTTTGTGTTACCTGGACGTGATAGTGCCTCACACAATCTCTGAACAAGAAAACAGTGCAGAGTATCTCCCGTTCAAGTACAGGATGGCAAGAGTGAAATATGTTTGCTAAGTAAATCTTGTGTTACCAAGAGGTGTTCCCAATTCATTGCATGAAAGAGAAACAAAATGCAGTTTCTCTAATTCTAGTTGATGAAGTCAGAGGGTTTTATCTCCTTTTAAAAAACACTGTGTGTACATGCCCAAAAACTTTTCTTATATATTCTCTGAATGGGAAAAAAATGTAAAGTTTCTTCCTTTCAAGTACATAGATCCACCAGGGTTTTTGATGTTTTCAATAAACACTTTGTGTTACCCAAACGTGAATGTGCCTTACACAATCTGTGAATGAGAAAACTCTGCATAGTCTCTCCTGTTCAAGAACAGGACAGCAAAAACAATGTAGATTTGCTAAAGAAAACTTGTGTTACAAGAAAGTGTACACACTGGACTAAACAAAGGCTAAGAAGTTTCCTGAATACAATCAAACACTTTGAGAGACAGAGTAGCAGGGGTATGGGTCTGAGGACTATGCTTTCAGGGGACATCTAGGTCAATTGGCATAACAAAGCTTATTAAGAAAATGTTCTGCATCCTACTTTGGTGAGTGGCATCTGGGGGTCTTAAAAGCTAGTGAGTGACCATCTAAGATGCATCAATTGGTCACAACCACCTGGAGTAAAGGAGAATGAAGAACACCAAAGACAGCAAAATATTAGCCCAAGAGACAGAAAAGATCACATAAACCAGAGACTTCATCAACCTGAGACCAGAAGAACTAAATGGTGCCTGGCTACCACCGATGACTGCCCTGACAAGGAACACAACAGAGACTCCCCAATGGAGAAGGAGAAATGTAGGGTTCAGAACTCAAATTCTAGTAAGACCAGACTTCATGGTCTGACTGAGACTGGAGGAACCCCAGAAAGCATGACCCATGGATTCTCTATCAGCCCAGAACTAAAACAATTTCTGAGGCCAACTCTTCAGACAGGGATTGGGCTGGACTGTGGGACATAAAGTGATACTCATGAGAAATATGTCTCTTAGCTCAAGTAGATACAAAAGACTAAATGGGCAGCTTCTGTCTGGAGGTGATATGGGAAGACAGAGAGGGTTAGAAGCTGGTTGAATTGATATGGGGAATCAGGGGTGGAAAGGAGGAGTGTGCTGTTGCAGTATGGGGAGAGCAATTATGGTCACATAATGTATGTATAAATTTTTGTATGGGAGACTAACTTGAAATGTAAACTTCATTTAAACTACAACAATAACAAAAATTTAAAGAAAAAGGAAACAAAGTGCATGTTCCCAATTCACTGCATGAAAGAGAAACCAAAGTACAGATACTTTCGTTCAGATTGATTAAGGCAGAATGATTTAACATGTTATTGAAAGACACTTTGTGTTATATACACAAGTATGTTGCCTATACATTCTCTTATTGGGAAAAGAAGATGAAGTTTCTGCCTTTCAAGTATGTGAAGCCACCAGGGTTTTAGATGTTTTGAATATGTACTTTGTGTTACCTGAGCGTGAATGTACTTTACACAATCTATGAATGAGAAAACAATGCAGAGTTTCTCCTGTTCAAGAATAGGATGGCAATAGAGACGTATTTTTGCTAAGTAAGCCTTGTGTTACAAGAACGTGCATGTTCTCGATTAACTGCATGAAAGAGAAACCAAAATACAATTTCTCCCATTCCAGTTGATTAAGTCAGGTGTTGTATCTGTTTTTAAAAAACACTGTGTTTACATGTCCAAGAAAGTTTCTTGTACGTTCTCTGAATGGAAAAAGACTGTAAAGGTTCTTGCTTTCAAGTATGTGAATCTACCAGGGTTTTAGATGTTTTCAATATGCACTTTGTGTTACTTGGATGTGAATGTGCCTTACATGATCTCTGAACGAGAAAACAATGCAGAGTCTCTCTGTTCAAGCACAGGACGACAAATGCAATGTAGCTTGCTAAGTAAACCTTGTGTTATAAGAACGTACATGTTCCTCATTCACTGCATGAAAGATAAACATAATACATATTCACTCATTCAAGTAGATTAAATCAGAAGGATTTAACCTGTTATTGAAATGCACTATTTGTTACGTGCACAAGAAGGTTGTCAATATGTTCTCTTACTCAGAAAAAAATGCAAAATTTCTCCCATTCAAGTATGTGAAGCTCCCAGGGTTTTATATGTTTTCAATATTCAGTTAGTGTTACACAGACGTGAATGTGAGTTACACAATCTCTAAACAAGAAAACAACGCAGAGTTTCTCCTGTTCAAGTACAGGACAGCAAAAGCTATGTTAACCTTATGTTACCATGGACTGCAAATTCCCGATTCATTGCATGAAACAAAAAACAAAATAACTTCTCTCATTCTAGTTGATTGTTCAGAGGGTTTTAACACTTTAAAAAACACTGTCTACATGCTCGAAAATATTTCTTATGTAGTCTCTGAATGGGAAAAGAATGTAAAGTTTCTTTCTTTTAAGTACATGAATCCACTAGGGTTTTTGATGTTTTCAGTAGGAAATTTAAGTTACTGGGAATTAAATGTGCCTTTCACATTTTCTGAAAGAGAAAACAATGCAGCGATTCTCCTGTTCAAGCAGAAGACGTCAAAAACAACGAAGCTTTCCTAAAGGAAAACTTGTGTTACAAGAGTATGCATGTTTTCAATTCACTGCATTAAAGAGAAACAAAAATATAGTTTCTCTCATTCTAATTGATTAGATCAGACGATTTTATTGATTTTTAAAAACAACTGAGCATACATTCCCAAGAATGTTTCCTATAGATTCTCTGAATGAGAAGAGAATGTAAAGTTTCTCCCTTTCAAGTGCCTGAAGCCACCAGGGTTTTAGATGTTTTCAATATGCACTTTGTGTTACCCAGAAGTGAATGTGCCTTACACAATCTCTGAGTGAGAAAACAGCACAGTTTCTCTGTTCAAATACAGCATGGCAAAAACAATGTACTTTTGGTGAGTCATCTTTGAGTTACCAAGAGGTGCGTGTTCTCAACTCATTGCATGAAAGACAAAATAATATAGTTTCTCTCATTCTAACTGTTTAGAATAGAGGGGTTTTTTTAAAAATCTATTTTTAAAAAACACTGTGTATATGTCCATTTCTTCTACCTAGTCTGAATGGGAAAAGAATGTAAAGTTTCTCCCTTTCAAGTACATGAATCTACCAGTATTATAGATGTTTTCAATAGGAAATTTTAGTTACAGGGTTTAAATATGTCTTTGACATTCTCTGAAGGAGAAAACAATACAGAGTTTCTCCCATTCAAGCACATGACAGCAAAATCAGTGTAGATTTGCTAAGGATAACTTGTGTTACAAGAACATGCATACTCCCAATTCACTGCATGAAAGAGAAAACAAAAAACAGTTTATCTCTTTCGAGCTGATTAAGTCAGAAAGATTTAAGCTGTTATCAAGAAACACTTTGTGTTACAGGCATGAGAATTGTTGCCTATACATTCTCTTACTGAAAAATGATGTAAAATTTCTCCCTTTCAAGTACATGAAGTTGCCAAGGTTTTAGATGTTTTCAACATACTGTATGTTACCCACCGTCCTGTACTTGAATGGGAGAAACTGCATTGTTTTCTCCTTAACTGAATGTAAAAGCCACTTTCAAATCCCAGTAATCCAAATGTCCCTCTTGAGCACATCTAAAACCTCGGTAAAGCTACCAGTTCAAAGGGAGAAACTACACATTCTTTTCCCATCAGTGAATGTATAGGAAACATTCTTGGGCATGTAAGCGTAGTGTTTTTTAAAAACAGATACAATGCTCTGACTTAATCAAATACAATAAGAGAGACTGTATTGTGATTTCTCTTTCTTGCTCTAAATTGGAACCAAGTTCGTTGTTTTAACACAAGGTTTACTTAGCAAAACTACCTCCCTTTTGCAGTCATGTACTTAATGGGAGATACTCTGATTGTTTTATTCTTCATAGAATGTGAATGACACATGCAAGTCCAGTTAACCCAAAGTTCATATTGAAAACATCTAAATCTCTGGTGGCTTCACATTCTTGAAAGGGAGAAAAATTACATTCTTTCCCCATACAGAGAATGGTTCTAGGGCATGTATGCACAGTGTTTTTTAAAAAGAGACTAAACACCTTGACTTAATCAAGTAGAATGAGACAAACTATTTTGCTTTCTCCTTCATGCAAAGAATTGGGACATGTACCTCTTGGTAATGCAAGGTTTACTTAGTAACAAAAATGTTGTGTTGAAAAATTGTAAAACCTTGATGACTTCATGTTCTTGAAGGGGAGAGACTTTACATTCTATACGCTTTTAGGGAATCTTTCTAGGGCATGTACCCACAGGGTTTTTTTAAAAAGACACAAATCACTTTGATTTAATGAAGAAGAATGAGAGCAAGTGTATTTTTCTTGCAAGTGAATTGGAAACATACACATTCTTACAACTAAAGGTTTAGTCAGCAGAACTACATCACTTTTGACGTCCTGTAGTTGAGTGGGAAGAAATCTGCCTTGTTTTTCCGAGAATGTGAAAGGCACATTCATGACCATGCAGCATAAAGAGTATCTTGAAAACATCTAAAACCAGCATGGTTTCATGTAACTGAATAGGAGAAAAGTTAAACTTTTTACGTAGGAAGAGAATGTATAGGGAACAAACTTTCTTTATACATTCTCTGAAAAGGAAAAGAATGTCAAGTTTCTCCCTTTCAAGTATGTGAAGCCTGTAGGTTTTCAAATATTTTCTATGGGAAATTTGCCTTACCAGAAATGAATATGCCTTTCACATTCTAGAAAGAACAAGGCAGATTATTTCCAGCTCAATGAAAGGATGGTAAAAGCAATGTACTTTTGCTGACTAAACCTTGTGCTGTAAGCACCCGCATGTTTCTAATTCACTGCAGGAAAGAGAAATGAAAATACTGTTTCAGTCTGGTGGATTGAGTCAGAAGGATTAACTTATAGTGTTTCAAAACCCTCTGTGTTGTGTGCACAAGAATGTTGCCACTATATTCTCCACCTGGGTAAAGAATGTAACTTTTCTCCCATAAGAGTACGTGAAGCTATGCAGGGTTTAGATGTATTCAGTAGGCACTATGTGCTGCCTGGCTGAGAATGAGCCTTAAAGACAGAACTTCTAAAGGAGAAAACAATGTGAGTTTCTCCCATTCAGGTATATAGCACTAATAGAGATGTAGTTTTCTAAGTAAACACTGTATTAACAGAACATGCATGTTCCAAATACACTGCATGAAAGAGAAACAAAAACACAGTTGTCTCATTCTTGTTCAGTAACTTAATCAAGTTGATGTTATCTGTTTGGATAAAACAGAGTTCCCACATGATCAACAACATTTCTCATACATTCTCCTAATGGGAAAAGAATGTCAAGTTTCTCCCTTTCGAATCCCATGGGTTTTCAGATGTTTTCTTTGGGAAATTTGCATTACTGGGAAAGAATGTGACCTTCACATTCTAGGAAGAAGAAGACAAATTGTTTCCCGTTAACTACAGGAGGGCAAAAGCGATGTAGTTTTACTGACTAAACCTTGTGTTGTAAGCACGTGCATTTTCCCAATTCTCTGCATGAAAGAGAAACCAAAATACGGTTTTCTCATTTTAATTGGTTAACTTAATCTAGTTAATCAAGCTACCCATTTTGATAAAACAGTTCCCACATGATCAAAAACCTTTCTCATACATTCTTTGAATGGGAAAAGAATGTAAAGTTTCTCCCTTTCACCTACTTGAATTCACCTGGTTTTCAGATGTTTTCTTTGGGAAATTTGCATTCCTGGGAATGAATATCAGCTTCAAATTCTCTGAAGAACAAGGTAAATTGTTTCCCGTTCAACTACACAAAGGCAAAAGTGATGCAGTTTTGGAGTTCTGGCAAAATGGCGCTCTAGGCAGAAGCACCATGCTATCCCTCCACAGCAAAGATCCGAAAAACTAAGCCGAACAGAGAATAAAACAATCCTGATACCCTAAAACATCAAATGAAGACATAAAGAACTCAGCCAAGCACCAAACGGAGTGAGAAAACTGATAGAGCACAGAGAGCAAGGAGAGATTCATGCAGAGGTCCCCTACCAGGTAACGCAGTGCAGATCCACCATCTTGGACTCCTATCGGAGACCAGCAAATGGGGGTACGAGAAAGCAGCTTCATGGAGCGTCCAGTGGGAGACAAAACAACAGGTAATTTGTGGTGTGTGCTTTCCTACCTCCCACCCCTCTTCACCCCGGCTCAGCCTCCTCTGCTTCCTGTGGCCATGGTCTCTTGACTGGGAAGCACCGGCTGCTTGGATTCCACACATCCAAGCGGGCGGCTCTCTGGGTGCCATTTGTTGGCTGCTAGTATTGGTTTTTTTTTTTTGCTTCTTTTGATTTCTCACTTGCCTCTCGCCACCTCCCCCTCCTTTCACTTGAGTGCCTGGCTCCGTGCGCCATCTTTGTTTCTTCCTGAGGGGCTGCAGAGTGCTGGCAATTTGTGATATACGCTTTCCCACTCTCTACACTTCATCACCCACACTTGGCCTCCTCTGCTTCCCACGGACACAGTCTCTTGTCCAGGAATACCAGCCCGCACTGGTTGGCTCTCTGAGTGCCATTTGTTGGCTGCTGGTGTTGCTTTTTTTTTTCCTGCTTGTTTTGATTTCTTGCTTGCCTCTCGCCGTCTCCCCCTCATTTCGCTTGAGTGCCTGGCTTTGTGAGCCATCTTTGCTTTTTCCTGAGGGGCTGCGGATCTCCATTCGAGTGTGGAGCTGCCTCCCGGTCTGGGCTACCGCACTGGTGGGATCCCGGGGCTTTGGTTCATTTGTTCATTTTGAATTCTTTGTTTTCTTTTCCTTTTCTTGAGTTGGGAGCCTTTTCTGGCCAGGCGGAGCTGCGTGGCAATGAACTCTCCTTCAGCTTCCAAAGACGTGCAGAGGGATAACTGAGGGCATTGCTTTTTTCATTGTTTTTTTTTTCTGTTTTTTTTTTTTTGGAGGGACTTTCTTGTACCTTTTTTTAAATTTGTTTTGTTTTCTTTTCCCTTTTTTTTCCCTTTTTGTCTTTCTTCATTGCTCAGTTTCTTGTCCCTCTATGTCTTCCTTCTCTTTCTGATCTCTGAATACCGGGCGTTGTATACCTCTACGGCTTCTAGCCAGGCTGTATTGCAAAACCTGAAAGCGACTTCCCCACACCTCATAGCTGCACCGGTGGGATCCCTGGGAACTTTGCGGTTCTTTAACCTTTCTGATTTTTA
>NW_004444000.1:26293-42067 GCF_000243295.1 Trichechus manatus latirostris | reverse complement strand
GGGTCTTAAAAGCCTGTGAGCGGCCATCTGAGATACTCCACTGGTCTCATCCCTTCGGGAGCAAGGGAGAATGAAGAGGACAGGATACAAGGAAAAGATTAGTTCGAAGGACGAATTGTGCACAGCCACCAAGGCCTCCACCGGACTGAGTCCAGTACAGCTAGATGGTGCCCGGCTACCACCACCGACTGCTCTGACCAGGATCACAACAGAGTGTTCTGGACAGAGCTGGAGAAGTGTGTAGAGCATAATTCTAACTCACAAGAAAAGACCAGATTTACTGGCCTAAAGGAGACTGGAGAAACCTTGAGAGTATGGCCCCCAGACACCCTTTTAGCTTCAGTGGTGAAGTTACCTCCAATGTTCACTGTTCAGCCTGGGACTGGACAGCCCCGTAAAACCAAATGAGACTAACAAAGTACAGGAGTCCAGTGACAAGGGCCAGAAGGCTGAAGGGGACAAGGGAGCTGGTGATAGGGAACCCAAGTTTGAGTAAGGATATTGTTGATGTGTTGTGAGATTGTTAACCATTGTCATAGGGCAACATTTGTAGTAACTGTTAAATGAGAAACTCTTTTGTTCTGTAAGCCTTCATCTTAACAGCACAATTGGAAGAGTGTAGTCAATGTCACTGAACTGCGCATGTAGAAATTTTTGAAATGGTTTATCTTTGGCTATGTGTAGTTTCACCAAAAAATCAGGGTTGAGAAGTTAGAGGGTTAATATATTGTGGGGTTGTTAACCAATGTCATAAAACAACATGTGTACTACTGTTTCATTAGAAACTATTTGTTCTGTAAGCCTTCACCGGAAGTACAATAAAATATATTTTTAAAAAAAGTGCTGCAGTTTTACTGACTAATATTTGTGTTGTAAGCATGGCATGTTCCCATGAAAGAGAAACCAAAATACACTCTTCTCATTCTAGTTGGTTAAATTAATCTAGTGGATTAAATTATCTTTCTTAAAAAAACACACTTCCATGATTGACAAACTTTCTCATACCTTCTCTGAACGGTAAAATAGTGTCAAGTTTCTCCCTTTCAAGTGCATGAATTCCCCCGAGTCTTTAGATGTTTTCTATGAGAACTTTGCATTACATGGAATGAATGTGCCTTTCACATTCTAGGAAGAACAAGACAAATTGTTTCCCGCTCACCTAAAGGAAGGCAAAAGCGATGTAGTTTTACTGAGTAAATCTTGTGTAGTAAAGCATATGTCGCAGCGGCGACGGTAATCGGGACGGCGAAGACAGTAACCAACTGCACAACTCTTACAGAGAAGTGGGGCCAGGAGGGTCACTCTGAGGAGTCGACCCCCCCTTCAGTCCCAGGAGTTTATTTTATAGTCAATACAGCAAGCAGTAAAGCAATTAACAGAACAATGGGTTTAGGGTGAGTAATAAGTTTCGGGCAAGGGAGAAGGAATTCAGGTAAACAAGCCAATCAGTAACAGGGCAATAACTTTGGGAAAACAAGTCGTGCCTAATCTCATTCTTATCGCTGACAAGTCTCCAACATGTCGTATACAGCATAGAGGCCTGTGTGGGCTGCAGTTGTCAATCGTGCAGCCATGTTTAAATGGCATACATCCCACAAGCATATGCATGTTTCCAATTCACTGCAAGAAAGAGAAGCCAAAATACAGTTTCCCTCTTTCTGGCAGATTAAGCCAGTAGGATTAATTTACTGTGTTTGGAAATCTCTCTGTGTTACTTGCACAAGAATATTGTCTATACGTTCTCCACCTAGGTAAAGAATATAACTTGTCTCCTATTTGAATATGTGAAACCATGAGGGGTTTGGATGTTCTCATTAGGCACTCTGTGCTGCCCGACCAAGAATGTGCCTTACACACAATATCTATAAAGGGGAAAAAATACGAGTTTCTCCCATTCAACTATACTATAGCAACAGAGATGCAGTTTTGCAAAGAAAACACTGTGTTACCAGAATGTGCCTGTTCCCAATTCACTGTATGAAAGAGAAACCAAAATACAATTTTCTTATTCTAGTTGGTTAACTTAATATGCTTGATGAAGTTATCAGTTTTGATAAAATACACTTCCCACATGATCGACAACCTTTCTCATACATTCTCTGAATGCAGGAAGAATGTCAAGTGTGTCCCTTTTTCAGAAGCTTTCTAGGGCAACTTTGCATTTCTGAAAATGAATGTGCCTTTTGGGAATAAGAAGGCAGACTGTTTCCCGTTCAACTACAGGACTGCAAAAGCTATGTTTTGCTGACTAAATCTTGAGTTGTAAGTACGTGCGTGTTTTCAATTCACTGCAAGAAAGAGAAACCAAAATACAGTTTCTCTCATTCTGCTTGATGAAGTCCAAAGGATTAAATTGCTGTATTGGAAAATCCCTCTGTGTTACATGCACAAGAAAGTTACCTCCACATTCTTTACCTGGGTATAGACTAAATTTTCTCCCATTTGAATATGTGAAGCCATGTGGGGTTTAAATGTTTTCAGTGCACACTCTGTGCTGTCTGAAGGAGCATGTGTCTTACAGACAGAATCTCTGAAGGGGAAAACATTGCAAGTTTCTCACATTCAAGTTTACAACAATGGTGTCGTAGGTGTAGCTTCTGCTAAGTAAACACTGTTTTAGAGGAACGTCCGTGTTCCAAATTCACTACACGAAACATAAACCAAAATACGGTGTTCTCATTCAAGTTGGTTAACTTAATCTAGTTGATTAACTTATCTGTTTTGATAAAAGTTCCCACATGATCGAGAACCCTTCTTATACATTCTCTGAATGGCAATAGAATATCAAGATTTTCCCTTTGTAAACTGTGAAGTCCACTAGTTTTCAGATATTTTCTATGCGAATTTTGTGTTACCAGAAATGAATGAGACTTTCACAATCCAGGCATAACAAGACAGACTCTTTCCCATTCAACTACAGGACCGCAAAAACGATGTACTTTTGCTGCCTAAACCTTGTGTTGTAAGCACGTGCATGTTTCCAATTCACTGCACAAAAGAGAAACCAAAATACAGTTTCTCATATTCTGGTTGATTTAAGTCAGAAAGATTAACTTATTGTGTTTAAAAATCCCTCTGTGTTACATGCCCAAGAATGTTGCCTATACATTCTCCACCTGGGTAAAGAATTTAACTTTTCTCCCATTAGACTACGTGAAGCCATGCGGGGTTTAGATGTTTTCAGTATGCACTCTGTGTTCAGCCAAAAATGTGCCTTACAGGCCGAATCTCTGGAGGAGAAAACAATGCGAGCTTCTTCCTTTCTATTACTTGAATCCTCCAGGTTTTCAAATGTTTTCTATGGGAACTTTGCAATACCGGGAATGAATTGCCTTTTGTTCTACAAATAACAAGGAAAATTGTCTCCCATTCAACTACAGGAGGGCAAAAGCTA
Source organism: Trichechus manatus latirostris (assembly GCF_000243295.1). Lineage (NCBI taxonomy): Eukaryota > Metazoa > Chordata > Mammalia > Sirenia > Trichechidae > Trichechus > Trichechus manatus. The sequence continues at coordinate 38,673 of NW_004444000.1, read as the reverse complement.
TGTAGTTTGCTGACTAATCCTTGTGTTGTAAGCACCTGCATGTTCCCAATTCACTGCATGAAAAAGAAATCAGAATACAGTTTTCTCATTCTAGTTGGTTAACTTAATACAGTTGATAAAGTTATCAGTTATTATAAAACACAGTTCCTACATGATTGACAAAATTATTTATACATTCTCTAAAAGGGAAAAGAATGTCAAGTTTCTCCGTTTCCAGTACTTGAATCCCCCAGGTTTTCAAGGGGAAATTTGCATTACCTAGAATGAATGTGCCTTTGACATTCTAGGAAGAACAAGACAGATTGTTTCCCTTTCGCTTAAAGGATGACAAGAGCAATGTGGTTTTCCTGACTATAATTTGTGTTCTAAGAACATGCATTTTTCTAATTCACTGCAAGGAAGAGAAACCAAAATAGTTTCTCTCATTCTCCTGGATTAAGTCAGGAGGATTAACTTACTATGTTTGAAAAACCCACAGTGTTACCTGCAAAAAAATGTTGCCTGTACATTTTCCACCTTGGTAAGGAATTTAACTTTTCTCCCATTAGAGTAAGTAAACGATAGGGGTTGAGACGTTTTCAGTAAACTTTCTGGGTGGCCTGACAGAGAACGTACCTTACACACAGTATCTGTAAAGGAGAAAACAATGCAACTTAGTCCCGTTAAAGTAGAGAACAGCAATAGAGATGCACTTTTGCAAAATAAGCACTGTGTTACCAGAGCATGCACTGCCTGAAAGAGAAAACAAAATACGGTTCTCTTATTCTAGTTGGTTAACTTAATCTACTTGATGAAGTCCAAAGGATTAAATTGCTGTATTGGAAAATACCTCTGTGTTACATGCACAAGAACATTACCTCTACATTCTCTCCCTGAGTGAAAAATGTGACTTGGCTCCCATTCGAGTACAGGAAGCCAGGCAGCCTGGAAGGGTTTTCAGCAGGCACTCTCTGCTGCCCGGTCGAGAAAGTGCCTTACACACTGTATCTGTAAAGGAGAAACAATACGAGTTTCTTCTGTTCAAGTTGAGAACAGCAAGAGAGATGTTCTTTGCGAAATAAGCACTGTGTTACCAGACCATGCATGTTCCCATTTCAGTGCCTGAAAGAGAAAGCAAAATACAGTTCTCTTATTCTAGTTGATTAACTTAATCTACTTGAGTAAGTTATCAGTTTGGATAAAAACACATTGCCCACATGATCCACAACCTTCCTCCTACATTCTCTGAAAGAGAGAAGAATGTCAAGTGTCTCCCTTTCAAATACTTGAATCTCACGGGCTTTCAGAGGTTTTCTGGGGAAACTGTGCACTACCGGCAGTGAATGTACCTTTTGCATTCTAGGAAGAAGTAAGCAGACTCTTTCCCGTTCAGCTACAGGACGGCAAAAGCAAGGTCATTTGGCTGACTAAAACTTGTGTTGAAAGCATATACATGGTTTGAATTCACTGCAAGAAAGAGAAACCAAAATACACTTTCTCTCATTCTGCTGGATGAAGTCTGGAGGATTAACTTACTGTATTGGGAAATCCCTCTGTGTTACATGTACAAGATTGTTGCCTCTACATTCTCCCCCGAGTAAAGAATGTGACTTGGCTCCCATTCGAGTACGGGAAACCAGGTGGCCTGGAGGGGTTTTCAGCAGGCACTCTCAGCTGCCCGGGCGAGAATGTGCCTTAAACACAGTGTCTGTAAAGGAGGAAACAGTGCAAGTTTCTCCCCTTCAAGTTGAGAACAGCAATAGAGATGTACTTTTGCGAAATAACCATTGTGTTACCAGAGCGTGCGTGTTCCCAATTCAGTCCCTTAAAGAGAAACCAAAATACAGTTCTCTTATTCTAGTTGGGTAACTTAATCTACTTGAGTAAGTTATCAGTTTGCATAAAACACACTGCCCACAGGATCCACAACGTTCCTCCTACATTCTCTGAAAGGAAGAAGAATGTCAAGTGTCTGCTTTTAAAGTACTTGAATTCCCCGGGCTTTCAGAGGTGTTCTGGGGAAAATTTGTGCTACCAGCAGTGAATGTGCATTTCGCATTCTAGGAAAAAGAAGGCAGATTCTTTCCCGTTCAGCTACAAGATGGCAAAAGTGTGGTTGTTTTGCTGACTAAACCTTGTGTTGGAAGCACGTGAGTGTTTCTTACCACAAGAAAGAGAAACCTAAAGACAGTTGTTCTCAGTCTGCTGAAAGAAATGAGAAGGATTCACTTACCATGCATGAAAATCCCTCTGTGTTAAGTGTCCAAGAAAGCGGCCTATGTATTCTCCTTCTAGGTAAAGAGTTTAACTTTTCTCTCCTTCGAATAGGTGAAAACCTGCAGGGTTTACACCTTTCTGGGAGGCACTCTATGCTGCCTGGAGGAGATTGTGGCCTCACAGACAGTATCTCTGAAAGGGAAAAGAAAGCAGGTTTCTTCTGTTCTGGCATACCACAGCAGAAGCGATGTAGTGTTGCTAAGTAATCCCTGTGTTACCAGGACATGCATGTTTCCAATTCCCTGCGTGGAAGAGAAAGCAAAATATAGTGTTCTTAATCAAGCTGGTTAACTTAATCAAGTTCATCAAGTTATCAGTTTTGAGAAAACACAGTCCTCACACCATTTACAAGTTTGTCAAACATTTTTTGAGTGGGATAAGATAGGTGAGTCTCTCCCTTTCAAGCACTTGAATCCCCTGGTTCTCAAAAGGAACTTTGCATTACAGGGAATGAAGACACCTTTCACATTCTAGGAAGAACAAGGCAGATTGTTTCCTCTTCAGCTATAGCATGGCATAAGCAGTTCAGTTTTACTGAATAAACCTTGTACTGTAAGCACATTCATGTGTCTGATTCAGTACAAGAAAGAGAAACCAAAAGACAGTTGCTCTCAGTCTGCTGAATGAAATGAGACGGATTCACTAACTGTATTTGAAAATCCCTCTGTGTTACATGCCCAAGAATGTAGGCTAAGAATTCTTCACCTGGGGGAAGAGTTAGACTTTTTTCCCATTTGAGTACATGAAGCCCTGCGGGGTTTAAATGTTTCCGAGAAGCACTCTATCCTGCCCGGCTGAGAATGCCGCCTTACAAACAGTATCTCTGAAGAGGAAAAGAAAGCTTGTTTCTCCAGTTCTGGTATACCACAGCAGTAGAGATGTAGTTTTGCTAAGTAAACCCTATGTTAGGAGGACGCACATGTTCCCAATTCACTGCACGGAAGAGAAAGCAAAATACAGTGTTCTCATTCAAGCTGGTTAACTGAATCAAGTTCATCCAGTTATCAGTTTTGAGAAAACACACTCCTCACACCATCTAAATGCTATCTCAAACATTCTTTCAGTGGGATAAGATGGGTGAGTCTCTCCCTTTCAAACACTTGAATCCCCTGGTTTTCAAAAGGAACTTGGCATTACAGGGAATAAAGGCACCTTTCGCATTCTAGGAAGAACAAGGCAGATTGTTTCGCCTTCAGCTAAAGCACAGCAGAAGCAGATCAGTTTTGCTGAATAAACCTTGTGTTGTAAGTAAGTACTTCTGTCTGATTCATTGCAAAGAAAACACCAAAAGACAGTTGCTTTCAGACTGCTGAATGAAATGAGAAGGATTCACTTTATCTGTTTGAAAATCCTACTGTGTTACGTGCCCAAGAATGTTGCATAAGTATTCCCGACATGGACATGGGGAAAGAGTTTGGCTTTTCCCCCCTTGGAGAAAGAGAAGCCCTGCGGGGTTTACAGCTTTCCCGGAGGAACTCATGCTGCTCAGCCAAGAATACGGCTTTACAGAAAGTATATCTGAAGAGGAAAAGAAAGTGTGTTTCTCCCATTCTGATATACCACAGCAACAGAGATGTAGTTTTGCTAAGTAAACCCTATAATACCGGGACTCGCAGGTTGCCAATTCACTGCACGGAAGAGAAAGCAAAATACAGTGTTCTCATTCAAGCTGGTTTACTTACTCAAGTTCATCAGGTTATCAGTTTTGAGAAAACACAATCCTCACACTATTTACATGCTTTCTCAAACATTCTGTCAGTGGTATAAAAAGGGTGAGTCTCTCCATTTCAAGCACTTGAATGCCCTGGTTTTCAAAGGGAACTTTGCCTTACAGGGAATGAAGGTAACCTTTGTATTCTAAGAAAAAGAGACAGATTGTCTGACTTCAGCTAGAGGATGACAGAAGCGGTTCAGTTTTGCTGACTAAAGCTTGTGTGCTTAACTTGAACAAGTATCCTATTCCTTGCAAGAAAGAGAAACCAAAACACAGTTGCTCTCATTCTAGGGGGAAGAAGTGAGAAGGATTCACTAAACTATGCTTGAAAAGCCATCTATGTTACATACCCAAGAAAGTTGCCTATGCATTGTCTACCGGGGTAAAGAGTTTGAATTTTCTCCCATTCAAGTTTATCAAGCCCTGCGGGGTTTACATCTTTCGGGGAGCCACTCTGGGCTGCGCAGCCGAGAATGGCACCTTACAATTACTATCGCTGAAAGAGAAGAGAAAGCGCGTTGCTCCCCTTCTGGTATACAACAGCAGCAGCGCTGTAGTTTTGCTAACTAAACACTATGTTAGCAGCAAAGGCATGTTTCAATTCACTACATGAAACTAAAATACGGTGTTCTCATTCAAGCTGGTTAACTTAATCCACTGAAGTTTTCAGTTTTGGTAGAACAAACAGCCCTCAAACCACCAGCTGCTTTCTCAAAAGTTCTCTGAGTGGGATAAGAGTGGTGAGTGTCAGCCTTGCAAGTCCTTGAATACCCTGGTTTTAAAAGGCAAGCTAACATTACACCGAATGAGGGTGCACTTGGCATTCTAAGCAAAACAGGCAGATTGTTTGCCTAAAGCTAGAGGATGGCAGAAGAGGTTCAGTTTTCCAGACTAAACCTTGTGTGCTTAAAGTGAGCATGTATCTTATTCCTTGCAAGAAAGAGAAAGCAAAAGACAGTTGCTCTTAGTCTGGGGAGCAAGGTGAGAAGGATTCACTTACTGTGTTTGAAAATCTCACTGTGCTACATGGCCAAGAATTTTGCCTGTGCATTGTCTACCTGGGTAAAGAGTTTGAATTTTCTCCAGTTCAAGTTCGTGAAACCCTGCCGGGTTTACAACTTTCGAGGAGACACCCTCTTCTGTGCCGCCGAGAATGCCACCTTACAGAGGGTATCCCTGAAGAAGACGAGAAAGCGCTTTTCTCCCGTTCTGGTATAGGACAGCAGCAACGCTGTAGTTTCCCGAAGTAAACACTATGTTAGCAGCACGTTCACCTTTCCAATTCACTGCATGAAAGAGAAAGCAACATACAGTGTTCTCACTCAAGCTGCTTATTTTAATCCACAGAAGTTTACAGATTTGGTAGAACAAACAGTCCACAAACCAGCAGCTGTTTTCTCAAACGTTGTATCAGTGAGATAAGACTGGCGACTGTCTGCCTTTCACGTACTTGAATCCCCTGGTTTTAAAAAGCGAACTTTGCTTTACAGGAAATGAACGTACCACTGGCATTCTAGGTAAAACAGGCAGATTGTTTGCCTTCAGCTAAAGGATGGCAGAACTGGTACAGTTTTGCGGACTAAACCTTGCGTGCTTAAGACGAGCCTGTATCTTATTGCTTGCAAGAAACAGAAAGCAAACAACAGTTACTCTCAGGCTAGGGGATGAAGTGCGAAGGATTCACTTACTGTGTTTAAAACTCCCTCTTTGTTACTTGTCCAAGAAAGTTGCCTCTGCATTGTCTACCTGGGTAGAGGGTTTGAATTTTCTCCCATCCTCGTTCATGAAGTCCTGCAGGGTGTAGAGCTTTCCGGGAGGCAATCTGGACTGCGCAGCCGAGAATGCCGATTTACAGATGGTATCCCTGAAGGAGAAAAGAAAGCAGGTTTCTCCCTTTCTGGAATAAGACAGCAGCACTGGTGTAGTTTTGTGAAGTAAACACGATGTTAGCAGCACGAGCAAGGTCCCAATTCACTGCAAGAAAGAGATGACAAAATATAGTGCTCTCATTCAAACTGCTTAACTTAATCCACTGAAGTTTTCAGTTCTGGTAGAAAAAACAGTCCACACAACACCAGCTGCTTTCTCAATGGTTCTCTCAGTGACATAAGACTGGCATGGGTCTGCCTTTCGAGTACTTGAATCCTCTGGTCTTAAAAGGGAACTTTGCTTTACACGGAATGAAAGTACCTTTAGCGTAATAAGCAAAACAGTAAGATTGCTTGCCTTCAGGTAGAGGATGCCAGATGCTGTTCAGTTCTGCTGACTAAAGCTTATGTGATTAACGGGAGCATGTAACCTCTTCCCTGCCAGAAAGAGGAAGCAAATTACAGTTGCTCTCCGTCTGGGGGATGAAGTGAGAAGGATTGACTTACTGTGTTTGAAAATCCCTCAGTGTTACATGCCTAAGAAAGTTGCCTGTGCATAGTCTACCTGGGTAAAGGGTTTGATTTATCTCCCATTCGAGTAGGTGAAACCTTGCACGGTTTACAGCTTTCCAGGAGGCATTCTGTGCTGTGCGACCAAAAATGCCACCTTACAGACGGTATCCCTAAAGGAGAAAAGAAACCACTTTTCTCCCATTCTCGGATATGACAGTGGCAGCGTTGTAGTTTTGCTGAGTAAAGACTATGTTAGCAGCAAGTGTAAGTTCCCAATTCACTGCATGAAACAGAAAGCAAACTACAGCGTTCTCCTTCAATCTGCTTATCTTCATCCACTGAAGTTTTCAGTTTTGGTAGAAAAAACAGTCTGCACAACACCCGCTGCCTTTTCAAAGGTTCTCAGTGAGATAAGACTGGAGAGTGCCGGCGTTACAAGTCCTTGAATTCCCTGTGTTTGAAAGTTAACTTTGAATAACAGGGAATGAAGGAACATTTGGCATTCTAAGCAAAACAGGCAGATAGTTTGCCTTCAGCTAAAGAATGGCAGTAGGAGTTCAGTTCTGCTGACTGAAGCTTGTGTTCTTAACATGAACATGTAGCCTCTTCCCTGCCAGAAAGAGGAAGCAAAAGGCAGTTGCTCTCAGTGTGGGGGATGAAGTGAGAAGGATTCACTTACTGTGTTTGAAAATCCCTCAGTGTTACATGCTTAAGAAAGTTGCAAGTGCATTGTCTACCTGGGTAAAGGGTTTGATTTTTCTCCCGTTCGAGTAGGGGAAGCCTTACGGGGTTTATAGCTTTCCAGGAGGCATTCTCTGCTGTGTGGCCGAGAATGCCGCCTTACAGAAGGTATCCTTAAAGGAGAAGAGAAACCGTGTTTCTCTCTTTCTGGTATGACATCAGCAGCGTCGTAGTTTTGCTGAGTAAAGACTATGTTGGCAGCAAGTGTAAGTTCCCAATTCACTGCATGAAACAGAAAGCAAAATACAGCGTTCTCTTTCAAGATTTTTAACTTCATCCACTGAAGTTTTCAGTTTTGGTAGTAGAAACAGTCCGCAAACCACCCACTGCTTTTTCAAATGTTCTCTCAGTGGGATAAGACTGGTGAGTGCCTGACTTTCAAGTACTTGAATCCCCTGATTTTGAAAGTTAACTTTGCTTAACAGGGAATGAAGGAACCTTTGGCATTCTAAGCAAAACAGGCAGATTATTTGCCTTAATCTAGAGAACGGCAGAAGAGATTCAGTTCTGCTGAGTAAACTTTGTGTGCTTAAGGCGAGCATGCAGCCTCTTCCCTGCCAGAAAGAGGAAGCAAAAGGCTGTTGCTCTCAGGGTGGGGGATGAACTGAGAAGGATTCAATTGCTGTGTTTGAAAATCTCTCAGTGTTAGATGCCTAAGAAAGTTGCCTGTGCATTGTCCACCTAGGTAAAGGGTTTGATCTTTCTCCCCTTAGAGTAGGTGAAGCCTTGCGGGGTTTACAGCCTTCTGCAAGGCATTCTCTGTTGTGTGGCCGAGAACGCCGCCTTGCAGACGGTATCCCTAAAGGAGAAGTGAAACCACGTTTCTCCCTTTCTGCTACATGACAGCGGCAGCGTTGTAGTTTTTCTGAGTAAAGACTACTTTAGCAGCACGTGTAAGTTCCCAATTCCCTTCAAGAAACAGAAAGCAAAATACAGCATTCTCCTTCACGTTTCTTGTCTTCATCCACTGAAGTTTTCAGTTTGCTTAAAAGAAACCGTCCGCCCAACACCAGCTGCCTTCTCAAAGGTTCTCTCAGTGGGATAAGACTGGAGAGTGCCAGCCTTGCAAATACTTGAAAAGCCTGCTTTGAAAGTGAACTTTGCATAACAGGCAATGAAGGTACCTTTGGCATTCTAAGCAAAACAGGCAGATTGTTTGCCTTAGCTAGAGAATGGCAGAAGTGGTTCAGTTCGGCTGACTAAAGATCGTGTGTTTAACGCGAGCATGTAGCCTCTTCCCTGCCAGAAAGAGCAAGCAAAAGGCTGTTGCTCTTAGTGAGGTGGATGAAGTGAGAAGGATTCACTTACTGTTTTGGGAAATCCCTCAGTGTTACATGCCTAAGAAAGTTGCCAGTGCATTGTCTACCTGAGTAAAGGGTTTGATTTTTCTCCCATTCGAGGAGGTGAAGCCTTGCAGGATTTACAGCTTTGTTTGAGGCTTTCTCTGCTGTGCGGCTCAGAACGTCGCCTTACAGATGGAATCCCTAAAGGAGAAGTGAAACCACTTTTCACCCTTTCTGCTATATGACAGCGGCAGCGTTATAGTTTTCCTGAGTAAAGAGTACGTTAGCAGCAAGTGTAAGTTCCCACTTCACTTCATGAAACAGAAAGCAAAATACAGCGTTTTCCCTCAAGCTCCTTATCCTCATGAACTGAAGTTTTCAGTTTGGTTAGAAGAAACCGTCCGCCCAACACCAGCTGCCTTCTCAAAGGTTCTCTCGGTGGGTGGGATAAGACTGGAGAGTGCCTGCCTTATAATTAGTTGAATCCCCTGGTTTTGAAAGGGAACTTTGCATTACAGGGAATGAAGGTACCTTTGGCTTTCTAAGCAAAACAGGCAGATTGTTTGCCTTAAGCTAGAGAATGGCAGAAGAGGTTCAGTTCTGCTGACTACAGCTTGTGTGCTTAACGCGAGCACGTAACCTCTTCCCTGCCAGAAAGATTAAGCAAAAGGTTGCTGCTCTCAGTGTAGTGGATGAAGTGAGAAGGATTCACTTACTATGTTTGAAAATCCCTCAGTGTTACATACTTAAGAAAGTTACCTGTGCATTGTCTACCTGAGTAAAGGGTTTGATTTTTCTCCCGTTTGTGTAGGTGAAGCCTTGCTGGGTTTACAGCTTTGTGGGAGGCATTCTGTGTTGTGAGGCCAAGAACGCCGCCTTGCAGACGGTATCCCTAAAGGAGAAGTGAAACCGCATTTCTCACGTTCTGCTATATGACAGCGGCAGCGTTGTAGTTTTCCTGAGTAAAGACAATCTTGGCAGCAAGTGTAAGTACCCAATTCACTTCATGAAACAGAAAGCAAAATACAGCGTTCTCCTTCAAATTCCTTATCTTCATCCACTGAACTTTTCAGTTTTCTTTGAAGAATCTGTCCCCACAACACCAGCTGCTTTCTCAAAGGTTCTCTCAGTGAGATAAGACTGGAGAGGGCCTACCTTGCAAATACTTGAATCCCCTGTTTTTGAAAGTGAACTTTGCATAACAGTGAAAGAGGTAACTTTGGCATTCTAAGCAAAACAGACAGATTATTTGCCTTCAGCTAGAGAACGGCAGAAGAGGTTCAGTTCTGCTGACTAAAGCTTGTGTGCTTAATGCATGCATGCAGCCTCTTACCTCCCAGAAAGAGTAAGCAAAAAGCTGTTGCTCTCAGTGAGGTGGAAGAAGTGAGAGGATTCACCTACTGTGTTGGAAAATCTGTCAATGCTACATGCCTAAGAAAGTTGCCTTTGCATTGTTTACCTGAGTAAAGGTTTTGATATTTCTCCCGTTCGAGGAGGTGAAGCCTTGCTGGGTTTACAGCTTTCTGGGAGGCATTACGTGCTGTGTGGCAGAGAACGCCGCCTTACAGACGGTATCCGTAAAGGAGAAGAGTAACCGCGTTTCTCTGGTTCTGGAACATGAAACAGACAAACCCGCAGATTTGCTGAGTAAAAACTATGTTAGCTAGAAGTGTAAGTTCCCAATTCACCGCATGAAAGGGAAAGCAAAATACAGCGTTCTCCTTCAAGCTGCTTAACTGAATCTACTGATGTTTTCAGTTTTGTTAGAAGAAACATTCGGCCCACCAGCTGGTTTCTCAAAGGTTCTCTTAGAGGGAGAAGACTGGAGAGTGCCTGCCTTGCAAGTATTTGAACCCCTGGTTTTAAAAGGGAACTTTGCATAACAGGGAATGAATGTACTTTTGGCTTTCAAACAAAAACAGGCAGAATGTTTGCCTTCAGCTAGAGCATGGCAGAAGAGGTTCAGTTTTGATCACTAAACCTTGTGTGCTTAACAGGGGCATATAGCTTCTTCCCTGCCGGAAAGAGAAAGCAAGAGCCTGTTGCTCTCAGTCTGGCGCTTGAGTACGATTCACCTACTGTGTCTGAAAATCCCTCTGTGTTCCATGCCTAAGAAAGTTGCCTGTGCATTGTCTACCTGGATAATGTGTATGACTTTCCTCCCTTTCAAATAGTTGAAGCCATTCAGGGTTTACAGCGTTCCGGGAGGCATTCTGTGTTGCACGCCTGAGAATACCGCTTTACGGAGGTTATGCCTAAAGGAGAAGAGAAACCACCTTTCTCCCTTTTTTGAACACGAAAGAGACAAAGGCACAGTTTTGCTGAGTAAAAACTATGTTAGCAACAAGTGTAAGTTCCCAATTCACCGCATGAAAGAGCAAGCAAAATACAGCGTTCTCCTTCAAAGTGCTTAACAGAATCTATTGAAGTTTTCAGTTGGTTAGAAGAAACAGTCTGCCTACCACCAGCTTCTTTCTCAAAGTTTCTCTCAGTGGGAGAAGACCTGAGAGGGCCTTCCTTGCAAATATTTGAATTCCCTGGTTTTCAAAGGGAACTGTGCATAGCTGGGAAGGAAGTTACTTTTGGCTTTCAAAGCAAAACAGGCAGATTGTTTGCCTACAGCTAGAGGATGGCAGAAGAGGTTCAGTTTTGCTGACTAAGCCTTGTGCGCTTAATGCGAGCCTGTAGTTTCTTCCTCCCAGAAAGAGAAAGCAAGCGCCTGTTGCTCTCTGTCTGAGGATTAAGTGAGAAAGATTCACTTACAGTGTTTGAAAATCCCTCTGTGTTCCATGCCTAAGAAAGTTGCCTGTGCATTGTCTACCTGGCTAAAGTGTATGATTTTTCTCCCTTTCAAGTCGTTGAAGCCGTTCAGGGTTTACAGCATTCCGGGAGGCATTCTGTACTGCGTGTGTGAGAATACCACTTTACAGATGATATCCCTAAAGGAAAAGAGAAAGGGCGTTTCTCCCCTTCTGAAACACGACCGAGGCAGAGCCGTAGTTTTGCTGAGTAAAAACTATGTTAGCAACAAGTGTAAGTTCCCTATTCACCGCATGAAAGAGAAAGAAAATACAGCTTTCTCCTTCAAAGTGCTTACCTGAATTTACTGAAGTTTTCAGTTTTGTTAGAAGAAACAGTCCGCCCACCTGCAGCTGCTTTCTCAAGCATTCTCTCAGTGGGAGAAGACTGGAGGGTGCTTGCCTTGCAAGTATTTGAATCCCCTGGTTTTCAAAGTCAACTTTGCATAACAGGGAATGAAGGTACCTTTGGCATTCAAAGCAAAACAGGCAGATTTTTTGTCTTCAGCTAGAGGATGGCAGAATTTTTTCAGGTTTCCTTATTCTTTCTTATCAGCATTACCTGAGTCTTGAGCCCCATCTTGCACTGAATCATAATCTGTATTTTAGCAAGCCCCCCTCTGTGTGGTAGCAAACCCACCAGGGAATTCTCTCTGAAGACCACTGCCCTAGTGCCCCATGATGATCCTCCAATACTGAAGAAATAAGCTTGGGAGTGTGTCTGTGTGTGTGTCTGTGTGTGTGTGTGTGTGTGTGTGGGTGTGTGTTTAGGGATTCTTAGAAGACTCCAGAAGGTTAGAGAGTAGGACTGACAAAGATATTTTGAGTTTGAATGCTAACTTCTCAGAAGAGATGTGAATTCATTTTGGACTTGCTGTTTGCTTCATTCTCCTTTGCATTCCATGTGCTCCATGACTTCACAGCCAGGCTGCCCTCTCTAAGACTTCATGATTTGTACTCCCACCCATAGAATTCAAAGTGCCAGTTACACAGAATCCATGCCTTTGCTGAATACTTTGCTGATCTGATGCTAAAGAAATGATGCATCATATTGCATTTAATTAATTTTTCCGCTTTTGTAAGAGAGGTGGGTGGCACAAACAGTTAAACACTTGACTAGTAGCTGAAAGTTTGGAAGTTCGAACCTACTTAGAGGTGTCTCTGAAGACAGACCTGGTGATCTGCTTCTGAAAAAGATTACAGCCTT
>NW_004444000.1:0-3620 GCF_000243295.1 Trichechus manatus latirostris | reverse complement strand
CCCTTCCATGGCACTCTCTACTTCTCTGCTGGGTTTGATAATTCATTGCAATGGCCACACAGAACTCACAGGCCATACTCATGATTATGAGGTTTATTAGGTAAGTAACAGTTACAGTTCAGGCTGAAAGGCACTCAGAATACCGTTCTTCCATCAGGACTGCCTCTTCATAATCATGCTTGCAGTTATGACTCTCCTTGGCCCTAGGCCTTTCCTTAAAGTCGTTCAGCTTTCTCTCTCCATGGGTCAGGAAGCCCACCATGCCATCTCCTCCTAGTCTCTGCTGCCCGGTCTCTCCTGCTCTACAGAGGATATCTCTAAAGGAGAAGAGAAATGGCATTTCTCCCCTTCTGAAACACTACCGAGGCTGAGCCGCAGTTTTGCTGAGTGAAGACTATTTTAACAATAAGTGTAAGTTCCCTATTCACCGCATGAAAGAGTAAGCAAAATACAGCGTTCTCCTTCAAGCTGCTTAACTGAATCTACTGAAGTTTTCCAATTTTCTTAGAAGAAACTGTCCACCCACCGGAAGGTGATTTCTGAAATGTTCTCTCAGTGGGAGAAGACTGGAGAGTGCCTGCCTTGCAAGTAATTGATTCCCCTGGTCTTCAAAGGGAACTTTACATAACAGGGAATGAAGTTTGTGTTGGCTTTCAAAGCAAAACAGGCAGATTGTTTGCCTTCAGCTAGAGGATGGAAAAGAGGTTCAGTTTTGCTGACTAAAACTTGTGTGCTTAACGCGAGCATGTAGCTTCTTTCCTGCCAGAAAGAGAAAGCAAGAGCCTGTGGCTCTCTATCTGGGGAATGATAAGGAATCACTTACTGGGTTTGAAAATCCCTCTGTGTTAAATGCCGAAGGAAGTTGCCTGTGCATTTGTCTACTTGGATAAAGTGTATGACTTTTCTCTGTTTCAAGTAGTTGAAGCCATTCAGGGTTGCCAGCATTGCGGGAGGCATTCCGTGCCGTATGCCTGATTAGAGCGCTCTACAGACGATATCCATAAAGGAGAGGAGAAACGGCATTTCTCGCCTTCTGAAACACGACCGAGGCTGAGCCACAGTTTTGCTGAGGAAAAACTACGTTAGCAACAAGTGTAAGTTCCCTATTCACCGCATGAAAGAGAAAGCAAAATACAGTGTTCTCCATCAAGCTGCTTAACTCAATCTACTGAAGTTTTCAATTTTCTTTGAAGAAAGAGTCCACAAACCAGAAGCTTCTTTCTCAAATGGTCTCTCAGTGGGAGAAGACTGGAAGGTGCCTGCCTTGCAAGTAATTCAATCACCTGGTTTTCAAAGGGAACTTTGCATAACAGGGAATGAAGTTATTTTGGCTTCCAAAACAAAACAGGCAGATGGTTTGCCTTCAGCTAGCGGATGGCAGAAGAGGTTCAGTTTCGCTGACTAAACTTTGTGTGCTTAACTCGAGCATGTACCTTCTTGTCTGCCAGAAAGAGAAACCAAGAGCCTGTTGCTCTCCGTCTGGGGAATGATAACGAATAATTTACTGTGTTTGAAAATCCTTCTGTGTTAAACGCCTAAGGAATTTGCCTGTGCATTGTCTACCTGGTTAAAATGTATGACTTTTCTCCCTTGCAAATACTTGAACCCAATCAGTGTTGCCAGCATTCCGGGACGCGTTGTATGCTGCACGCCTGATTAGAACGCTCTACAGACGATTACCCTAACGGAGAAGAGAAAAGATGTTTCTACCCTTCTGAAACATGAGCGAGGCTGAGCCGCAGATTTGCTGAGTAGAAACTATGTTAGAAACAAGTGTTATGTCCCTATTCACCGCATGAAAGAGAAAGGAAAATACAGCGTTCTCCTTCAAGCTGCTTAACTGAAGCTACTGAGGTTTTCAATTTTCTTCAAAGAAACAGTCCACCAACCAGAATCTGCTTTCTCAAATTTTCTCTCATTGGGAGAAGACTGGAGAGTGCCTGCCTTGGGAGTAATTGAATCCCCTGGTTTTCAAAGGGAACTTTGCATAACATGGAAGGAAGTTTGTTTTGGCTCTCAAAGCAAAACAGGCAGATTGTTTGCCTTCAGCTAGAGGATGGCAGAAGAGGTTCAGTTTCGCTTACTCAACCTTGTGTCCTTAACTCGAGCATGTAGCTTCTTCCCTGCCAGAAAGAGAAAGCAAGAGCCTGTTGCTCTCTGTCTGGGGATTGAAAACGAATCACTTACTGTGTTTGAAAATCCTTCCATGTTAAATACCTAAGGAAGTTTCCTGTGCATTGTCTACCTAGATAAAGTGTATTACCTGTCTCCCTTTCAGTTGGTTGAAGCAGTTCAGGGTTGCCAGCATTCTGGGAGGCATTCTCTGCTGCACGCTTGATTAGAACGCTCTACAGACGATGTCCCTAAAGGAGAAGATAAACGGAATTTCTCCCCTTCTGAAGGACGACAGAGGCTGAGCCGCAGTTTTGCTGACTAAAAACTGTGTTAACAAGAAGTGTAATTTCCCTATTCACCGCATGAAAAAGAAAGCAAAATACAGAGTTCGCCTTCAAGCTGCTTAACTGAATCTACTGATGTTTTCAATTTTGTTCAAAGAAACAGTCCACCCACCAGAACCTGCTTTCTGAAATGGTCTCTCAGTGGGAGAAGACTGGAGAGTGCCTGCCTTGCAAGTAATTGAATCTCCTGGTTTTCAAAGGGAACGTTGCATAACGGGAATGAATGTAGTTTTGGCTTTCAAGGCAAAACAGGCAGATTGTTTGCCTTCAGCTAGAGGATCGCAGAAGAGTTTCAGTCTCGCTGACTAACACTTGTGTGCTTAACGCGAGCATGTAGCTTCTTCCCTGCCAGAAGGAGAAAGGAAGAGCCCTTTGCTCTCTGTCTGGGGATTGAGAACAAATCACTTACTGTGTTTGAAAATCCTTCTGTGTTAAGTGCCTAAGGAAGTTACCTGTGCATTGTCTACCTGGAGAAAGTGTATGACCTTTCTCCTTTTCAAGTATTTGAAGCCATTCCGTGTTGCCAGCATTCAGGGAGGCATTCTGTGCTCCACGCCGATTAGAACGCTCTACAGGCGATATCCCTAAAGGAGAAGAGAAACGGCATTTCTCCCCTTCTGAAACATGACCGAGGCTGAACCGCAGTTTTTCTCAGTGGAAAACTATGTTAGCAACAAGTGTAAGATCCCTCCACAACAGATGAAATAGAAAGCAAAATACAGCTTTCTCCTTCAAGCTGCTTAACTGAAGCTACTAAAGTTTTCAATTTTCTTTGAAGAAACCGTCCACAAAACAGAAGCTGCTTTCTGAAATATTCTCTCAGTGAGAGAAGGCTGGAGAGCGCCTGCCATGCATGTAACTGAACCCCTTGTTTGAAAGCGAACTTTGCATAACAGTGAAAGAAAGTAGTCTGGGCTTTGAAAGCAAAACAGCCAGATAGTTTGCCTTCAGCTAGAGGACAACAGAAGAGGTTCAGTTTTGCTGACTAAACCTTGTGTGCTTAATGCGAGCATGTAGCTTCTTCTCTGCCTGAAAGAGAAAGCAAGAGCCTGTTTCTCTCAGTGTGCGGTTTGAGAACGAACCACTTACTGTGTTTGAAAATTCTTCTGTGTTAAATGTCTTAGGAAGTTGCCTGTGCATTGTCTACCTGGATAAAGTGTA
>NW_004443999.1:15278867-15279753 GCF_000243295.1 Trichechus manatus latirostris | reverse complement strand
GCATACACACATTTTATACATATACATATGTATATATAATTTAATTAGTAAGGTTAAATATATGTGGGGTTCACATATATTAATCCAGTTTAACAAATCCTTATGAGTTAGGTTTTATTATGATTTTATACTCAAGGAAATAGAATTTCAAAGTTGTAGGGTTTTCCAGGGCAGAGCCAGTTTTAACTTTGTTTGAATGTTTGATTCCAGTGCTATTTTAACTAACTATACATGTAGACTTCAGAGCTGTATAACATTTTTCTGTATGTGGAAGTGGATACAGACAATTTTCTAGATGAAGACTTTTAAGTTCTGAAGATACATAAAAAGCTAAGTTCCAAGTGAGCTTGAACTGCCAAGCATATTGAATATACTCATATCTAGATTTGTTTAACAACTAGAAAATTTCATAGCATGTATCAATACAATAAGCAGACTTGAATGTGTAAATTAATAGCAAGTTTCAATTTGCTAAAAAATGAAAGCAAAGATCAAACACTTAGGAGGAGTCACATTTTCATTTGAATGATTATGGCTCAAATCACAACATCTTCTACGCTGTTATTTTATTAGTCCTCCAATTAATTTGGCCTTGACTCTCAATTCATATTTTGCACTAAAATCATAACCTCTTTTTCCAAATGAGTGTTCAACTTGTAAAGGGAGATACAAGAGAAGAAATAGTCTAGAGTCTACAACTCAGTAGCTATGAAAACATATTTTGTTGAAACTAAATGTCTGATATGAAAAATGTGCCTTTGAACAGTTGCTGAAAGTTAGTCAGCCCCACAGATCACCTTGTCAGTGTGCTGACAGGAAAGCTGATGTTTAAAGGCGAGTTCCAACTGTTTCCTTAATTTATAGTGTAAGAATTCTGCAGCCACCT
>NW_004443999.1:15275619-15276787 GCF_000243295.1 Trichechus manatus latirostris | reverse complement strand
CGTTTCATTTTTTTCTTTTTGTTTGTTCTGCTGTTTGCTTGGTTTATCTTGTTTTTGAAAAAAGAAAGTTGCAAAGTTGAAATATTATAGAAAAGAAATGCAGTTTTGTGATCTGGGAAATATAGAGAAATGTTTCAATGTTTCTAAATTATTGAAGATAAACTTTCTCATCTAAAACATCTTTAACTTCTATGGCACACGCTTTTATCTTCTAATACTTAAAGTGTTCATGGCAAGATTGGATGGAAGAGGTGTGGAGAGAGTTATCAATCATGCTTCTCTTTAAGACTGAATTCCTTTAAGCTACTCTATTTTACACTTTCAAAGCATGGAAGGAATAGTTTGTTATATAGCCAAGTGGGACATCTTTCCACAAAGGCTTTAAAATAGTAAAAAGAAATTTATATAAAAGTTAAATATTCCCATTCATCTGGATCTCTATGCGTTCTACATGGAAACACTTTTGGAAGGACTCATGGATAGGTTAACTGAAGTCAAAGACATTAGACACTCTGTTTAAGGCAGCAAAGATACAGAGCCCTCCTGTGAATATTTTATAGCAGTATTATATTATAACTGCTTGGGCTAGTGCCTACCTAGTGTTAGAGAAGGGAACAAAGTGGGATTGATAACATCAATGACTTGTAAGTTGATTGATTGATTGACTGAAACCATTCGTGTAACCTTGTTTTCTCCATCTATAAAAACAAATTATGCCTGTCTACCCAAAATGACTGTTCTAAATCAAGTTTGTTTTCCCTTATGTGGAATACCTGGAGATCTTTGAATTAAACTGCTTTTAAAAGTTATCTTCTTTTATTAATAATAAAGCACAATCTTTTAGCAGAGAAAAAGTTCAATTTGCCTCTTAGAGTAGAGTAGTTGAGTGAATGACATTTGTATCAATTCTAATTTGCCTCTGGAGATACAAAAATGATTTATAACTGATTACTTATATGAATTCTGGTTTATGGTAAACACTTATAAACAGGATATAAAAATAGCATAATAATTGGTACACCAAAGATGTTTAATAAGTATGCATTAATGATAAGGGAAACAAAACCAAAAATGTATGTTTAGAGCTATGATGCCCCATAGTAAGGAAATTAAAACCACAAAGACACTACAAAGGGAGAGGTATGAAAGAAAACTCTTTTAATTAATT
>NW_004443999.1:15273021-15274359 GCF_000243295.1 Trichechus manatus latirostris | reverse complement strand
AGGTTTATGTGGGGAAGATCAGGAGTTCCATTTTGAAATATTAAATCTGACATGTATACTAACCATGAAAAAGGAGAAGTCAAGTAAGTAGCTGAATACATATGAGTCTGGGCTAGAGATGGAACTTTTGGTATTATCAGGATTGTACGATATTTAAGTCAGGAGCCTGGACAAGATCAACAAGAACAAAGAGAACCTAACACAGGGCCTGGGTACCTATATTAAGATGTCTGGGAGTAGGGGAGGATACAGAAAGTGAGACTGAGGAGGAGTAAGTAGGAAAGTAGGTAGAAAATCAGGAGAGAATGGAGTCCTGGAAGACTAGAAAATCAAATCTATCAAGAAGGTTGGAGGAGCTGGTTGACTCAAATGCTGTTGTTAGGTCAAGTCAATTGAGTGCTGAGAATTGACCATTGGATTTACAAACATGGAGGGCACTGATGCCCTTGTTAGGAGCAGTTTGGTGGAGCTGGGGGTGGGGGAAAGCAATGACTAATTGAAGTATATTCGTAGAACATGGGATGAAGGGAATTGGAGATATTCATTCAAGGAATTTTACCAGAAAGCTGAGTAAACAGAAGAATACAGATGAAAGATAAATTCAATTCTAGGCTACAGATAGCCTCAGTGAAAATTTTAAGCTTAATAGTTTGATTGCATTTTCCTTGATTTTCCAGTTTCATACACACATCTATGTTGTTCGAAATCTTACACACAGAGATATATTTGAGCTTATTTATTTTTAAAAAATGATATAGTAATAAAGTACTAGATCCATTCCTTTAAATATAAAATCAATTTGCTTTCATGATCATAGTTAAAATACATCAAACTATTGGCATAATTAATAAGCAAAAGGGAATAAGTTACATATAAATACATATGTTGTATAGCTATGAAATATATTTAGAAAGCTATCTAGTGCATTAAATATGGCCGTATTACATCAATGAACATATTTCACTACTTCTTTTGAGTATACATTTGCTTGAAATTTATATTATCTTAATATAATAAAATATAATGATTGAATCAACTGCTAAAACATTGATAGAGACAATAATGGAAGAAAAAATCTAGGGTTGGTGTATTAGGCTGGGTTTTCTAGAGAAGCAAAACCAGTAAAGCATATAAATATATATATGTAGAGAGAGAGAGAGAGATATTTATATCAAAGAGATGGCTCACATGGTTATAGAGGCTAGAAAGTCCAAGTCTGTGGGTCAGGGTAGAGGCTTCTCCTGACTAATGTAGCTGCAGAGGCTAGTGAACCCAAGATCGGCAAGTCAGAGAGCAGAGCTCTTGCTTACAGGCTGTAAAGATCAATGAATCCCAAGA
>NW_004443999.1:15270734-15271678 GCF_000243295.1 Trichechus manatus latirostris | reverse complement strand
GTGAGCTGAAAACTATTAGCCATTTTGAATTGGACAATCATATGGTGTACTATGCTGGGAATGACAAATTGAAGAGAAACAGTGTCACATTCACTGTCAAAAAGAACATTTCAAGATCTATCCTAATGTACAACACTGTCAGTGATAGGATAATATCCATACACCTACAAGGAAGACCATTTAGTATGACTAATATTTAATTTTATGCACCAACCACTAATGCCTAAGATGAAGAAATTTAGGTGTTTTTTTTTTTTTTTTTTACCAACTTCTGCAGTCTTAAATTGATCAGAAATGCAATCAAGGTGCATTGATAATTACTGGTGATTGGAATGCGAAGTTGGAAACAAAGAATGATCAGTAGTGGGAAAATGTGGCCTTGGTGACAGGAATGATGTTGAAGGTAGCATGGTAGAATTTTGCAAGAAAAATGACTTATTCACTGGAAATACCTTTTATCAACAACATAAATGGTAGAACTATACGTGTGGACCTCATAGGATGAAATACATAGGAATCAAATCGACTACATCTGTCGAAAGAGAAAATGGAAAAGTTCAAAATCATCACTCAGAACAAGGCCAAGGGCTGACTGCATTATAGACCATCAATTGCTCATATGCAAATTTAAGTTGAAGCTGAAGACAATTAAAGCAAGTCCATAAGAACCAAAATACAACCTTGAGTATATCCCACCTGAATTTGGGAGCCATCTGAAAAATACGTTTGATGCATTGTGACTGAAGTCCAGATCAGTTGTGAAATGACATCAAGGACATCATACATGAAGAAGGCAAAAAGTCATTACAAAGATAGGAAAAAAAAGAAATAACCAAAATGGATGCCAGAAGGGACTCTGAAACTTGCTCTTGAATGTAGAGTAGCTAGAGCGAAAGGAAGAAATGATGAAGTAAAAGAGCTAAACAGAAGATTTCAAAGTGTGG
>NW_004443999.1:15268935-15269860 GCF_000243295.1 Trichechus manatus latirostris | reverse complement strand
CATCAGGGATATATTCCTTCACCATAATTATTCAATCTGTATGCTGAGAAAATAATCCGAAAATCTGGACTATATGAAGAAAAATGTGACATCAGGATTGGAGGAAGACTCATTAACAACTGTGATATGCAGATGATACAACTTTGCTTGCTGAAAGTGAAGAAGCTTGAAGCACTTACTGATGAAGATCAAAGACTACAGCTTTCAGTATGGATTACATCTCAATGTAAAGAAAATAAAAATCCTCACAACTGGACCATTAAACAGCATCATGATAAATGGAGAAAATATTGATGTTTTCAAGGATTTAAATTTACTTGGATCCACAATCAACATCCATGGAAGCAGCAGTCAAGAAATCACATGACTTATTGCATGGGCAAATGTACTGCAAAATACCTCCTTCAAGTGTCAAAAGGCTAAGATGTCACTTTGAGGTCTAAGGTGTGCCTGACTCAGCGTACTATTTTCATTGCTTCATATGCATGAGAAAGCTGGACAATGAATAAGGAAGACCTAAGAAGAATTGATGCATTTGCATTATGGTGTTGGTAAGGAGTATTGTATATACCATGGACTGTCAGAAGAATGAACAGGTCTGTCTTAGAAAAAGTACAGCCAGAATACTCCTTAGAAGTGAGGATGACGAGACTTCATCTCAGGTGCTTTGAATGGACATGTTATCAGAAGGGACCAATCCCTGGAGAAGGATATTATACGTGGTATAGTTAAGAGTCAGCAAAAAAAGAGGAAGACTCTTATCGAGACAGATTGACACAGTGGCTGCAACAATGGGACAAACATAACAAGTTGTGAGTATGGCACAGGACTAGGCAGTGTTTCATTCTGTTGCACATAGGGTCACTATGAGCCAGAAGCTACTAGAGGACACCTAACAAAAACATCAATTACCTTAATCATGTTA